>NC_090449.1:800427981-800731011 GCF_031143425.1 Pleurodeles waltl | reverse complement strand
CTCTGTTGTTCACCTGAGCCTGCCGTACCCAGGCCTGGCTCCAGACACAGTCCAGGGGGGTGGAGACAGCATTGTGAGAGGATAGGCACATCCTAGCTAGGTGTCAGTGATGTCTCCGTGCACCACAGTAGTTCAGGAAGACTGGTCAGACGGTTGATGGGTTGTCAGGATATGCAGGGCACACCTCAGCTCCCTTTGTGTGACTGTCTAGAGTGTATGCATGACCAGCCCCTGTCAGTCTAAACCACACATTGATTCCCCAGGCAGGTAGAGGCACAGAAAGGTTAAGCAAGAAAATACTCACTTTCTAAAAGTGGCATTTTCAAACACGTAATTGAAAACCACCTTCACTAAAAGATGTATTTTTAAATTGTGAGTTCAGAGACCCCAAACTGCGCATCTCCATCTGCTCCCAATGGGAAATTACACTTGAGAGATATTTCAAGACAATCACCATTTTAACCTATGAGAAAGATAGGCCTTGCAATAGTGAAAAACAAATTTGGCAGTATTTCACTATCAGGACATGTAAAATACACTAGTATGTGTCCTACCTTTTAAAAACACTGCACCCTTCCCTTGGGGCTACCTTTGGCCTATCTTAGGGCTGCCTTACATGTAAAAAAAGGGAAGATTTGGGCCTGGCAAGTGGGTGCACTTGCCAGGCCAACATAGCAGCTTAAAACTGCACACTCAAACTGTAATGGCAAGTCTGAGACAGGTTTACAGGGCTACTCGTGTGGGTGGCACAATCAGTGCTACAGGCCCACTAGCAGCATTTGATTTAGAGGCCCTGGGCAAACCTGGTACTAGAGACTAACTAGTAAATCAAATATGCCAATCAGGGATAACCAATCAGTATCACAATTTACACAAAGAGCATATGCACTTTAGCACTGGTCAGCAGCTGTAGTGTGCACAGAGTCCTAGAAACAACCAAAAGAGGATGAGAAAAATAGGAGGAAAAAAGCAAAAAAGTCTGGGGATAAACTTGGAAAAATGGCCAGGTCCAACACATCCACTTAGAACTTGTTCTCCGTGAAATTTCAAAAGTCAGAATCTCTCCTTTTTCGTAAAGGACTAAAAACGTTCCTCTTTTGAAGACACCCATCAACAACCCTCATTCACTATAAGCAAGTCAAAATGTTTTTTAAAATTTAGCACTCGAGTCGCCTTACACATTTATTTCAGTCTTTTCACTTATTGTTTATGTCCAATAATATCAGTTCACATACTTCTTACCTTATGCTTCACACATTTTTGGAAGTAGGGAAAATCCAATACAATGTGGTTTACACAAAGTCAGGTTTGTTTTTAAGCTATGCTGCTTAGTTATACCGGCAAAGGAAGCCATTTAAGATTAGCAAAATAGCAATAAGCGCCTGGAAGTGTGCATTCACATCTTTCACAGAAGTCACAAGGCCAAATTCAATAAATTATAAAAGGTAGTTAGAAAAATGGCACGCTGCAATAAAGAAACTCTGAATCATAGATATATGCACATGCACACACAAAAATTTACTTAATTGCCATGCAACATTACTCTCATATAAGAACCTCAACTCTATGTCACAAAAAGCCAATTAGTTAAAGGGAGATGAGACCGGGAAGGCCATATACAACTGTACCATTAAAAAATAAATTGATTCTTTGCAAAAGGCTTTTGTAGCTCCTTATAATTGTTGGAATTTGGAACAACATTCTAGGCTCAGTTCTGGACACACTGGCACCCCATACAAAACAAACCATACAAAACAACTAAATCGGGCTGAAAGGAAGTTTTTGCAGATACAGTTTAATGGTCCATGGAAGCTGCTACACCCACTACGAAGGGAATACCCTTTAAACTATTGTGCGCAAAGAACGCTTACAAGACTTGTCTTCCAAACGCCCTCACTATCCCTCAAGAATGAGGAATTAAAGCAAGAGGTGCCTGGTGACGAGAATCATGGCACCACCATATATAATCCTGAATATTGAAAAACAGCACACGGTTTAATGTGGAGGATGAACAAAATCCAATTTAAGTACCCCACTGAGAAGAGTAAACTGAACAGCAATTTAGAGAAACCGCGTAAAATTCTTAAGAAGCCTGTGCATACCACAATGGTAGATTAAGTAGGATACAAGGTATACATGCGAGGAAGACCAGGGCGAAATTCTGCAATGACAAAAAAAGTGTATCAATTTGCAAGAACAATTAATGTGAACCAGGGAACGGAGCAAGCCCGCTTATATCAAAGTTCACAACAGAAAGCATTTCGTTTTCAAAATTAATCAAAATTAGATAAATGTACAATGTAAAATACACTTAGCACTTGAAAAAAATAGAAAAGTGTGCTATGTGTCGCTAGTGCTCACACAAATAAATACAATTTGTAACACCCATAAAAAGTGTGTTGATGCAAAAAACATACAGATTAAGTACATTAGTAATATAGAGCTATAACAAGTAAGTATTAGGCCAGGACCCTTTTGTAGTTAATTCAGTTTTGTGTTGATAAGTACATTTTGCCTTTGTTCCAGATATCAAGGTCTCATTAGGTCTGGCATAATATATGGGACATCTAAGGGTAGAGCCAGAAACAAAACAATTCGATGGGTAGCTACATTAACCGAGTAGGTAACAGCCTTGTAACAAAGAGTCGCAACATAAGGGAGAACCAGCTCCCTCTAAATGGTTGAAAAGGCAACCACTGTTAAATGCTGCACGTACATAGAGTACATTGTGAGATATTATTCTTTAGCTATACAATTATACCCAGGTTCGCTTTAGCGTGACGTGTTGCACTTGTGCACCTTGTAGAGCAATAAGAAAAGAGCTACAGTGGCAATTAACAATATCAGATTGACTACTTAGAGTAGCTGCCAGCGATGTTAGGATTTCTTGTAGTTTTTTTCGTCCAAGAATGAAATGCTTGCTGCTTCTCATGAAAATGGCACATAAGGCCAGCACAGTGAAAGAAACAGAAACAAAAATGTAAATGATGATGCACAGCTGCCGCCCCAGTGACTGGAAGCAGCTCCTGACTTAAAAGGTAAAATACAAACACTGATGTGCTAAACTAGTGGAGGCTAATTTATGAGAAAAATCACTGACTGGACACATCCAGGTATAAGGAAGAGAGACTATCCAGAGTGTGAACTCTATGTAACATAAAAATAGTATCAAAGAACTTAATGCTTAAATAAATGTATCATAAGTACATGTAAATCTGGGAACAGGGGACAGGGATTGTAGTTTCCGTTAATGATTTGCATATAGTGTTCTCCCGAGCGATTATATGAAGAACTAAGATTGGGTCCTTGCTTCTCAAAGCAAAGCAGTCAGCATGACCTCATAGAAAAACAAAGGTCAAATTAGAGGCTTGATTTAATGACATGAGGAGGGGTTCATAGTATATCTTGTTAAGGAAAGGAGTGAGGGCCCCTGAGGGCATGGAGGTCCCCTGTGCCTCACTGACTGTAGAAGGTTGCAGCCTGCTCCTGCAGCAGTAGTGACCTAATGGAGATGGCAAATATTGCACAGGAACAGTCTGTCACATTTATTGCTATGCAAAAGAAGAACACAGTCTATAGAAAATGTGAGAACATTAATGCAGTAAATGGGGCAAGTCAGAGAAGCAGTTATTTTCTCAAAGGGCATTCACCAGACAGGTAGGGTACAGCTTCAGAGCAATGGAAAGATCTAGTAACGCCATGGTTTTAAAAAGTAATTCATGGTATTACTCGAAGATCCATCAGTGATGCTTATCTGCAGAAACTTTATAACTGATCCATTTAATAAGGAAAGAGAGAAGAGAGTGTCAACTGTTTCCACTATAATTTATTATAGGACCAAACCTGTTCAACATTTACATGACACTGCTTTCCAATATTATCAGAGCACAAGGCATCTCCACCATCTCCTATACCAATGCCACCAAAATCACCCTTTTGCTGATCAACAAATCTGCAAACACCCAACCAAGTGTATCCAACTGCACGGTCAAGCAGGCTGAATGAAAGCCAATTGCCTTAAGCTCAACTCCGGCAAGACAGAAGTGTGGATCTTCAGGAACAAGAACTCTCCCTGGGACTCCACCGGGTGGTCATCAGAGCCTGGACCCACCACCACACCAAACCTGGGAATCATTCTTGGCAACAAGCTCTGCTTGACAGCCCTTCTCAACACTGTCAGCTGTTCCGGCTTCATATACTTCACGTGCTCCACAAGATCTTCAACTTGCTCCCCAGACACACTGTCACGCAAGCCCTCAGAACAAGCAGATTAGACTATGGCAAAGCAATCTACGCCTGAATCCCCATCCATCTCATCCACCAACTCCCCACCATCCAGAACACCGCAGCAAGACTCATCCTTGACCTTCCACAGTGCTCCTACGTCACACCACATCTCAGAAAGCTCCACTGACTCCCCATACATACACACTGCCAATTCAAACTCCTCACAGCCACATACAAGTCACTGCACAACACTGGATCTACATACCTTAATGACTGCTTTCACGTCCACCACCACCAGAAACCTGCACACAGCCTCACTTTCACTCACTCACATTCCCACATCCTCAAAAGCATAACAGAAGGTGTAGCATTCACCTACATTGCACACAAGGACTGGAATTACCGCCTTCGACACATTAGGGTATCCTCCTCACTTCTTGAATTTGACAAGAAGCTGAAGACCTGGGTCTTCGACTAATTATCCTGGGCTGACTCTCAACACACTCAGTCCCATGTCTACGCGTCTGCTCCAGTGCCTGGATACCCAACAGGGTGATAAGCCATGCTAAACAAATCAACATTACATATTGGAATTCTAATAGTGGGGTGAAAGATTGGGGTTACGCAGGCGCTCAGGATCATAAATGGCATTAATTTAATTCAAGTAAACATGAAAACAGAGAATGCAAGGGTGCCAGCACAAGGGAATACACCCATCCCTTACAGGTTTGAATAACCCAACAAACAATTATATGTAGTGCGGCACACCTAACAGAAACGTATTATAAAGATAGTCAATAGATCATTAAAGAGAGTCCAGCATCAACTTTTAATACATGATTGCAAAAGTCCATTATTGTTCAGTGCTTTGAATAGTTGTTCCTCATTAATATACACATGTCTTCATAGCAATACAACTCAAGCCGCGTTTGACCACATCTCCATGACAGTACAATTTAAGCCAACACGTGTTTCGTCTTGGGAAAACTCCAATCCACTCCCAAACGACTTCTTCAGGGCTAAAATTGTAAATATGTACATTGAATTAGCAACCAAAATACTAGAACTCGGTCTTTGAAGGTCTCGAAAAGGAGATTTAGTAAGAGACTTAGTGAAAAAACTCCAGCTGGAGCCTAAAACAAAATGGCCGAAGTGTTGACCGTACAGTGTCTTGTTTCTAACAGTGATATCCCAAATAGGTGGAAAGGGACCCAAAGAAATAGAATTAGATACGTCTACCCACAAGTACCAAGCTAAATGGTTAATAGAACAACAACCGCTGGCTTGCACTAGCCACAAGTTCAAGTGTTCATGTGAAAAGACACCACTGTGTTAATAATCATGCAGAAACACTTAGAAGTCATACCTCCTAATCCTTCAGAGGTTGACCCATTTCAACCGTAAACCAACAGCGTCCAAGAAATACGAACTGGTAAGTAAATGATGACCCCAAAATTCTATATGCAGTGTATGCACACGTTAGAAACTAAAAAATAAAAAATGCGAATGAAAAAACAAAGAATAATGCTAGACCTTGCGCAGAAAGTCCTCAAATTAAAAGTGAGCCTACAATGCTCCACTTATAATTACCTAATTTCACAGGGTTATATCCTTAAAGGTACGATTTCATATCAATATAAGTGTTGAATCCAAGGATCAGTAAATATTAGGTACATCAGTCTTTGTTAAAACTCCAAATCTAGTGTGAAATCAAACAAAATGAGAATAATTAGGTAGCCACCATCTTAAATTGGTCGGAACATCACTGTAAATAAATAATATTGGATCAAGACCAAACTCCAAATATCTCATATTACTAATCCTAAGTGTAGAGATGTATTCACAAAATAACACATCATAGGTATTAATACATCACTTAAATTGTATCGTTTATAAAGGCTGTTAAAACGCCGAAGAAATTTAAACACAGTACAAAACCATGATCGGGTTTTCTAACCCACAAAATAAATGTTATGACAATCACAAAAACACCGCTACCCACCGCGTCCGAAATGTAATTGAAGAGTTCCCCACTGGCGAACGTGAAAGGAACAGGGACAAGCGAGTACGCAAATATCGCGTAGTGAGAAGCTGTGATATGCGAGTACGCGACTCCCGAGCCTGGCGTTTAAGACCCGGAAGTAAAACTGAGCCGCCAGTTCCAATGTATACGTGATGTCTTGAAAATAAAAGACGGACTCCCGGAAAGCACGCGCGCTGAACCATAGAAACAGAAAACAGACTAATATAAGTTAAAGGAGTCGGAGTAACTTCAAAAACAATGCAGAGAAAAGCACCATTGTTTGCCATTTGTGCCACCAATGTTAAACCCGATGGTTAGCAATTCAAACAACCACAAAACTACAGGGGCGCACTGAATGAAGGCCAATATTTTTGAAGAATATACAATATAAATCAATTGATGTTTAAAACGTCCATACGAATAAAAGATACTTGATACTCCCAGAAATGTGGGAAGCCATAACGGGCAATTGGGATAGATCAACAAGTATACTCAAACTAACACACAAATAAGATCCCTCTTGTTTGTGTTGGTGCTATAAGATTTTAGGAAACCCAAATATGTAGTCTCCTTATGTTTAAACCAGAAAAATAACCAATTTGTCCCATCTGTATATGATTAAACAAGGTATATACAAAACCCTCCCGACTTAGTTGAAGGATTTTGGTTATTAACTCAATGTTCAAACCCCATTGGAAATGGGAGAAAGATAGAGACCAAATGACACTCCTTATATGAACAGAGAAAACAGATAACAATAATACAGATATAAATAATAATGAATGGTTGAATTAACCTAAATATCAACAAAATCTGGGTAACCTCTTAGTCTGCAAGGAAAAATTCCAACTCCCTATCAGAGTTGAGACCAGATTCCACGGTCCTCAATCTCATGATCCAGAGTGCTTCTCTTTGCCGTAGGATTAACTCTCTATTACCACCCCTCGGATCTTTGGGGATGTGTTCTAATCCAAAAAATTCGAAGTTCTTATGATTGGTCTGTGAATTACAATTCATTATATGCATCACTATTGGATATTTCATGTCTGCATTGTTAAGTGCTCTCACATGTTCAGCTATTCTCATCTTAAGTGCACGAATTGTGCTGCCTACATACATCTTTAGGCATTTACACCGTATAATATATACAACAAAAGTAGTGTTACAGTTGATCATTGAATAAATCTTAAATTGTGTTTTCCCATCCGAAAATTCCTTGGTATTGTGACAAGCCCAGCGGCAGACTCCACAGCCTCCGCATCTGAAAAAACCAACCATTTTTGTGGAAAGCCAAGTTGTCTCTGGAGGATTGGCAGTAAAACTAGGGCTCAATATGCTTTTTAAGGTTCTGCCCCGCCGAAATGCTACTGGTATTCTTCCTGGTAATAAATCTTTCAATGATTCGTCTTGCAATAATAACTTCCAATGTTTGTTCATACATTTTTGTAAAATCAATGAAGCATCATTCAAATCTGTAATGAATCGAACTGTATTAGGTTGATCTACCCTCCTGTTGGTATTGTCCTTTTGTAGTGTGTCACTTCTCTTTAGACATTTGGCTTTACGATGGGCCTTCCTAACCATCTTTTTCGAGTAGCCCCGTGCTAAGAATCTTCTACCCATATCATCCAACTCTTGGAAAAATTCTTTATCCAAGCTACAGTTGCGTCTTGCCCTTACAAATTCTGCATAAGGGATAGATGCTATTTGATGCCTGGGGTGCGAGCTATCAGCATGAAGTATGGAATTGCAAGCTGTGGCTTTACCAAATAATCTACTCTGGATCTTACCTTCAGCAATGAAAATGTCAACATCGAGAAATTCAATACTTGTCGAACTATATTGATGCGTGAATTTCACGTTCATATTGTTAGAGTTCAAAAATTCACAAAATTCCAATAATTTCTCTTCACCCCCTGTCCAAATCAAAAAACAATCGTCTATATATCTTCCCCAGAATAGTATGTAAGTCTGCCATTCGCTTGCACCAGGGCCCCAAATCCATTTGTGTTCAAACCACCCCATAAAAAGATTAGCGTATGAGGGGGAGAATTTGGAACCCAAGGCCACACCCTGCTTTTGACGGAACCAATCCCTGTTGAACAGAAAAAAATTATTTGACAGAATAAGGTTCATCATTTCAATCAACATATCAGTATGTTCCCAATAGCTAGCCGATCTTTTATGTAGAAAGAAACAGATGGCTTCTTGGCCTAGTTCGTGATCAATGCATGCATATAATGAGACTACATCCAGTGTAACCAACATCATGTCACTGTCCCATTCAACATCATTGAGAATGCTCAGAATATGTGTAGTATCTTTGATGAAGGATGGTAAGTTGCATACTAGTGGTTGTAAAAAACAATCTACATATTCTGAAAGTTTTTCAGTAGGACCTAAAATACCTGAGACAATAGGTCTGCCCGGTGGAAAAGGCAAAACCTTATGTACTTTGGGTAGCGTATAGAGTCACGGAAACCTGGGATGATCCACCCTCAGATACATGTATTCCACTTTATTCAGAAGCCCCTTCTCCCGCCAGGTCACCAATTTTTTATTTATTATATGAGTCAGATTAGGGATAGGATTCCCACATACCTTCTCATAACAGATTACATCCTTGAGTTGTGATAGAATTTCATTGTCGTAATCAGTTTTGTTCATGAGAACCACATTCCCTCCTTTATCTGCCTGTCTTATAATGATGTCTTTATTACGCTTCAGCATTGTCAGTGCAATTGACTCCTCAAGAGTAAGATTCTTCACAAATTGCCTAAAGTTTGTCTTAGCTAAGTACTTGTCGAAGTCCTGACATACCAAATCAAAGAATTGATCAAAACAATTCAGGCTCCACGATCTAGGTGTCCAGCCCGATTTTTTCTTAAAGCCACTGGGAACACTCATGTCCGAATCAATGTCCAAATCATGCAGCATTCTTGACAGAATGCCTGGATCTTCATCTCTCTCTGCTAGAGAAACGATAAGAGCTGTATCGTGTATTTGTTCGATGGACAGAGTGCTAGGGGTAGATGTGCATAAATAATCACTAGACCTACTCGTCGGGTGCTGTTGGAAATATTTCTTTATTTTGAGTTTATGTACAAATTTGAATAAATCGATCTTGGACCTACAGGGATCCCCAAAAGATCTGGGGCAAAAATTGAGCCCTCTAGCCAGAAGACTCTTCGCCCCTGTAGTAAGTTCAAATTCAGAATAATTGATCACATTGATGGAGGTTGACCCGTCATCATCTAAGTTCTTTTGTTGTCCCGGGATCTTGTTGTAACCCCATCCCGCTCTCTTATCTTTACTCCTTTTTCCTCTACCGCCCCTTCTTGTTTTTTTGCACTTCTGCTTTGGATGAATTTGCCCCGTTTCATCCTCATAAGTTCTTGTAAAAAAATGGAATTGCTGTCTGTGCTGTCCACCCCAGGGATAGGTACAATCCCAACTCCATCTGCCTCACTATCACTAGTGGCCGGAGTGCTAATCGATGTTGAATCTGAGACATTTGACGTACTAGGGCTCCTGGGTGTCAGGTTAGTATGGATTAAATGATCATATTTACTGGCAAAGGTAAAAACTCTTCCTGTCAGATAATCTTTTTCATCCCTCTTTAATTTGCGCGCTTTTCTCTGTGTTATCTCTTCTTGAAATTTAAGTATAACCTCCTCTAAGATTTTATAGTTTTTATCAGTGGATTCCTTTAGGTTTAAACTCTCAATTTCTTCCTCAAGAGACGAAATCTCGGCCTGTAATTTTGTCACCTTTCTCTCAGCATTAATAATCAATATTTCCATAAGTCTCATTGAACTTGCTGTTAATTCCTTATTCCACATAGCCAACAAATCCGGATCTAAATCATCAAATGTTGGAAATATCTGGGATCTTAGCCCCCTAGGGATACGATTCAATTTGATATATTGTTTCAAAGTGGCCCCATCCCACCATTTAGACAGTTCATTTTTCTTGAGTTTTTCAAGTCTAATAAATTTACTTCTTAATCCTTCATTTTGTACATGCGCATCATTGCGCCATGTGTTTGGGGGTGTGACTCCCCTGGCTAGACTATCAAACAAATCTTCAGCTACTTTGTTCCTATCCATAGTGAAATGTCAAATTGTACTTGGGCTCGAGATCCAAGCAGCCCCCCCTAAAATGTAAATGGAATTCTAATAGTGGGATGAACGATTGGGGTTACGCAGGCGCTCAGGATCATAAATGGCATTAATTTAATTCAAGTAAACATGAAAACAGAGAATGCAAGGGTGCCAGCACAAGGGAACACACCCATCCCTTACAGGTTTGAATAACCCAACAAACAATAATATGTAGTGCGGCACACCTAACAGAAACTTATTATAAAGATAGTCAATAGATCATTAAAGAGAGTCCAGCATCAACTTTTAATACATGATTGTAAAAGTCCATTCTTGTTCAGTGCTTTGAATAGTTGTTCCTCATTGATATACACATGTCTTCATAGCAATACAACTCAAGCCGCGTTTGACCACATCTCCATGACAGTACAATTTAAGCCAACACGTGTTTCGTCTTGGGAAAACTCCAATCCACTCCCAAACGACTTCTTCAGGGCTAAAATTGTAAATATGTACATTGAATTAGCAACCAAAATACTAGAACTCGGTCTTTGAAGGTCTCGAAAAGGAGATTTAGTAAGAGACTTAGTGAAAAAACTCCAGCTGGAGCCTAAAACAAAATGGCCGAAGTGTTGACCGTACAGTGTCTTGTTTCTAACAGTGATATCCCAAATAGGTGGAAAGGGACCCAAAGAAATAGAATTAGATACGTCTACCCACAAGTACCAAGCTAAATGGTTAATAGAACAACAACCGCTGGCTTGCACTAGCCACAAGTTCAAGTGTTCATGTGAAAAGACACCACTGTGTTAATAATCATGCAGAAACACTTAGAAGTCATACCTCCTAATCCTTCAGAGGTTGACCCATTTCAACCGTAAACCAACAGCGTCCAAGAAATACGAACTGGTAAGTAAATGATGACCCCAAAATTCTATATGCAGTGTATGCACACGTTAGAAACTAAAAAATAAAAAATGCAAATGAAAAAACAGAGTATCAAGTATCTTTTATTCGTATGGACGTTTTAAACATCAATTGATTTATATTGTATATTCTTCAAAAATATTGGCCTTCATTCAGTGCGCCCCTGTAGTTTTGTGGTTGTTTGAATTGCTAACCATCGGGTTTAACATTGGTGGCACAAATGGCAAACAATGGTGCTTTTCTCTGCATTGTTTTTGAAGTTACTCCGACTCCTTTAACTTATATTAGTCTGTTTTCTGTTTCTATGGTTCAGCGCGCGTGCTTTCCGGGAGTCCGTCTTTTATTTTCAAGACATCACGTATACATTGGAACTGGCGGCTCAGTTTTACTTCCGGGTCTTAAACGCCAGGCCCGGGAGTCGCGTACTCGCATATCACAGCTTCTCACTACGCGATATTTGCGTACTCGCTTGTCCCTGTTCCTTTCACGTTCACCAGTGGGGCACACTTCAATTACATTTCGGACGCGGTGGGTAGCGGTGTTTTTGTGATTGTCATAACATTTATTTTGTGGGTTAGAAAACCCGATCATGGTTTTGTACTGTGTTTAAATTTCTTCGGCGTTTTAACAGCCTTTATAAACGATACAATTTAAGTGATGTATTAATACCTATGATGTGTTTTTTTTGTGTATACATCTCTACACTTAGGATTAGTAATATGAGATATTTGGAGTTTGGTCTTGATTCAATATTATTTATTTACAGTGATGTTCTGACCAATTTAAGATGGTGGCTACCTAATTATTCTCATTTTGTTTGATTTCACACTAGATTTGGAGTTTTAACAAAGACTGATGTACCTAATATTTACTGATCCTTGGATTCGACACTTATATTGATATGAAATCGTACCTTTAAGGATATAACCCTGTGAAATTAGGTAATTATAAGTGGAGCATTGTAGGCTCACTTTTAATTTGAGGACTTTCTGCGCAAGGTCTAGCATTATTCTTTGTTTTTTCATTTGCATTTTTTATTTTTTAGTTTCTAACATGTGCATACACTGCATATAGAATTTTGGGGTCATCATTTACTTACCAGTTCGTATTTCTTGGACGCTGTTGGTTTACGGTTGAAATGGGTCAACCTCTGAAGGATTAGGAGGTATGACTTCTAAGTGTTTCTCCATGATTATTAACACAGTGGTGTCTTTTCACATGAACACTTGAACTTGTGGCTAGTGCAAGCCAGTGGTTGTTGTTCTATTAACCATTTAGCTTGGTACTTGTGGGTAGACGTATCTAATTCTATTTCTTTGGGTTCCTTTCCACCTATTTGGGATATCACTGTTAGAAACAAGACACTGTACGGTCAACACTTCGGCCATTTTGTTTTAGGCTCCAGCTGGAGTTTTTTCACTAAGTCTCTTACTAAATCTCCTTTTCGAGACCTTCAAAGACCGAGTTCTAGTATTTTGGTTGCTAATTCAATGTACATATTTACAATTTTAGCCCTGAAGAAGTCGTTTGGGAGTGGATTGGAGTTTTCCCAAGACGAAACACGTGTTGGCTTAAATTGTACTGTCATGGAGATGTGGTCAAACGCGGCTTGAGTTGTATTGCTATGAAGACATGTGTATATTAATGAGGAACAACTATTCAAAGCACTGAACAACAACATTACATATTGGTTTGGAACCATTGTGGCCCACCATTTTGCAAAACAAAATCATCAAGAGGCTTAACACAAACAAGTGAAAATAAACATGATAAATGATTATTTGAAAATGGTACTGAGCAGTAGTGAATCCTTGCTGGACAATCAGAAGTAAAAAAAATATCCCAACGGACAAAAAGTTATATATGAATTCCTTTTTAAGAAAACAATATTGTTAAATAAGAGGTATATTAATTATTCAGTCAAAAGTTTAAAAGGAAAGTAGAAAATATGGTCCAGGAACACCTCCATTTTAGTCCTAAAAACATAAGAACGGATCTGGCTACCTATAGGAAAAAGTAAATTAGTAATGATGATATCAACTTCAAAACTGATATACAAATGTGTAGTTTCCACTTTTTACTGGACCACTGCTTTCCCAATTTGTTAAGTAAGCACTGACAATGGAAATAAAGAAATCAGGCCCTCTTGCAGCAGAGCATGTAAACAATGGCATGCATAAATGCTATTGTGATGGTGGTGCTAATAGTAGTGGTGGTAACTGTAGTCATACAGATTTTGGTAATGATGACGGTAATTGGTGGTGGTACTAATGTGGGCAATTTTGTGCACTCAAGTCTGGAGAAAATCATTGTAAAGCCCTAAATAAATCAAAATATATATTAAAGGATTGTTTTATTTAAAAATGTGATTAATGTACAAAGAATTGAACGTGTGGTGGTTGGATGCATTTGTTACTTGTAAAATAGTCCCTCATTTATTGCAGTGTAGTCACCCTCAGGCAGAAGCACTTACTGAAACCTGATGCTAGCCATAATTAACGCCAACTCCATCTCTTACCTTAAAATCCACAGTAACCCTTAACCTCAATCCATACCCTTGCTAACCCTCACTCTAGTTTACATCCCTTCCCTGCATCTAACCCTCACCCTAACCCACACAGTAACCATTACCTTTTTTTGAACTCGTACATTCATCCTAATCATGCAACTTACTTACCCCTTACACTTAGCCTATGACTAATCCTGCCTGCTTACCTTTTTTGAAACTGGTCTCCCTTCATGGCTTATTGTCTCACCTACAGCATTTTCCAAAACACTTGTTCAGAATCAAAATGACTATCACTACCTATTACTGATTGTATAATTACCAACTGATTGTTTATATCAAATATAAGAAGAAAGACTTCATCAAAACAAAACCTTCATGATGAGAAATGCAACACAGCTTTACTTGATTAATTCTTGTAAAACAAGTTAATAAAAGAAATGTTCTCCAAAAACAAGGACGTATTTCTCTCGCCACAGAGACTGCTGCCAGAGCCAGCGCTGAGTGCTCACAGCATATGTCGGGGCACATGAGCAACTGACATTTGAACGCTTAATTAAATAGATGACTCCTTTCAGAATCTTTTCAAGTGAACATCCTCTCAGCAGTGACTTATAAATGGTAACACGAACTGCTGACTTGTGATTTACACAGAATAGAAAATCGTCTTGGATCAGAAGCAGACTGGCCTATTTAATGAAATCTGTCGCAACACCCTCAAATATATATCAGAGGATGATTGTAATATTTGACATTAAATTATTCAAAAGACCTTTTTCTTTTTTTTAGTGTTTTCCCCGTTGTTCCTCCTTGTATGTGTAAAATCATGTCCTACAAAGGTAAGCATTTCTGTATTTTATTTTCTGAGGGAAACTTCAGCTCTGATTATAAACAGTCATTAGCTGAAAAAGGGCCAACTGTGTTCATTTATCGTGGTGCTGGGTTGTCTTATAATAAAGTGGTGAACATATGTTCATCCCATGAACAACAGCTTCATTAAAAAAAATATTTTCACATTAATTCTCCCATTTTGTTTATACGTATCCACGTTCAGAATGCATTAGATGGTAAGGGGAGAAAGTAAAACGTGGAACGAAAGGCACAGTGTAAATTAACCACATAAATGAGTACCTTTAAGACATAGGGTAGAGAGTACTTTATCTGGGATATATATATATATATATATATATATATATATATATATATATATATATATATATATATACACAAAAATGTATACCCCATCTTCAGAATAGATAGGCCATGCATGGCCTTCAGGCAACTAAATGGCAGACAACTTGATAAACGTTTTATTCCTGAACTGGCACCTTCTGGATACAAAATGTTTATGTCTACGGCTGTATTTATGGGCATAATGATATTGAATAATTTTACTTTATTCTGCTTAGACACAGACTGCAGAACATTTAGTCAATGACTGTGGCTGTGAGCTCATGTATATGCATTATAATACTACTTACACTGCGTAGAATGACTCACAAAATACATATATGTTTAAAAACTGTGTTTAATTCCCATCAAGGCAGGTGTTTCTTTTGTGACAGAATATATGAATGAATGGCTATTAATTTCTGATCTCAAGTGGGTCAGAGAGTAGGAAAGCCAAGCAATGACCTTGCTCTGTAGACTCATTGTTTACAAAAGGTAACATTTAGAATGCTAGAGTATAACTAGAACGTGTTTGATTATAAATACCTCATGGGATATCGATTACTTAAAATGATAGTGTGGTATGCTGCACACTCCTGTAGGTAATACGCAATGTGAAGATGGCACTCTGCAGGCAGCGTCAGAACCTTCCTTGACCAAGGAAAATGAAATGCCCCCGAGAAGAGAATTGGTTTATTCAATCTCCAGGGAGGACAGCTCTTCAATACCTAGAGATCTAGGCTCTCGAGTAACTCCCATAATACACCTTATTAAGACCGCCAAATCCATCAAATACAATTAGCCAGCTGGACTTCAAGGTTGTTTGTGTCTTTGAAGCTATCTTTACTAATTAATTCAAAAGTGATTTGCTTTTCTTAATGGCATTAACTTGATTATCACTCACACAGATCAGCCAGGCACAGGTAAGCAGTATGTAAGGTTGCTGAAAACATTCACACCTTACAACTACCACATGTGAAATTCATCCTTATGTGTGAAAATGCCACGTACTTTTTATGTTTTTTTAATAATGCTTTGACGAAAACACAGAACTGCGATTTGGTGTTTCTTCACATTGTGTATTTCATCTGGTCAACATAAATCATTCTGCCAACCTTGCTGTAGATATGGCACAAAGCCCCAACTGTCACTCTGCCCAGACGTGGATTGGAGTCAAGCTGCAAAACACCAGAGTCATAAGCACAGATAAATGCACACTTTCTAGAAGTGGCATTTCTGTGATAGTAATAAAAAATACACCCACACCAGTAAGCAGCATTTATTATCACCATCACCACCATACCAAACACGCCTACGCTACCCCTCATAAATTAGACAATACCCCTAACACATAAGGCAGGGCATTTCTAATGCAATCCTATGAGAAGGCAGCACTCACAGCAGTGAGACACCGGTTAGGCTGTTTGTCACTACCTGGACAGGCCATGCAATACGGCACATGTCCTGCCTTTCTAAATACATGGCACCCTGCCTGCCCATAAGGCTAGCTAGGGCGTACCTTAGGGGTGACTTACATGTAGTAAAAGGGGAGTTCTGGGCCTGGCAAGTAAGTTTAGATGCCAGGTCCCTGTGGCAAAAAACTGCGCACACAGGCCCTGTGCTAGCAGGCCTGAGACAGGTTTAAAAGTCTACTTCAGTGGGTGGCGCAAGCAGCGCTGCAGGCCCACTAGTAGTATTTAATTTACAGGCCCTGGGTATAGAGATACTACTGTACAAGGGACTTATAGGTAAATTAAATATGCCAATTAGGTATAAGCCAATCATACCAACTTTAGATGGGAGGGCACCTGCACTTTAGCACTGGTCAGCAGTGATAAAGTGCTCAGAGTCCTAGAACCAACAGCGAGAGGTCAGAAAAACCAGGAGGAAGGAGGCAAAAAGACTGGGGATGACCCTGCGTAAGGCATAAAGTCCAACACCTGCATTAATATTTATGGAAATATGCGAGGGTCCTAGAAAGCATATGTACTTGTCCAAGATCTTGCAAGGTGCAGCAGATCGAGATCAAACAGGGCTGCAATGGGGTACTGCCGAGTGACATAGTATTCCAGCATTGTCACATAAAAGGGCGCGTTCTTCATTATCTCATTGCTGTGTTTAGCAGATGTTTACCTTGCTATAAATACAGTGTAAAGTTGTGTGTCAGATTATTAGTTTGGGATAGGAGGGCCTTACCAAGTTAACAAGATATAATCCTTTATGGTTGCAGCAAACTTGAATGAGAAAACTCTGCATAACCCTCGGTTGCTATGAAACAAGCAGCAGGCGTTTCCACGGAGAAACGTGTGAAAGGTTTAAACACTATTAAACTACATTGAATTTAAGACAAAAGCACATAAAATTCCAAAACAAATTCAGAGAAAATCAAGAAACATAACAAGCAACATAACAAAGATTTCATAAAAAATTTTAAAATTGGATTACGATAACCACACTATTTATTTTTTACAGTCTGAAAGCAAAAAGTGCAAGAGAGACAGCAAAGAGGTTCTCAAAGTCCATGTTTGCTTTCATCTGGAACCAATGATATTACAAGTTTGCTTGCAGAGGAATAGGGTTGGGTAAGCTTTGTGCATCTCAGTGGTCAAAACTTTACCCTGAAACTTAGCAAATTTTCCAGTTCTTTAGAGTCTTCTATCAGGGCAATGCTAAATAATGAAGCTGGAGAGAGTCCCTCATAGTTGAATACACTATTGTTAAGTTTCACATCAAAAGCTCAGAGAACCACAAAGCTGGGTGTTGGAGCCACAGAAGGAGCTTCACTGTTGGGATGGATTTCTTATTTTATGAATGTTATTTGTTCGAACTTATGTGGTCATTAAGACTTCAGGGGTCTTTTTCCAAGACTGCCAAAGCTACTGCAGGCAACAGGCCGCCAGTGCCGGGCGTACGAAGGCCGCCATATTTTAATCTAGGTAGGATTTCCACCCATTTACAGACACAAAACCGACCCCGTCGGCTTGGCTGACAGAGGAAGCGAGGGGGTTCCACCACCAGCACGCCACACCAAAAAGACTCCACCTGCCGTATTACGATACGTAATATGGCATGGCGGAGTCCTTTCGGGGATGCTGGCTGTGGAACAGGCCAGCATCCATCACCTCGCCGGTAAGTTGATCATCCAAAAGGGGGGGTGCATGTGTGTGGTCTGGGTGCATGTATGTGTGTGAATGGGGGTGTCTGAATGCGTGTAAGTGCGCGAATGGGGGTGTCTGGGTGTGTGGATGTGTGCAAATGGGGGTGTCTGGATGCGTGTATGTGTGCGAATGGGGGTGTCTGGGTGCGTATATGTATGCAAATGGGGGTGCATGGATGTGTGCGAATGGGAGTGTCTGGGTGCGTGAATGGATGCGGTGTCTGGGTGTGTGCATGAATGTGGAGGGGGAGTGTGTGAATGGATGCGGTGTCTGGGTGTGTGCATGATTGCGGAAGGGGGGTGGGTATGGTGAGCACGAGTGGGGGGGGTGTATAGTTGTGTTAGGTTTGGTGGGGAGGGTGCGTGCATGGAAGTGGGGGGAGGGTGCATGCATGTGTGTGGATGTGGAAGGAGCCGGCGACAGGAATGGAGATTCCAGTCACCGGGTGCGTTACCGCCAGGGTTTTTGTGGTGTGTGACCACCACGGAAAGCCTGGCGGTCTGCAGGGTCATAATACCGCTGGCAGTCTCACAGCTGCCACCAGGCCGGAGGGGCTCACCTCTGGCCAGGCTGTCCAACTGCCATGGGGGTACCGGCGGCACTGTGGCAGTTTGGCTGCAGCCAAGCTGCCTATCCCATAATGTGGCGGTCTTCAGTATCGGGTCCAAGGCCGGGAGACCGTCTGCGTGAGGCTGGAGGTCTAAAGACCACCAGCCTCGAAATTACCACCTTAGTCTTTTTTCTGGTTCTTACATTTCTCCTGTGTGGCAACCTGGGAGGCTGTAGAAGAAGATTAAATGATGTTTAATATATCTATGTGGTGGGCCCGCAGTAGACTCTAAGTCAGAAAGAAAAAACTTTGAGGAGCCTAGTTCCACAATCCTTAGCTGGCAAGGACACATTGTTCCTCCAAAACTCAGACAAATGACAAAGCCACTGTTAGAAATGGGGTCTTTGGTTGACAGTCAGGTTACCCCCTGTTCAAGCAAGGACCCTCACTCTAGTCAGGGTAAAAGAGAATCACCCTCAGCTAACCCCTGCTTACCCCCTTGGTAGTTTGGCAGAGCATGAGGCTTAACTTCAGAGTGCTAGGTGTAAAGTATTTGTACCAACACACACAGTAACTCAATGAAAACACTACAAAATGACAACACCATTTTAAAAAATAGGAAATATTTATCTAAACAAAACAAGACCAAAACAAAAAAAATCCGACATACACAAGTGAAGTTATGAATTTTTAAAGATTAAATTCAAAAATAGCGCTTAGAAACAAAACTGCTTCGATGAGATGTTAACACGGCGTCGTGATGGAGTAGTTCCCAACAAGCCGACACCAGCGGCGTAGGACACGGAGTCGTGTAGACCCCCAAGTACAGTAGCTTTGGTGAAGAGTGAAAACAAGCCGATGCGCGAAGTCGGGGATCGCAGCGTCTGTGCGAAACGTTGAATCCACGCGCTTCGAGCGGCGTTGCTCACAACGTGGTGCAGAGACTTCCATGGAGTCGCGGACTTCAGCGGGCTGCAGCGGTGTCGGGCCTGCGAAGAGCGTCGCGTTCCAGCGGAGGTCACGGCACCGGGTGCAGGCGGCGTTACCGGATTCAGCAGCGGCATCGGTCCGGAGTCGTCCGAAGTCGGTTTCCTTGGAGTTCCACCAGCTTTCCTTTCAAGGGCCCAGGGACTGGATAGGGCACCACTTGTCAGAGCAGGAGTCTCTCCAGAGACTCCAGGTGCTGGCAAAGAGAAGTCTTTGCTGTCCCTGAGATTTCAAACAACAGGAGGCAAGCTCTAACTCAAGCCCTTGGAGATTTCTTCACAAGATGGAAGGCACACAAAGTCCAGTCTTTGCCCTCTTACTCTGGCAGAAGCAGCACTGCAGGAAAGCTCCACAAAGCACAGTCACAGGCAGGGCAGCACTTCTTCCTCAGCTATCAGCTCTTCTCCAGGCAGAGGTTCCTCTTGGTTCCAGATGTGTTTCTAAAGTCTGCGGATTTGGGTGCCTTTCTTCTACCCATTTTAGTCTTTGAAGTCACCTTTCTTCAAAGGGGACTCACACCTACTTGTGAAATCCTCCCTTGCCCAGGCAAGGCCTCAGACACACACCAGGTGGTTGGAGTCTGCATTGTCAGAGGCAGGCACAGTCCTTTCAGATGAGAGTGACCACTCCACCCCTCCCTCCTAGCAGAGATAGCTAATCAGGAAATGCAGGTTACACCCCAGCTCCCTTTGTGTCACTGTCTAGTGCGAGGTGAAAAACAACCCAACTGTCAAACTGACCCAGACAGGGAATCCACAAATAAGGCAGAGTCACAGAATGGTTTAAGCAAGAAAATGCTCATGTTGTAAAAGTGGCATTTTTAAACGCACAATCTCAAAATCAACTTTACTAAAAGATGTATTTTTAAATTGTGAGTTCAGGGACCCCAAACTCCACATGTCCATCTACTCTCTAGGGGAATCTACACTTTAATCATATTTAAAGGTAGCCCCCATATTATCCTATGAGAGAGACAGGCCTTGCAACAGTGAAAAACGAAGTTGGCAGTATTTCACTGTCACGACATACAAACCACATTACTATATGTCCTACCTTATCCATACACTGCACCCTGCCCTTGGGGCTACCTAGGGCCTACCTTAGGGGTGCCTTACATGTAAGAAAAGAGAAGGTTTAGGCCTGGCAAGTGGGTACACTTGCCAAGTCGAATTTACAGTGTAAAAATACACACACAGACACTGCAGTGGCAGGTCTGAGACATGATTACACGGTTACTGGTGTGGGTGGCACACCAGTGCTGCAGGCCCACTAGTAACATTTGATTTACAGGCCCTGGGCACCTCTAGTGCACTTTACTAGGGACTTAACAGTAAAACAAATATGACAATCATGGAGAACCAATTACGTACACATTTTAAACAGGAGCACTTGCACTTTAGCACTGGTTAGCAGTGGTAAAGTGCCCAGAGTAACAAAAACAGTAAAATCAGAGTCCAGAACACATCAACAACCTGGGGAACAGAGGCAAAAAGTTAAGGGAGACCACGCCAAGGATGAAAAGTCTAACAGCCACAATTATTATTAATGCCAGAAAATTCAATCCGGATCCCTAACAATTGTTTTCAGGGCCCACATCTGGTTCCATTAGGGCCCCCAGAGGGTCCAGTGCAGTCAAATCCCAAATGGGCAACTGGGTCTCTCACACAAATGGAGTCCTTTTTCTGTTTTTTGTGCAACTAGGACAGTTACAGGAGGCCAGGCAGGTGCCCGGTACTAAACAGTTCCAGTCCCTCAGCTCCAGTAAAGAGCAGAAGTCGCCTGAGGTTCTTTATAGAGATGGTTCAGCACAAGTTTTTTCTTACAACCTTGTATACTTTCTTTCAGGAATATTCCTGCGTTCTGGTTGTGGGTACCTTTTTTATCCCATGCATTAGTCACTGGTTGGGTACAATTTGATAACTCTTTACTTTAGGGAAATATTTGTGTAATATTTGCATGCCCTGCTTTCATTATATTGAGCATCCAATTGCGTGGGTTTACATGTATAAATGTAGGTGTTTCTACATGTCAGAGCACTTTTCTGATGTGTTACTGTACTGTTAAATTGCAGTCAGCTAAGTCACAACGGTGGGCATGGAGCCATACTTTTTAGTCATATATTTGGGTGGTATAAATACACACTGCAGCCTGCCTTGAATATTTAAATTCCAACCAGCCATGCAATTCCTGCATCAACTTGCTATTGGAAAGTTTAAAAAAACAACTGTGAGTGACCAATTTCATCTGATGTTTACTGGGACAGAGCCGGGGTGGTTTCTCCTTTAGGACTGGGGGGCTGCGCCCCTCTGAAATTCCTACACATTTATATGAAAAACAATTAAACAGATTGATTTGTTTGGAGATACAATCATATCTCTAAACAAATCGATGCATTTAAGTCTGGGCTGTCTGTCCCAGGCTGCCTGCCCCGCCTCGCTTAGAAGCGTGAGACAGAAGTCGGGCAGTAAATCAACTTTCTACACAGTGACGCGCCATGCAGGACTAACTGCTCTAAAGACCTTCATTTCTGTTGTGGTCCATTGCAGTATCTACTATAGGCCAATGATGACGTCATGATTTTGGGCGTCTGAGTCTTCATCTCTGCGTGAGGGCAGCCATCTGTCATTAACAGGCATTGATCCCACCCTTTCCCCATTCATCATGCATTAGGAGTGGATGCAAGCACGTGTGATTTAGTGCCTTGTCTTCGGAAACACTAAGGCCCTCATTTGGACCTCGGCAGTCTTTTGCAAAGATCGTCGAGGTACCGCCGTGCTGAAGACCGCCAGTGCAGGCGGTTTTCCGCCCAGCGTATCATGACTGCTGGCAGCCCTCCACCCTTTTGCGGACGGAGAGCCGCCAGTAGCCATACTGGCGGTCAGCGGTGAAGTGGAGGCTGCTCCACCTCCATGTCATCAGAACACCACCCATCGAATCACATCCCAGGATTCGGTGTGGTGGTGTTCTGGTGACGGGGAGCTGGCGGCGGAGCAGCCCCCATGAATCCCGTTCTCTCACCGGAGGATCACCGGACAAGGTAAGATAATCGTCCCTTAGGGGAGGGGGATGGTAGGGTGTTGTGTGCGTGCATGGGGGTGTGCGTGTGAGTGTGTAGAGTGGGTGTGTGAGTGCGTGCATGCATGCGGAGGGTGTGTTGGGTGTATGGGAAAGGTGTGCTCATATGTCTTTGTGTATGTGTGCCTGTATGTCAGCGTGTATGTCAGCGTGTATGTGTAGTAGTTGTGTGAGTGTGCGTGTAGGGGGTGGGGGTGTGTATGTCAATGTTGGGGAGGTTAGGGAGGGGGGTCCTGCCACCTTTGGGGGTGGGGGAGGTCGTGGGTTTGGGGGGAGGACTCTGGGGAGGAAGGTGTGGACAACACCTATCAGTGCCAGGGAACGAATTCCCTGGCACTGATCGTGCCTACCACCATGGATTGCATGGCGGTGCAGAACCCCATGAAATCCATGGCGGTATGCGGGGTCGTGATACCGCCGGCGGTCTAGTAACGGCCGCCGGACTGGAGACTGAAGTCTCCAGCCCAGCTGTCGTTACCACCCTGGCAGTCGGAGTGTAGAAGTGGCGGTTTGGCATGGCGGTGACCGTCATGCTTGTAATGTAATTTTTTTTTTTACAGGTATTACCGCCACTTCTACGCAGACCGCCAGGGTTGCAATGAGGGCCTAAGTCTTCTAATGCTAATCTTGTGTTATTTTTGTTGTACTGAGACTCCTTTTGATGCTAACCTTCCCCATATGACGTCCCAGACCCTGGCTGCAGATCGCTGGTTCCTTTAGAAGTGGAGCTGTTGTATTTGTTCCTTGTGAAAGTGTTCCAAATGACGAGCACGGTTCTTGCTCCCTTGCAAAATGCATCCAAATATCTGAGTCAAGAGCAAGGGGAGAAATACATGCTTAGAAGAAAGGCAGTTATCAGCTGTATGGTGTGAAACTGGCCCTATCTCCATGCCCTTAACAATGAAGCCACAAACATGGATTGATATGCGCACAATGAATGTTAAAATGTGTGTAATGTGTGTCAGCGATTTAGGGCCAGATGTAGAAAGAAAACATTTTGTGACTTGCAAATTGCGAGTCATACCGATTCGCAAATTGCAACTCGCAAAAGTGCATGCAGAAAGGTGTCTCAGACACCTTCTGCGACTCGCTATGGGGTCGCAAAGACCCACCTCAGGAATATTTATGAGGTGGGTCGCAAATTGCGACCCCATAGCAAGTCCCTGCACTCACAGGGATGGTGGACTGCTGGAGACAGCAGACCTCCATGTCTGTGACTGCTTTTTTTAATAAAGCAGTTTTTTTTTTTTTCAATTGCAGCCCGTTTTCCTTAAAGGAAAACGAGTTGCAATTCAAAAAAATAATGAAACCATGGACCACTGCCTACTCTGAAAAAATATTTTCAGCGACATTCACAAAGGGGAAAGGGTCCATGGGGACCCCTTTCCGTTTGTGAATGTGTTACCACCCACTTCAAGTGGGTGGTAACTGCGAGTTGGTTTGTGACCGCTTTCGCGGTCGCAAAGCAACTCAGCATGGTGATGCGGTCGCAAATAGGAAGGGAGCTCCCCTTCCTATTTGCGAGTCGGAATCACATTTTGCAAGTCGGTACCGACTCGCAAAATGTGACTCTGCATCGCAATGGCCGTTTTGCATGTCGCAAACTGCGTTTTTCGCAGTTTGCGACATGTAAACCGGTTGCTACATCTGGCCCTTAGTTCCTCTTATTTCACATGTTTTGCTTAATGTTGCATTCCCCAAGAGAGTTAGCTCTTTCATGTTTCTGTGCGTTGTATTACTCTTGCATAGTGCATACTTTGACTCTTGACAGATGAACTTTGATTGAGAGCGCTGGTACTGAGGCTGAAGACAAAGCAAAGTGCCTGATAGTGGGGTGATCTCTCTGCAGAGCACACAGAACAATGGTCATGTATTCCAGTTACAAATGAAATTCAGTGTAAATGTGTGTGAAGGGGTGTGTAGAGGTAAAAATATTTAGAAGGCAAATGCAAAATGAAATAAAGTGCTTAAATGTGAATGAGTGCAGTGTATGTTTGGGGTGATAAAATGAGGGAGATGCAAGGGAGTGCATTCATGGGAGAGGAAAAAGAGGGTGCTGAAGAGGAAAGAGAGGAGGTTGAAAATTTGCAGATGGATGAGATGTGAAGAAAAAAAGGGCATACAAATCTAATGTAAAGCACACTTTACTGAAGGTCATAATCCTCAATAATATGTAATTCACAGTCTCACAATTTCAGAATTGAAACATTTCCAATGTTAATTATTTATAACTAATCATTGTTGTTACTCATTTATCTTAAACAGCTAACAATCATTGATAAATTCAACAGTACTGACAGGTTTTAGGTGTATGTCAGTTGTGATTTCTGGATGCAATAACATCTCAAAGAGAAACTAAAATACAGGTCGGGTGGCACAATATCGGAATCACAGAAATGTATTTTACATGTCACCTTCCAGAGAGCCCCCACTTTTTTCATCCTACTTAAAGATCTATCTGCACATATTTCTGTATGATTGATTGCAGGCAGCAGCTGTGGGTACTTCCTGATGCCTGCATTTTTTTCCAAAGTTGATGCTGCATGCAGTGCAAGACACTGGGTAAGCTCACACTTTAAAGGGCCTGAAGTTGTTGCGTTATACAATTTGCACATTAAAGTAACTGTTGTTTAGATGAATGCAATAAGATATGGAGCAGTTTTCAATGTGTTTAGTATTTCAAGACTATACGTTCCTACTGCATTATAAACCTTGCTTTCTCACTAAATTATTTTGCTTTCAAATGCACCATTTCTCATTTTTTTAAAATAATTTCTTGGGAGGAGGGCTCACCTTGGACCCCACGTTTGTCCATTAAGCTTTCTGGCTTCACACGCTACATAAAAGTCATAACCAACTTTTACGCTCCACCACTTTCAAATGTCATCAGCCGCCACTCGACAGAGCATAAAGGCGTAAGTGTACAACCTAGAAACACCATGTAGATAAGCTATGTATGAATGTGGAAATCTGGCAAAAAGGCAACAGAGCGCTGTGGTAAAGGAAGGTGAAATTGATATACCTGTATTTATTGATCCAGAAGGTGATACATATGAGGGTAATCAGTAAGGGCATGTGCGGAGTAGCATTTGCATCTGTTTTCAGCTTAATTGAATCCTTTGGCCTTAGAACTATTTCATATGCAGATGAAACACAGTCTCCTCTAACAGTAGATACCTCTTCCCTTTTCCCAGTGGAGGAGCTGAAACTGGCCGCACTGCCACCTTTCATTGGCTGAGAGAACCACCTGCTATGCAGTGCAGATAAAACTGAGCTACTCTTGCTTGGAAACATAAAGGGAGAATGCTTGCTTAACTGCTGGCCCCAGGACCTGCCACACTCTCTGGAGCCTGCTTCATCACTGAGGAATTTAGGTGTACAAATAGATGACAACAAACTAACTCTGTTGCTGCCACTTATTGTCCTCTGCTGCGATCATTTAAAAAATTCCTGGATCTCTAGCCCATGATGACACGTATGATGCATTTGCTAATCACTTAGTCTAGGCCAATGGGCTTTACCTTGACCTTCCAGACAGGCTGATTAACCATCTCAAAGTGGTGCAAAATGCAGCAGTTCGATTGATCTTGGGAATTCCACAGAGAACCCATAGTTCTAATTATTTGCAGGAGGTACATTAGCTCTGTTGGACTTGGCCCTCTCTACAGGGTCATCCCCAAACATTTTACCTTTACTCTCCAAATTGTGCTGGCTTTGGGGCTCTGCTAACCAGTGCTAAAGGGCTTGTTCTCTCTCCTTTAAACATGGTAACATTGGATTACAGCCAATCGGCATATTTAATTTACTTGTAAGTCCCTAGTAAAGGGCCTGCAAATTAAATGTTACTAGTCGGTGCAGCACTTATTGTGATGCCCACTTAAGTAGCTCTTTAAACATGTCTGAGCCCTGCTACTGCGGCCTGTGTCTGCAGTTTTCAAACTGCTGTTTCGACACAGCAAATTAAACCTTTTGCCAGACCCAAAACCTCCATTTTAATTCATATAGGCCACCTTTAGGGTAGGCTCTGAACAGCCCAAATAGGAGGGTGCAGTGTATTTGAAATGTACAAGTACATTTAGGTTTTATACATCCTGGTAGTGAAAAACTCCTAAATTGTTTTTTCAAATGCCTTAAGGCCTACCTCTCTCATCCAATAACATTGAGTTACTTTATTGCATTTATTACATACAATAACTGATAACCTTGAATTTAATTTAATAACTTTCAATTATGAATATTGAGCTTGGTGTCTAAAGATTTGTAATTTAAAACCCTCTTTAATAGTCAAGTCGGATTTCAAGTCAAATCAAATCAAATCAAAAACAACTTTATTTCAGCAACTCGGACCATAAAAGTATACATAAAACACATAAAATCCTAATCAAGAGGTAAAAATAAGCATATTCACATCTGGCGAACAATTCATATCTAAAAGAAACACTTCATACCAGTGGCAAGTAAACATTATAGAAAGAAAAGTATGGACAGGGACCAAACAATCACGAGCACAGCAGCAGTTAGAAAGCAGTATAGGTTAAAAGTGCATATTGAGGATCACTAAAGTGGCTGGGCAAATAACCTCTTAAAGATTAAAAAACACCATAACACAAAACAAGACCAGAAATTAACAGCAGAAGAAAGGGCAGCCCTTTCTCAACTAGAGGGAATTAGCCTTCCTTCTGAACAGCCACAATTCACCCAGATATCAGGCAACTACACAGGCACATAAGGGCTGGCCGTCATTTCAAAGAATTCAAAGAGCAGTTGAATGCCTGCGTGTACCCAGCCAGCTGCAAATTGGTGCAAGCCAAAAGTAATGGGGGCTTTTGTAGACAGAGCAGGCAAAGAAAACATGAGGGACAGTTTCCTTGGAAAGGTGGCCTTGGCTTCATAGGTTTGGAGAGAAGGTGCTGCAGGCTTAGTAAAGGAAGCATGTTCTTCTTTGAGAACTGCACCCACAATTTGTCTGTGCTTTATAACGATCTTATTGATGTGAGGTTTCAATGTCATGTCAGCAGAAAGTGTAAAACCCTGGTAAGCAGAGGTAATCCAACTTCTCTAATGGAACTCTCCCCAAAGCTAAACCCTCTTTGTAAGATTTATGTGGGCTCAAAGACATTAGATTTGTTTTTGTGGTGTTGATCTCAATGCCCCAGGCCTGGCAAAACTCATCAAACCGAGTCAAATGTTTCTGAATCCTGCTCAGCATCTTGGAGATCAATAAGGTTTTGTCAGCAAATAAGAGAATGGGGGTTTTAACGTTTGCAAGTGAGGGAGCATCAGTATGGACCAAAGATAAAAAAAGTGCACAATTTAATTAAAATATAGCGAAAACAACAGTTAAGCGAGTATATAGCCCTGCGGTCGACTTAAAAAACCGATACCCTCTCAGTCAGGTGGCCCACGCTCCCCATAGATTTCTGGCAAAGTTATCCTTGTGTAAGCATACCACCAGAGACAGGATATCAGAGAGCATTTCCATGTCTTTGGGGGCCTGCCATAGACTAGGGTGGGGTACTAAGTCAAAGGCAGAATTTAAATCAACAAAGGCAACATAAAGGTTGCCTCTGCCATTTAATACTGTCCTCCAGTAAATTAACAGGAAGTGAAAAACCTGATTGATTGTGGAAATCTCCTTCCAAAACCCAGCTTGAAAATGATGATGAATATCATTTTCATAGATGTAATCCTGGATTTTAGATAAGACACAGTGACAAAAAACATTCTGAATGCAGTCTATTAAACTTATGGGCCTATAGTTGCTGGGATCACACCTATCACACTTCTTTGTAAGTTGGAAGCACTACCTCACCTCACCAAAAGTCGGGGATAGGTGTGCCACCAGCAATTGCATTTGCCAGGATGAGTACACATTCAGACCAAGCTTCCTTGTCAAGCTTAAATATATCAGCTTGTATACCGCCTGGCCCAGCAGCCCCACCACTCACAATGGCATTCTAGAATTTCAAAAATAACAAACATAGGGGGCACTGCTCGAGGATGATGTAGGCAGAAAGAATCCCTCTGTTTGATCTAGAGTGTAAACATAAAATAAGATCTTAAAATGAGTGTACCAGTCTGATGGTGTAACATAGTTGGTGACTTTCGTCACTGAAGAGTTACCACCCTGAGAAACCATTGACCAAAATTTAGTAGATTCTTTAGCACAGCATGTATTCTTAAGAGCTCACCACCTCTGCTCATCCCAGCCTTTTTTTTGCTTTGGCTAAAGGCTTTTTGTTAGCTTTCCTAATAGCAGGGATGCGTACAACATCCTTTGCTTTAATGGCCTGCCCAAAGAACATTTGAGATCGCAACAATCCCACTTAAACCAAGGGCTGGATTTAGGGCCCGCTTGTTAGAGAGTCTCCCAGGAATTGTAAAGTGAGACAAGAGGCGCTCAAAATTGACAATGCAAATCGCCTAAAGACACCAAATCTACATGGCTCGTAGGACCTCCCTCAACTTGGGTGAGCACCTTTGAAGGTCTTGGCTTATGATGCATAAAATGTCCAGACAGTCTGCCACCTGACGCCATTTTAGGTCTCGCATGTCAATTGTGAGCTTTGTGTCCTATGTATAAGGAGGACAATGATCTAGGAATGATTATTGAAAAATGCCAAAATAATGAGGGCGAGTGGATTGTGATTGCTCTCCAACTTGTCTATAACAGTCATGTCATCAACTATTGACCAGAGCCTTAAGTCTTCTAGGGAGGTAGTCAATACAGCTCTTGTGGTTAGGTCTTGTAACTATGTGGGCCACTTTTTGATTCGTTCTTGTTCGACCATTAGTCGCCCTAAGTCCATATTCAATTGAAAGAGCCTTTTACTGGAGTGCTGCCTGTATCCATCTGTTTATAGGAGGAATATCCAAATAAGGAACAGCCCACAGTTCATTCTCTTCATGGATTAACTGGAAATCATCCATATCAAGGGGCTCAAAGGTTGTATTGAAGTCCCCTACCAGGGTATGGTAGTAATGGAGAGAGGACCTTTCCAAGTATTCCTCAAGAGCTTTCAAAGTCTGAGAAGCCAAACCACCTTTGGCCCCTCTAGCATTAATATTAAAAACAGCAACCATAGGATTTTTATTGTTCATTAGCTAGACGCCCAGAATATCTGGGCAGTCAATGTCAAGTTTCAGATATGGCAATTTAATGAGGCCCTGACCCACGTTTTTAAGCCTCCAGAGGCTCTCCCGCATGGGCTAGGTTTTGCTGGAACAAAAAAGTAAAGATAGCCTGGTTTAAATGTGGGGTCCACAGCCCATATCTCTTGAAATAAGCAGATGTTGTATACCTCAATAAATCTGTTCAGCGAGTATGGCCACCTTTGACTTAAGGTCAGCCACATTCCAAGACACAAATGTCTCAGAGAAATGAATTAGAGGGCTCATGTACTGCAAGGAGCTTATTTGAACCGTAGGCCTGAGATGGATCTGTTGCTACAGGCAAGTCACCGGTGGTGCACTAGCAAGAAAATCCGGGTAAGGCATTGCCCCAAGAGTAGTGGGAGGATAGGAAGGTGTCCGGGCTACTGACAATATAGGACAAGATCGAACTATCATTGTACTACTTGGTTCTAGCATAGTAACATTACAATAAAACAGCGGGGTTGACCGTGGCTGGTGTATTAATGTACAAATTGAGCCCAGAAGTCAGTCAATGTCCCCAAGACGTGAAGCTCTTGGGAGAGAAACCAATCTAGAATGTGAGACAGTGGTTAAATTATGAAGCGGCCAAGGATACCTAAACTGTATATTAGAATGGCTTGGTGGCCAGGTCCTGATATCTAAAGCCACCAAATTAGTACCCATGACCTTGCCCCTGAAAGTCATTTTGATTGTGTCAAATTTTGAGCTAGCTACAGAGTTTCTTTTGGCACTGATGATGTCATCACAAATGACTGCCCGACATCCCCCAACATATCGGATCCAATGTATCACTTTATTTTTGGTGGAATATTCCTCTTCCTAGCTAATGCTGAGGGGCAATTTTAGAACATAGGTCATCATGATGCAATTCGCAAGAGGATGCTGCCTATTATTGGGAAATGAAAAGGGCTTGGGACCATCACCACGGGATGCCCTATGGGTGAAAGGGCTGTCAAATGAAGCATGACCTGCTTGTGCATTCAAATACTGGGGTCTGTGGGAAGTGCCAGTTGATATTTTGTATATAGGGTCTCGCATTGACTCAGGCCTTGACGCCTGCCAGTTATAATCTCTAGAGTCAACCCACCCTGGAGCACATTGGGTCCCGGAATTAACAGGACCCAACAGTAAGCTAGATGGTAAAGTGGAGGGATAAGTTGCAGCTGGACCTAGGGTCTTTTGGTCAATAGAAGTGTTGGTGAACCTTATAGGTAAAAGTTGGTTCAAGGTGGAAGACATAAGCAGTATCATTGATTTTAAGTCCCCAACATCTGCCTTTAAGTCCGTGATAAGCGCGATGTGATGTGCCTGTTGAGTACTAGGAAAGGGGGACAGAATGGGTGAAGAGACCATATTAATGAGAGCGTTAGAGTTAATCTGCACCTCTGTGAAACCAAGCAGTGGTGCAAATCGATTACAACAAAGGAGGGCAACTTTCGAAGGAAGTGAATGTTGTGAGCCATGGATAAATTCCGTTGTAGGATCTATCAGACTTGCCAGGAGATGTATGAGATATGGGAGTTGTCAGAATCGACAACTTTTTAAAGATGCCTGAAATTCACTTTTATCTGAGCTGAGGATTGAGAGAGGTAGCACCAGGAATGGGCACTGCTATGGGAGGAGGGTCAAAGCAGGGCCAAGTATCTCTTCTCATTCGAGAAGCAGATTGTCAATTCTGTCAGTAACGCAGTTACCTACAGCTGTTTTAGTGCTTCTTTGGATTTTTGGGGTTTTATTAGGCCCACTGCCTACCTCCACATTATTCCTTTTGCCCATGCTTTGTGATAAATTTGACGTTAGCAGAAACAAAGTGCAAACAATTCAAACTCCCAACACCAACATGTAGCAAGTATGTATAAAAATGAATGTAAGGAGTGAAGCAACAACAAAATTGCACCCTTATAGGCAACCCAGGGGACACAACAGAATGGCAGCTTGATGAAGAACTGCATCTGGGAGAAAGTCACAATGGAATACACAATTGATAATACAGTTCCAATAAAGAAAGCTGAACGAACCAGTCCTGTGGGGCATACAACAGGTGCAGAAGTAGAAACAAACACCAACAGTACCTAAAAATAGAAACGTAGAGGGATGGCCCAGTCCAGCCTCCTTCGGGCTTCGCCTGGGTGCGGCCCATGCATGCCCCACACAGCGGGATTCACTGGTGCTTTATAGTGCAAAGATAGTGCAACAGACTCCTCCCCTGCCTGCAGGTAATGGACTTTTACAGTCATCGGCTACCTCTGGTGAGTCGTGGCAGGGACTGCAACCCATGGCCCAACAGGCTTCACTGGTGCTTTATAAAACAAAGATGGTGCGCTGGTCTCCTCCTCCACCTGGGGCTATTGGATTTGCAATCCTAGTTTACTTCTTGTGGGTTCTGGCAGCAATTGTGATTTTAAGTCACAATTCTGAAAATGCAATTGTTAGAAAGTTATGATTTTCTTGTCCTAAGCATTTGGTGTCTGCTGCCTGTTTCTTGGGTCACATGACTAGGTGTAGCTGGCAGTTAGTATAACAGTGAGACAATGGAGAATAGGTGTTAGCATGGTGGGCCACCTCTGACTTGATGAGGGGGAGGTACCACACTCTCACATCACAAATGCTTTGCCTGAGCACTCTCACAAAGGGTTTGACACTAGTCCATTGTGACCTCAGACAAGCTGGGGCCATGGCAACGAGGCAGGAACTTCCAAGCACCTCTTGGGTAGAAACCTCCAGAACCTTCTCCTACATCAAAGTGGGTACCAGATATAAAGAAAGGACCCTCAGAACCAACTCTTTAGTATTCCTCTGGACCCGTGGAATACTGAAGGACTACTATGCTGCTCTGCAAAAAGGACTACTACTCTGTTGCTCTGCTGCCTGAGTGAAAGGACTGTACCTCCATCTGGAACCCAGGACCACCAGCGTAACTCCAAGGACTAGTTGGCTGGTCTCCTGATCAGAGCCTCAAGAATGGAAAAGACTTCAACTACATTGGCCCCAGCACCTGGGCTCTGTCTGCTGTGAGTACTACCCCCCCTCCAGTGGTGCCGCCCCAGCCCTAGACCCTTGGAAATGGGCAGAAGGTGCTCTGCCAGCTCAGTTTGGTCCTGTGAAGCAGAACCGATGTAGAGTGACAACTCCTTGCAGCTGCATAGGAACTGCTGCAGTGCATCGCATCCCAGACACTGGAACTCGCATTGCAGCCTCATGGGAACCACCACTGTGTAACTCATCCTCAGTGCAGGCCTTCATAACACAAGCCCCTTGTCAACAGCATTGTCAATGACGCATTTCTCCACATTGCAGCCCCACAGCTCTACAGAACTGCAAGTGTGCGAGGCATCCCCAACACAAGACTTTTCATCGCAAGGCCCTCATCAACAGCATCCTCAACAATGACGCAGGATTCTGCAGCACAGCCCTGCAGTTCCTCAAAACCGCCGCTGAACGACACATGCTCTACGAGGGATCTCACAACGCTCCACAAAATATAGTTCAAGATACTTTTGTTCAGGGGGGCCTTACTTGGTCCCTGGCCTTGTTCGTACTCCATCATGGTCAGCCTGAACTTATGACTTTGTCCCGGTATGGTGCAGCCAGATAAGCACATTTGGTGCTTTGTGCTTTTAGATGCTGTTTTTACATTGAAATTGAAATTGCATATCTCTGGTTCTACTGGTTAGATATTTGTTATTTTTGTCCCAAATAACTTATTACATTTTAAGCTATTCTTCTAATTTGGTGTGAAATTTTTCTTGTGCTGTGATTTCACTTTATTACTGTTTGAAGTATGGCATAAATAATTTACACACTGCCTTCAAGCTAAAAAATTACCTCTTTTGTGCCAAGCTATCAGAGGGTTGAGCACAGCTTATTTTCGGGTTCGCTTGTGTCTCACACTGAAAGAGATTGTGGTTGCTGCTTGAGTAGGATTCCACCCACCTGTAACCCACTTTTCAACAGGGAATGAGAGAGAAAAAATAGATAATAATAGAGTGGATGTCACATCTCTGAGGAGTCTTACATAACTCTTGAAGACACCCCACACACCTCTAGTATAGCAACTCTGTATGGGAAAGTTAATAAAAAACACAGTGGGGGGCACCAGGAGACTCAGAGAACTGGTGATTGTGTTCAGTAGCACACAGCAGGTGAAAGTCACTGGAGGGTAGGTCTTTAAAGCCATAATATGAGAGAACAAAATAAAAATCTTAAATTCAAAACCAAAGAGGTTTTCTCTATTGAAAAAAATACAAAACCCCAAAAACGCATTTCAACCCCATTTTATTTTTACCCCTACTCCACTATCTCTTTTCAACTTCATCATGAAAGATTTCTCTGACATTAAGGTGGTCATTTTGACATTGGCGGTCTTTTACACAGACCGTCAATGTCGTGCCCACCAAATGACCGCCAGTGATGGCGGTCTTCAGACCACCATATTATGGCTGCCGGCTGCTCTCCGCCACTATTAGGCGGTGAAGCAGCCAGCAGCCATACTGGCCATTGGCGGTCTAGTGGAGGTTGCTCCACCTCCACTGCCACGTCTCCACAACACCGCCTGCTGTATTACATCACTGTAAATGGCATGGCGATGTTGGGGTGATGGGGCGCTAGCAGCGGAGCAAGCGCCATGGACCCAGTTCCCTTCCTGATGACCACCACAACCACCAGGTAAGGTGATTGACCGAGAGTGAAGGGGGGTGTTGAGTCTTGTGTGCGTGAATAGGGGTGTGTGCTTGTGTGAATGGAGAGGGTGGGGGGTGTTGTGTGTGTTTGTGTGCATGTGTATAAAGTGTATGTGTGTTTGTGTGAATGCATGGGGGGTGATGTGGCCGTGTGTGCATGTGTGAATGAATGTGGATGTATGTATGTATGTGTGATGTGTGCCAGTGTGGATATACGGGAGTGGGGGGATTCGGAATGAGGATCAGGGGATTGGGTGGGTTCAGAATGGGGATCGGGGAGGACAGAGGGTTCGGAATGAGGATCGGGGAGGGGTGTCACTGCTTAGGGGTGGGTGGCTTCTGATGTGGTGGGGGTGGGAGGATGGTCGTACATGGAGGGGGGATTGGGGAGTCCTGCAGTGATGACAGGAATGAGTATTTCTGTTGCCAGTATTGTTACCGCCAGGGAATCCGTGACGGGCTGCTGCCACAGAATCCTTGGCAGTGAGGATGCTCAAAATACCATGGACAGTGTTAGGTGGACAGCCGGGTTGAAGGCGGTCAACCTTCGGCCAGGCGGTCCTACCTCCCATGCGGTACAGGTGGTGAACTGGCTGCAGCCAGTTCACTTCCGTTGTCATCATTTCGCGGTCCTGCACTGCCACGCTATCGGCAGTCTGCCCGCCACCGCCGGCGTGGTGGACCAGGACCGCCAGGGTCACAATGAACCCGTAAGTCATCCTAATTTTTTTATTGGTTTGGGAGCTGAAGTTGGCAACTGTACAAATGGAAATACTTGCTTAGACAACTGGTGTTCATGAGAACCTGGGACATGATTATTAAAAGTACCAACCCTGAGTACTTCCCCCAACTGCTGACTGAATGTTTGACTGTATAATTCCTATACAAAAGACAATCTTACACCTGGAAACTAACCAAATAAGGTCTCTGCCTCTCCTTGTTTTTCCTGCTATCCTTCTTTTCCCAATTCCCTGCTCCCTCTCTACCCCCGTTTCTGCAATTCGTGTTCAAGAGAACCTGGGACATGATTATTGAAAGTACCAGTCCTGCGTACTTCCCCCTAACTATTGACTGCATGTTTGACTGTATAATTCCTATACAAAAGACACTCTTACACCTGGAACCTAACCAAATAAGGTATCTATCTCTCCTTGTTTTTCCTGCTACCCCTCCTTTCCCAATTCCCTGCTCCCTTTCTACCCCCATTTCTGCAAGTGGCCAGCTTTGAATGCTTTTCAAAGCCTTGGAACATCGCTGCCATGTGCATACATGCATACATGTATACACGCACTGGGGCCATCTTACAATGTTATGCACAAGCTTTCAGAAAAATCTATTCTATAATGGCCACCCTCGAATGTGAGGGTACAGAGGCCATATCAGGGCTGGGATGAGCACAGACAATGCCAGTAGGTCAGCACCCTGTTATCATATGCAAGATCAATTGATTTTGCCAATGCTTGCTTTTATCTTGTTACAGAAAATGCTCCTAAAAGAAGTGTTTGTTGGTTTACTATAGCTCTATAAACTTAATAAGCAAGCGGTGTGTGAATTTGAATGTATTCTTACAGAAAGACAAGGTCAGAGAGATAATGTCAGGCTTCCTACAACAAGCAGTGTTCTACTAGCAACTTCCCTGCTAACGGGGCCCCATTTGATACATGTAGAAGACATGTGGCTCCAGTAGCTACTTCTCACTGGGCAGCTGCCTGGTATCACCTTGTAGTTGCACCAGCTCTGTGACCAGAGCATGTCTACAATTATAGGCTGGCCTGGAATCTTCCATATATGGCTAATGCTAAGGTAACTGTGACCACATCCCAACAGCATATAAAATGGCACGCAGAAGAATAACTTAACAGATACACTTAAACAGGAATGAAAATGAAACAGACTTCCATTTGGGAAGATCTCTTGTCATTCATAACCTAAGTATTTAGTAACGCAATCAACAAAGATTGCTTTATCTAAGAAGCAGAACGCAGCCCAGTTTTGCTATGCTTAAAATATCACAGATGATTAAACTAATTAAAATGCAGGTATGTGCGAAAATATAAGCATACCAGGTAAATCATCATTTGAGTTACTGGTCAACATGTCAACAACTATCTAATTTAAAATGTCTAGTGTGATGCTTTTGTGCGTACTTAATTAGAAATATTAATATCACTAATTAATGTAACTTCTTTACATACAGTTCTGAACAGAGCAACAGCCATCTAACTGGTTTAAATCTAGAAGCTTTTCAAAAAGTTTACTGACTAATTTCAAGTCCTGTCTCAAGCCTTAGTTGAAATACACCAGCCAAAAAAATAGGATGTAGACATCTTTGAGAGTTTAGCAGAGCAAATCATTTAAATAATATTCGAGAAAATGTTTATATGCTAAGTATCATACATATTAAAAATACAGAGCAACACACAGATACACACACATATATGTGCATGGTGATTTGAACACCCACACATGTTTATTTGTTGGACTTGGCCCTGTCTGCAGGGTCACCCTCAAACGTTTTGCCTTCACCCTCCTGTTTCTGAACCTGCTTTTGCTGGCTTTTAAGACTCTACACTATACCACTGCTAAACTATTATGCTCACTACTTAAAACATGGTGAATTGGCCTATACCTGATTGGCACATTTAATATACTAGCAAGTCCCTAGTAAAGTGGTACAATATGTACCCAGGGCTTGTAAATTAAATGCTACAAGTGGGCCTATAGAAGGCAATTCCAGAACCATCTGTGGAGGGAAGATTCCTGAACTTTTTTCCACTTCAAAGCTGGTACAACGTATAAAAATGGGACCCTCAGACATCCTCTTCAGTTCACTTCTGTACCTATGGAGGACACTCAGAAGGCCTGCCCTGTACTTCAGAGAACTGCCTGCTGCCTGAGGCCTGCTTTATACTTCAGAGGACTGTCCTGCTGCTCCCAGAGGACTGCCTCACAGCTTGAACTCAGGACTACCAGAATAACTCTACCTATTGACTGGCCTACCGTACTGAGCTACAGGGACACAAAAAGCTCCAACAATTTGTAACCTGTACCTGGTCCTTGCCTGAAGTGAGTCCTTCCTCCAAAGTGGTGGTCACCACGTCCTGGACCCATGGAAATGGTGCTGAAGGTACCCAAACAGTCACAACCCAAAATACAGGACTTCAAATAAGTTTCAACTGAAAAGTGCTCTGAGAACCAAAAGGCGACTGGGACCTACCTGCTCCCCAATCCGCCCAAGGGGCATCGCCAGTTGACCCAACTTTGCGGGAGCTCTGTTACATTCTTATCTGCAGCAGAAAATCCTGTCCAGCAGCTCCTCGCACAAGGCGTTTCCGGCCTTGTGGAGCCCTCATTGGCTACTGCTTGCATTTTCATCCTGCTGGATATTTTTAGTTAGCAAAAAATGAAGTTCAAACATAAAAATCTTCACTGCAACTTCATCCAACAGCTCTCCAACATGGACGCCTCCTCCTCGGACACTGGTGGCAGCCTAGCCTCTCTGAAGAATTATACAGGAAATATGTCTGAGATGGTAAAGTTCAAAGTCTGAAGGGAAGCCAAGACCAGACCCAATCCACCTCATGTGTCTGAACCACTCTCTATCACAATCACGATCTTTTAGGTGCCTTTTGTTTACCAAAAACCCTTTTTTTTTAAATCATAACTCCGGACCTATGGAATGGATTTTTGTCATTTTAGAGAAAACATGTATTATTTTTTTCTATTTTTCTAAATTGGTGCGCCATTTTTCTTGTGCTGTAATTTCAATGTACTGCTGTTTGAGTGCTGCATAAATACCTTGCACATAGCATCCAAGTTAATCCTGACTACTTTTTTTGTCAAGCTACCAGAGGGTTAAGCACATGTTAATTAAGTGACTTTTTGTTGTTCTCTCTGACAAGGATTGTAGTTGTTACATGAGATGAGTTTACACCCACTGCAAGAAAAACAATTTGTAACTATATATATATATATATATATATATATATATATATACATATATAGATGTATATGAAAAACCAAAGGTTAAAGTAACATCGTTAGGTCTGATAAAAAGATCTTATTAAAAAAAAATCTTAGAAATTCACTGAAAAAACAATGGTTAAAGTGACATTATAGTTAGGTGAATTTGTCAATGGTAACGTTAATGTTTTAAACTAAAAAATCTACAGAAATTCACCAGTTATTACATCACTCATGACATGTTCTATGACATAATTTATGACATCACTGATGACATCTCAAATGACATTGATGACATCACTGATGACATAATTCAATGTGTACTAGTTTGATTTATACATTACACAATGGCGGGTAGCTCCCATATTAACTTTCTGCCTAATTTTGTATAGACTGTGCTCAGCTAATCAGTGTAATTATTTACAAAACGCATGTGCTCTTAATGCACCATGGGTGTGTAGAGGTATTGGACACATTATAAATCTTTGTACCAAAGAGTAACTCTGTGTGTAGATGACAGATGATGATTTGATTTCATTATGAACCACACAATTTTTTTTGATACTGCAAAACAAAGGTTTGCAGCAGAGCAAAGATTCTACACATTAAGGCCCTCATTACGAGTCTGGCGGTCTTGAGACCTTTAGACTCGCTGTGGTGGTCTCACCACCACAGAGCCGGCAGTGAAGACTGCCGTATTACGAGTTGTGGGGTTTGGCTGAAGTCAAACCTCCCCACCTCCGCCTGGCCCGCAGGTACGGTCGCACCTCTGCGGCTGGCGATGACCACCGCCAATCCAGCAGCAGGCTTCAGGCCGCTGTCCAGATTATGAGGTTGCACACCGCCAGGCTTTCCTTGGCAGTCACCCCGCCACGAAAACCCTGGCGGTCATGCACCCGGTGACAGGAATCCCCATTCCTGTCTCCGACACTAGCACCCCAACACGTTCACCCACATTCACAAATGCACCCACACACTTCCATGCACAGACACGCACCCCACTCATCCACACACTTGCTACATACACCCCAATCACTAACACAAACATGCACACTGGAACATGCATACACGCACTTACACGCACTCAGGCACACCCATTCAAACACTCAAAACCACCCCCCTCATTCACACGCACACACATATACACTTCCATTCACAGACCCGCATGCACACAAAAGCACCCCAATTCACAGACATACATGTACACATACACCCCTTTTCACAGAAATACACGCACACACCACACAAGCACCCCACAACCCCTTAGTTCCCCCTTGCGGATGATCCACTTACCTTTTCCGGCGAGGTGGTCGTTCGGGAGGGGATGGGCCCTGGCGGTGTTGCACCGCCATCACCACTACGCCAGCAAGGCTCCACCGAGCCATATTACAACTCGTAATATTGCGGGCAGAGTCTTGGTGGTGTGGTGGTGCACCCGCCTCTGCACCTCCATCGGCCAGGCGGAGTAGGACTTCCACCCAGGAACGGGCAGAAGTCCATTCACAACTCCTAATATGGCAGTCAGCAGACCGCTAGCACTGGCGGTCTGCTGGCTGCAGCGGCTTCGGCATTCTTTAGCGAAGACTGCCGAAGTTGTAATGAGAGCCTAAGTATTGTAAGCAGCCTTCAGTTATTGGAGAGAATTGTCTCAGCATGACAATTTCTACTTAACTTAATACTGTGTGCACCATGTACTAACTTATGTACATGTGCTTGTTTTGCTTCAGAACATTGGCTATCTGGAAAGTTTTCTCCACTGTATGAAGGCTGCAGGTAGTATGTTTTAGCACCTTCAGAACGTGGTTATTTTAAGGAAATAGTGTCTTTTTTTGACAACTGGTGCCTAGAGTAGTCACTGTTCTCACTGCTTTAATACTCTGTGGTGTATTTATCATGAAAGTTTCACTGTTTGTAAATAGTGTGGTGTAGAGTAAGCTCTCTCCATAGAGTAAACAATGTTTGTAATACCCTCTTGTCTACCTATATCAACTTCATCTTTCAAGGTGAGTTCAATGAGTGTCAGGGGTTTGATACAGATAAAAGCTGTCCACAGTAGGACATTCGTTTCGGAACAGATGTTCAGTATTTTTAGGAACTTGGCTTTCTCTGGACAGTTGTATACAGATTGAACACCGTACTCAATGATGGTTTCCCATATATCTGTGGTTGATTGTTAATGTGAACTAATATATCTATAAAATGTGAGCTATAGGGTCAATGTTGTCCATAATGCATACTTTTTACACTAATGATGGTTCATATTCTCGTGAGCTATATTGTACTTACTTTCAGGAGTCTACTGCCATAGTAATTTATAGATCAAAATGTGAAAAAAGAGGTTTGAATCATGTCATCACTGATGTAATTTGAGATGTCATCAACGATGTTAGATAGGACATCATAGAACATATCTTGAGTGATGTGATATGTGCGGTCATAAGAAGTGCATGGCGGGGTGCAAGTTACAGTTAGCTCTGCTAACTATAACTGGCAAACTTCAGTTTTTTTTTAGTTCAAAATGTTAATGTTGTCATAGATAAATTCACCTAACTATAACGTTACTTATACCTTTGTTTTTTTTCCAGTGAATTTCTAAGTTTTATGTATTTTTCTTTTTTTAAATGAAAGCAGATCCTTTTATAACACCTAACTAGAATGTTACTTTAATCTTTGTTTTCTTTTCAATGAATTTCCATTTTTTTAAAGTACATAAATTATTTTGTGTGATATATGGTAGAATGACTGAAGAATATATTGTGTGTGTGCACATCTTGTGAAAAGGAATGGCTTTGCACTGTAAGATAACAGGAAAGGTTGCACTGTTTGCACAATCTTTCTAATAAATGATTTCTGAGTACAATATAGTGTAATAATGCAATATTTCAGTAGAGATTGCCCACCTGCTCAGTTCTTCTAACTGTCACATTCAGTGATCTTCCCAACAAGTTCATTAATAATCCAATGGAAGAGTTTAAGAGCTTTTTATCTGTGTTTACATTAAAGAGACACTTATAATACAGAAAAAGCGTTTTTTTGTTTTTTTTAATAATGCAGTTTTGACCATGTACGTTTATTTAAGGTGTTTCATTACTTTTGTGGGAATGAGATGGCCTAAGGTAAATAAAGCTCCCTGGGACAGTCAGAAAGGATGGAATGGCCTCTCCTTTGAGACCTCTATTTCAGATGACAAGTGTACATATTAGGGTGTGGAGAGGGACTGGCCTCTTTTTTTCGGTCTTCTCTCCTGGATAACAAGTGCGTGTAGTAGAGCTTATGAAGGGATGGGCCTATCTGATGAGACATTTCTCTAATATGACGGGTGTCCATAATAAGGTGTGCGGGGGGGACTTGCCTCAACGCTAACACCCATCTATTGCATAATGGATATACATAGTAGGGTGTGGGGAAAGTCTTAACTCTTCACTGAGAACTCTTCCCGAGCCAACACGTACATATAGTAGACTCTGATAAACACCACTGCCACTAGCACTCCTTCCTACAGTGTATATACCAGAGTGTTTTCAAACTACACCTACTCTTCTTTCTGTTTTTCTCAATCCTGCGAGAGTCTCACAAGATTGTAACATTGTAAAAAAAAGAATGAACATTCTATTCTTCACAATACTTGGGTCTTACAAACCTTCTCTCAATGATCTTTTTTACTAATCACTATCCAGTGAGAGTTCCGCAAGATTATAACATTTTTTTTTTCAAAAACAAGAAACTTATTTTCATCATATTAGTTATGGCCTCAGAGACCTCTACTCTAAGTCTTGGGGGGCAGGATACCTTTCTTCTGCCCCCTTATATAGCTGTTTTACTTAATTTCCACAGCACCTGCAAACTTTCCCAATACATAGTAATGGGGGCCATTTCATATCTAATCCTCCAACAGCCAGCCAATCAGAGCGCTTGCTTTTCTCACCGGAGTCTCTCGCTTTGGGGAGAGCATGAAAGCTTGTTGAAACAATGGGTCTCTTGACCAATCACAGGGCTAGATTTTTGAATTTGCGCCCTTTCAGGGCTCTCACGAGACTCACAGACCCTGACATCCAGATATCCAATTATTTTTTAACCTTTCTCAAAAACTACTCAGTAAACTTACACCAAACCAAACAAAAAAACACAATCTGTAATGAAAGATCTAGCTTCCCCTTTGATTTGGTGTAAGTCTGTTCAGCAGTTTTTGCTGTAGCCCTGCCTAAAGAAGTCTATAGAAAAAGAATGGTGATCTTGCATTTTGGCACCCCACCCAGATCAACTGGAAATCTTCCATTCACAAACTAACCAAAAAGTAGAAACTTTTTGGAAAGTTTTGCAGAGATTCGTCAAACGGTGCCAAAGTTATCACCAACACAAAAATGACAGCTGACCTAACAATAACTGCTTTGTGGCGACAACCACTAGGTAACATATATGCAAAAAAGGAAGTATGGAACTCGTGGTAATTTCAAGTTGTAGGCAGAGAGCAACTAAACCTATACCTAAAGGCTTTGTTGCAAACTGGCAAAGGGCTGTCCCTTTTCTAGCTTTGTGTGGATAGCACAATACCAATCCTTTTTTTTACAAACTCAGCTAGAAAAAACAGACACATGAAATGAGAAGTTTTAGAGTATTGGTGGTGTTGTAGAGTGTTCCACTTAATTGAGCTGCTCTTCATCAAGAAATTGGGAACTATCCAGAGTTATCTACTTCCTTTTTTGGATAATTTACGCAGCACACTAAGCCTGAAAGTGTATTATTTTGGCTTCTGCTGGATGCACCCTTGTGTCTGGACAAAGCTATGCCTCTCTGGTGGGTTCTAATAAGAGCAAAACACATGGGTCGGGGTCTGCTTTTATTTATACCAGTTGAGCCTGGATGGCATTTTTCAGGTTGGCATGGATAGCATTAGCTAATCCTATGCTAAAATACTTGCTGCAAAAATGGCAACAGATTCTCACAATTCTAACTGAGCATGGGTGGCACTATACTAATCCTATGCATGCAACTCTGCTGGAAAAACAGACACGAGGTGGACAGTTGGATGTGTTGGTAGTGTTGTAGAGTGTCCCTTAAAAAGGAGCTGCTCTCTACCTAAAACTTGGGAACTACCCATAGTTACCTACTTCCTTTTTTGCAGAGCTTATGTGGCACTCAGATAGAAAGGGTATTGCTTTGAGATAATATAATTATATAGAACAATCACACAAAAAAACAAAAGGAAGTGAAATTAAAGTTAGATGAAAATGTCAGCTAAAATGCCATTCTAAACTCAAAAGAAGTCACTGAAATTCATCAGTAATAGTTGAATGAAGTAGCTATAACTTGCACACTTACCATGCACAGTCATGTCAATAATTTCATTTCAGATGTGATGTTAACTGATATTATAGAACATTTCGATGTGATATCATAAGCAGTGCATCAATATATATATACCGCACAGTGGCAATCATCACTGTGTACTTATATGTAAGTAAGAGTTTCCTTAGGAAGAGTGTTTTTTGTTTTGCTAGTAACACTTGTGGCATTTGACAGGTTTTCATGAAAATTTCCACAAAACACAACACCCTCATTTGGTTCAATTTGAAATGGACTGAATTCAATCTGAAGCTTTCATTCCATTGAAATGGCTTCAGGTGTAAAACATGTTTGTCTTAATCAAGAAATTAGCACTCTAGTTATCCATTAGAACATTACGGGAAAGCTGCAGTAGAACACTGGAAAATCACCTGATGGGCTACTGTGGCAAGTACCTCTTTTACTCAGAAAACAAGATTGTATTCTTAGACGGCTGAGAAAGATAGTGTGAACTTACACAAAATGTGCTCTCATGTTTTATTTTTGAACAATATAAGAAAATCATAGAAAAACTGTTTTCTCTCAAACATGGGTCACCAAATCCCAACAGGAAGTCAACATTTTCACATGGTTACATCACCTGAGACCTCACCAGAATTTCTGTTATCACCCTTTATATGTGCTCCTTTTTCTGATATTGAAAACCAGCCATTCTCTACAACGCATTTCAATGAGGCCCTTGACCCAAAGTTCAGTAACTGCTGTCCTAACATCTCCATGTTGTGACCAGCCTGTGGGGGGCAGTGTGTGCTCACCTTGCACTCTTGTTTTTATTTTATTCATTTTCAAGGCACAGGAACCATGTCCCGAGTGATGTAATGGCGGCCCAACTTATTGTTCATGTTATGGCCAGCCCATCAAGATAGATTAGTTCCTTTTAGAGAGGCTAATCAAAGCATGTCTGGACACCACCAGTCCAGATATACCCATTTTGTTAAACCCTGAATGACCACCTTGAGCACTTATTTAAACCCAAGTTTCTCAACAATGGCAGAATGCCAAATTACAAAAATCAGACTGAGTAAAGTTTTAACTTTTTGCCAAATTCTGCACCCAGAATCCATCTTTTGACCACATACAGTGCACCCCTGGTATCTGTATGCACTATATAATACCATACAAGTACCGCATGCTTACATACATACATATTTTGGTACTTAGGCTATATGGGCCCTATAATTTTCACCATGTTTCTAAGGCAGAGTGAGAGGTTGATTATCGCATTTCCTTAAAATGTCTGAATGTATTAATTTCCTTCATATTTTGGGTTGCATTTATCAGACTAAATATACAAATAGTGTAATAAGAAAAACTGAAAAAATAAACTTCTTATTGCACTATTTATGACGTAATAACTAGAGATACATATTTTGGGGACAATTAGTCATTGGTAACCCTAAGCCTATAAATACCCTTTGATCATGGGAAGGATATTTAATGTTACAACGATTGGATAGTCAAGGTCCCAGTGATAACACACAAATATGTCTTAGTCAACCACAGATCTCTCACTGATTGTCCAGTTTGTGGGCACCATGGAAGACAATGGGTTTCAGGGGGCGTCACAGTAATACCTATGAATCTTTGTGGTTCTTTCACATCTGAATAATACCTTTGTGTGTGAGAAACCTGCATTTATTTCCAAGCCAGTAAGCAAAAACATCCCTGTATAGTGTGCTTAGGATGTTTGCTTTTTTTAAACCTAGGAGTGAACATGTAATTTGTGGTTAACAACTGAAATGAGAGAGGATTTCAGCTGTCCCTCATGGCCAAAACTGTTGCTTTGGAAAATAAATATATTTGAATAATAACAAAAAAGGTATTGTTTTAAATTGACAGAAATGACTGCAGTTAGGGGATCAGCTAAGGTAAACCACACTAAGAAAATAAACAATTGAGAGCAGTCATGGATTTTCCCACTTGCAAGTCTATACACAACAGCAACAGACAATATGCGTGGGAGTTTTAGACTTACTATAAAAAAAAGGGCAGGTAAAACAATGTACAGCGCAAGGGATACGTTCTATATTTGTATTCAAAGGAAGTAAATTGCACACTCATGAAAAAAAGCATCTATGTGAGCGTGTTTGAGAGAACGAATAGATTTACAACAGTATTTGAGCCACATCAAACTTGAACAGGTTATGGGCGATTACCTTAAAATATAGTACAAGCAACAGTTGCTTTATTTATATTAAATTTACTAATTCGAATACATGAACGATGTAATTGTTTAAAAGGGGAAGTATAGGCTCCTGGAATTATGTGAAGACAGTAGTTATTTTTTCACACTCTAAAATCTATACATAAGAAAACCAAAGGGAAAATGAAGAATCAAATGAACTCCCGGCCTTTTTGATAAAAGGATGTTTAAACCAACTTTTATTTATTTCGGCAAAAACACGTTTTCTACTTTTGTCTATGACCTGTAGGTTGTAAAGGTTTATTTAGTATTATGCTATTTGCACACTGCAGAGGTGTCTAATCTTTGTCCAGGGTGGACGGACTTTAATGATATCTACGAAAAATGAAGTTCTGTTATAGGTGATCTAAAAGGATTAATTTACATAGACACTGAGTATGCGGAAATTTCGACATGAATTATGCCTTCCTGGTCCCGTGTTTGGTGGTCCTAGTGAACAACATTGTTGCCATTAGTGTGACCTCATAGCACCAATGGAATTCTGGAGGGTAACTTTTTGAATCGCTTTGTCCTTTCACATTTACAGGACTTCTGATTATTCTTGCATGTCTGTGTCTTGTTTGAGTATTTTCTTTGTAGTGCTTGGTGATTGCAGCATTTGGTTTGACATATAGTCCTGGTCTTTGGGTATGAGTGATGAGTCGCTGAACAATTGTATTACTATTTTTTCATTAAGAAGACTGGTTCACCACTCCACACTGGTTGTTAGTTGTTATTATGGCTCATGGGCTGTGTTGAGTGAGTGAGTTTGGGGTTGTATGATGGATTCATTTGAAAATCTGAATGGCGAGGTGTGTGAGGTACGAAGGGTACCCCTGTTGAGAAGCACCACAAAGACAGCTAAATGGCTACTGTGCTTTGTTGTATACAGAAAGGTGAAAAGCACAGCCTTATGTTTCTGTAGCATTACACCACTGATATGTGCATCTCTCTTGTTTTTTACCATTTTTACATAAGTTGCAATGCAGGCATTTGGGGACTGAATAAATGCAGTGCTGCAAGTGCAGTGTTTCACTGATCACTGTACTAGCCAACATATAAAACAATCATTCACAATGCAACGGGTCTCGCATTTGCTCGACTTAGAGCTATTAGCGTTGTAAACCCCTAACCCGACTTTTCTTGCCACATAAACTAATAATGAAAAGAAAAACTGTTTTACATATGCAAGCTGATGGTCGCCATGAACGTGAAGGAGTCACAGAAAAGGAAACTGAAGTTCACTCTCAGTTAAACTTATCGGCAAAAGTGCAATTATCTATGTTCCCGGCAAAAGTGCAATTATCCATGTAACCAGCAAAAGTGATATTATTCATGTAACAGGGTCCATGTCATGCAAAGAGCTCGACTTCTGCCCAGCGAGATCATGCTGCACAGGAAATGATCAGAAGTCCAGAAACCAGCTGAGAACATGAGCCTTGTATGTTTTCAGTAGTTTACCGGTGCGCTCGAGGAGGACTAAACACTGGAAAAGACATGACCTATGCATGCTTTTCACAAATGGAATCAATCGATTTGTAAAAGGCAAGCCCATGAACTAATGATAGTGACATGGGCGTGGTGAGACATGGGTGTGGTGAGAAGCCATCAGAGATATTACAACATGGTCCACAGTGCTTGCGCGTGACCCTAAAAATGAAAAAAAAAAATTAGGGACAATCAATCCCGATTTTGGTGCAAATGAGCACTAGCATAACGTATTTGATGGTGTAAAATTGCACATGCACTTATTCTATATCATTCAGCTCCCATATTTGAACGCCAGACAAGGACTCATTAAGGAAGTGAGATTTGGCTACACTGATCTGAGTGCCCCTTGGTCAACTTCATTTTGAAAAGGGTGGATTGATTAAGAGGAATATCGTGACAATGCCTCAACTACTTACATGTACTCTTCATCATTTAAAGCCGGACTTTGATAGCTCTTCCTTTCAAAAGTAAACCATGACGAGATGAAGTGGGATACTGTTTCATGACCATAAAGGAGAAGAAAGTCTACAGTGCACTATGGGCAACCACTTAAAACCGTTTAGGGAGGAATTAAGTTGATTTCCTCAGTGTGCAGACATAATAAGTAAAGTAATGAGGAAAAGAAAGACATCTTCTAATCAGTGAGCTGTCAGGACATGTTACACAAAATGCCATTCTGTTCCATTGATTTACTGGATTGTCGGTCACATCTAAAAGTTTGGCTAAGAAAAATAAAGAAGTATAGGGTGATAGGTATGCAAAGTGCAACTACAATGCAAAGTACATTATTGTAGGAAAACGCAGTGGAATTGTTTTTTTATTTTCATATTCTATACCCATTATTCTATCTGCAATTACATATTTTAGAGTTCAGAGTTCTTTTAGTTCTGTTTTCACATTCAGCTCCATTCAGTAGTTCCTATCACATGGCACACAGCTCCAATCAGTGTACAGGACATATCGTCAAATGGTCATTATCGCCTAATATACCCTACTATTTCTTTCGTCCAGAGTCACTGTCAGACACGACCAAAGAAGGATGCTGTGGGTTTTGATACCAGCCCATTTACTAACATGCTTGAAACCCATGTCTCTGTGTCCCACTCTGGATATTCCACCATCTTTAATATTGTTAGCTGGCATCCAGTTAGCCAGCAAGAATTCTGCAACCCCATGTTACCTGCTGAAGAAAATATTTTTTAAGGTTGAGCACGCATGCGCTCTGACCCCTGTTGTAACGTCTCTGTGGGCCTTTACCTATGCCCACTGTATGCCCATCCATCAGTTTTGTTGGTTCGTGGGCTTGCCTTTTAAAAATCGCTTATTTTCATTTGTGAAAGGCATGCATATGTCATGCCTTTTCAGGTGTTTAGCCATCCTCGAGAGCACTGGTAAACTACTGAAAACATATGAGGCTCCATGTTTTGCACATTACTTCTGGACTACTTTTTCTTTTTATTTCCTACACAGCACAAATCTCGTTGGGCAGTAGTCGAGTGCTTTGCATAGTGTGATTTGCAGTGTCACGGCGCATGGTGTGGCACTCTCGGCCCGAAGTAGTTAGTTTCTTGTCTAATATAACACAATGTAGTTTGTGATGGTCTCATAGCTGGTTTTGAAGATCGTACAGTTATGGTGGGGGGGGCAATATAGTTTTACTAGCATTAGGGTGATAAGGTCAAACTCCCTCAAGCTCTTGATGAGATGTGCTGCAGCATGTTTGATGTTTTTCAGAGGTGCCTAAGTGGTGGCCTCATACAAAGATTAAAAATTGCTCAAGATTATTACATTGCAGTAAACTACTTAAAGGTTGCTGTCCGAAACAATCCAACATTTTTTTATGTGATGACCTAAAAGTCCATTCCAGGCTATGTGCAATGTGTGATCTTGCAATAGAACAGGACATGCGAAGACCAATATGACATTTGCAACCATGTAGACAATTTACTTCACCTAGTAGAAAGCCTTTGATGGTGTTTGTTTGTATATCCAGTTTCCTTCCATCGTGTGCACCACAGCTCCTTACAAACACTGGCTTTGCCTGTCTGCAGGTATGGAATGGACCAGCAGCACCGGCAGGTACCTGGTTCAGAAGATGAACTCTTATCTCCTTTCTCCCAGCTGTGGTCATCTCTAATTTTTCGAGTTTTAGGACTCACAGCCCCTGTCCTTCCCTGGGTGCAGATGTCTATGATGGGTTATTTTGTAATAATTGAGCCCTAGAAGACTGTAGGAAGAATTAAAACATAAATACAGAAAAAACCAAATTTGAGTACCAAAGGGCAAGCCACAGGCAGTACCAAAGGGCAGCCAAGCAGTCCCAAAGGGCAAGCCTTGCAGTACCATTTATTCTTTGGAGAATTTGTCTGTTTAGATCGAGCATAACAGCACGCAATCATTGTTTTTCCGATGTGTTGTTATCTATTTAGGCTTTTAACCATTCTGACCTCATGCCCATCACTATTGCTCGTTCATGGGCTTGCCCTTCAAAAATCCTTTGTTATCATTGGTAAATGCTTCACGTTTGCCCCTCCTTGGGGGGGGTTTCATTACTGCCTTGGACATCGACCCTGTTACATGGCTAATTGCACTTTTGCCAATTCTTTTGACTGCAAGCAAACTTCTTTTTCCTTTTGTGTGTCTCCTTCACGCTCATGCCACAGCACTTTGAATCGGCTTGCTTATGTGAAACTGTTTTACTTTTCATTTTCAACTTATGTGGCAAGAAAAAGTTAGGAGTTTACAACGATAATAGCTCTAACTCAAGCAAATGTGAGACCCATTACATTGCAAATGCTTGTTATTGCTTATTTTCTGAACCAGAGATGATCCTGGGATGGACTTGAATCTCTATTCCTCAATACATTTAGTATTATGCATTTTGGTTAATTCATGAAGGCCCAACACTGTAGTTTAAGTCTAAAGTAAAGTACAGTTTTACAAGTGAGAAATTCCAACCGTCACTTTCATCTCAACTGAGACGTATATTAATAAGCCATCTTTAAGCCTCCTTCCTGACACTTTACTTTCTGTGATAATAAATAATTTAAAACCTAATGTAAAATAGCAACTATCCACATGCCAAAAAAAAATAAAAAACATGCATTACTAACATCAAAACATGCCTCAATTTGATACAGACGTCAGAAATGTCCAAGATATACAATGCAGGTCATCACTAGATGGACTAGATGGACGTTCATCACCGGGGGAACAAATGAAGGAAACATTCAATGACAAGTGACCTAAAACACTTCTTTGGAATCTGGATGAAGGTATTTAGAGGTACAACTGACAAAATAAATATGGTAGCAATTTCTCGACAGCACAAGCAGTGATAAGTAGGCAACTAAAAGGAAGTAGGGTGAGTTTCATTCTGTACATAAGGGCTAGTTTCACAAATAGGGAAAACAACAGACCTGTGGGAAGTTGAGAGGCAGATTTCCATAGCTCCTTAGGGTGCTCATGCACTCTGATTTTCCACCATCAACAATCAAGCATGCCCTTTAAAATCCTACAGTAACTGGTCTATAGTAATAGGGGAAATTAGAACAGTTTTTTTGGTCTGTAATGCAGAGAAGGGCATATGCACAGCTTTCTGCTAGGCTGTTGTCTCCACAATACAGTTGTCGAACATGGAACCTAATTCTAAAAGTATATCAGTAGAGGAGTTGAGGTTATACCATCACCTCGAGCTCGCTGACTGGTGGTGCAGTGGTCATTTAGTCTTGAACTCTAACCTGTTGGTGTTACCAAATGAAATGTGCTTCTGCTGTGACTAGTAAGCTGTAGGAAGTGCCCTCTTAGGCCTGCTGTTAACCAGCTTCATTACCTAGGTGTCTTTTGGCAATCTGTTCAAACGGTGGGGCAGTCACGTATTGAAGATTAGCCTCTCTACTCACGTAGGCCCATTTACACTTTACACATCATCATACACTATAAAACATGTTTCTGTACGGCTAGAGATAAAAGTAATATTCTCACTATATATATATGTATATGTAGCTTTAAACAGCACAGGCATGGCATAGGTTGCTAAGAGGATATATATTAACTATAGGGCCGAATGAGCTAAAGTTCGGGTCACAAATCACTCGGTATTTCTGCACAACAGTTGCTCTATGACGACCTTTAATTTGCATTGCAACATATGTACACCACTGCAGTGCAAAATTACCATTCGATATGATTCTGTTTTCAAATCCCATGTATAGACTGCGAATGCAGGGATGAAGGCATGCAAGGGAGAGTAGACGTCCATCACTGTATTTGAATTCGCAAAATCCTACACCATTTTTGTTACACTGCAAAAGGAACTAGGGAGAGCGGGGGGAGCATGCAGCAGTCCCTTGGACTCCTGTTTATTTCCCCTAATGTCGAAAGCCGATATTCTCAAACTGGAATCTGCCTTTTGGGTACTGCTTCCAGTTTGTATACAGAAGCCTACAGAAGCCTGAATGGTATCAATTCATGATCAATGGTTTGCAACCGCGGCTGCAAACCATTGATGCATGGCAGAAGAACAAAATATATACAAATTGCACGATCATCTTAAAACATCAAAAATAAATGACAGCAAATATATACAGATTGCATGGTTCATAGTAGTGCCACGCACAGAAACTAAAGTCTAAAAAGTTGGAATATGCCTTCTTGCTCGTATATGTTTGTGAGAAAAATCACCTCTGAGCCAGGGTCAGCAACCTCAAACTCGGGTACGTGTGCCAGACACTTAGTATGTGGAGTCACACACCCAAAAGGGCAAGAACAAAAACCTGAAGAGTCAAAAATATATCATGCAAAAATACACAAGAAACGTCCTGTGAGGCCGGCAGGTGTATTCTGCATGTCTTAGCAAGCATACTTGAACTGAAAGCATACATCAATTATTTGTCACTACTTTTGTCTCCCTGGCTTATGAATTGGCAGAAACGTGTGTTTTATTTGCACGCTATTTTCCACTTTCAAGTTGCAGTACAACCGTACAGAAGCAGCATGTTTTCTTCACTGAAAAACTGAGTGTTCAAAATATTCTACCAAAGGTAATACACATTAATAAAAAACAACACACATTTATATTTCTTCCATTAAAGAAAGATTCGCATTATTTTTCACAAAAGGCTGTTTTAAAAAGGCTGTTTTTAGGGGCGAGCGCAAAGAGCTCCGCCCCCTGTAGTAATCTCTCTTTGGGCTTCCAACCACGCCCTTGTCACGTCGGTCACTTTCATTGGTTAGTGGGCTTCCCTTTTAAAATTCGCTTGCTTTCATTTGTGAAAGGCATGCATAGGTCAGGCCTTTTTCGGTGTTTAGCCCACCTACACAGCACCAGTAAACTACTAAAAACATATGAGGCTCGATGTTTTCAGCATGATTTCCAGACTACTTTATCTGTTTATTTTCCACACAGCGTGATCACGCTGGGGTTTACATAGTGCGATCTCGCTCTGTTGTTCCGTTTTCAATTTCAGTACGATCGCACTGCATTTTACATAGTGTGATCGCGCTGCATTTTTTTTTCTTTTGATTTGTATGGCAAGAAAAGTCCTGTTAGGAGTTTACAACGCTAATAGCTCTAACTCGAGCAAATGCAAGACCTGTTGCATTGAAAATGTTTGTTTTGCGATTGTGCTTTAAACATGATCTACTATCTCGTTTTTTTTATATATATTTGTATTTTTTTCTGTTGGTAATGTTGCTTCTCCTTTGTGTTATGACCTTCACGTGGGCACACGTCAGCATTTGTCTTATAACTTCAACAACTTCCAGACACTTACAAAGGAAGAGACGTTTTAAATATTGTGGATGAAAAAAACATGAAAAATATTATTCTTTGTGTCAAGAGAAAAAAAAAAATCTAAGACACCCATTCTTGATGGGAGAATTCGGTCAAAATAAATTGAATAGGATTCGTAAATGGTAAAAACTTTGCAACGTCATGAAGTTGTGAAGCTCACATAACTATACTATTTGAATTAAAGTTCCGCACAGAGCTTGTTATTTGATATTCACTGTGCTAACCATGACGCAGTTCCATATAACACATGATTTAAAGATCTATTTTAGGTAGCACAATTTCTAAGATTTGAAACATTTACTATTGCTTACGTCCATTGCCAGGTCTGTCTGACAATTTCCCTCATTTACTTAAAGGAGATTCAACAGACTATTTGAAAGAGTGCAGGACCATATTGCCTAGACAAGGTTGTTGGCAAATCACTTGCATTGTTGCCATTCAAAAGTTATCATTCAAACGTTCTGCGTGGAACTTGGCACAAGATAAATATCCTACTGCTTCTTAATGTTTGGCAAGATGCTACAAAGGACGGTGGAGTTGATACCAGAGAACTAAACCTGCAGTAGGCCACAGTATCTGCCCACGTATTATACCTTCCTGTTTAAGATTCTATTAGCACTTGTAGTTTTGCAGATGATGTGGGAGAGCTCGATGGTTTACGTGAATAGGGTTTTGAGGTCATCTTTAGAGGGAGAATTGTTGCAACATGTGCACAGCGAACACGTGTCATCATTTCCGTTTTCTGCACACCTGCCATGTAACTTCTGAATATGGGTTTTGCACTATTTGTGCAAACAAATGATTGCTCACTAGGTATTTGATGCCATTCTACAGAAAGTACAGAAGCTAGAGAAAGTGCTGTCTTTACAGACCATCCTAAAAGAGAAGCCAATGGTGTGCCAGCAACTAACAAAATATTACTGGGAGGCTGCAACACTGATACTTTGAATTATTACTAGATAATCAACTGTTTGATCGGGTAAGGCAGATCAAAACATGACAGTTAGAAAGAAGATGGAGTCTCAGCAGTAGTAACTTTGTGCACTTCATAACAGTATGGAGGCTTCATGAATCTACAAGAAAAGCAATTTCCAGAGAACAACATGTAATGAAGTAAAGTACTATTCTGGACTATTCTCAACATGATCTATGACTCGTCACAGAACAAAACACAAAAAAACACAAATGAGGCTCCTTCACTTACATGAGCAGAGGACAATCCACAGTCAGAATGGTATATGAGGTGTCAGAAAAACATACATGATTGACATGAGGCCAATAGGTAAGGCTGAACAAGTCAGGTTTTCATCGTGGTCTCACCCTTATAGTATATTAACCCAAGTAAAACAAAATTGACTGCATTTTAAACAATACTAAGGGCCTCAATTACTGTGTGGTGGATAAGAGACACCCATTAGGCACCAGCAGCTGTTCCACTCCACTAGTGGACCTCCGACACCTTTCAGAGATCGAGGCAACATTGTGTTTCAGATAGCTGAGCCTCAGCAGACTCCAACTTTAGAAACGTCCAGCTGGAAGACCATAGGCCACAGTACCACAACTTTGAGGAAGTCAGTAGGTCCACGCTTCCTAGGACACAGCAACCAAAGCTGGTTTTTCCAGCCTGAGTCTGGCTTTCAATTAATGGAAGTCCGGCCAGGGAAAAGTAAAAGTAATGCTTACCACATGCTGGAAGAGAATTCCCACTGTCAGGAGATTGCCATTTTGACGTTCTGAAACAAAATAGCATTTCATCTGAATAATAATTTGTACCACATCACCTTGACATGATGGCCACCTGACTTTGCATTTTTTTTTTTAACGTGATGCCTTGCAACCTCAGTGTTCGGCTCGACCACTTTTGGAGACTATTCCCCCCATTGGTGGTGGGGATATTTAAATATGGTGGGAAACTCCTTAGTTGATTTTGCTAGTAAATGATCAACATGGCTTGACCAGTTTACCATAACTCAGACTTATGCTAACCTCATGTAAACACTCATCCTGTGCTTGGAATATCCTCTTGTATTTTACCATCCATAAATTTAGGTTATTCAAATACAATGAATGAAATGAGACAAAAGAGAAAATATACCACGGCTAAAAATGTGGGAATTGTGAGACGTCGAGAGAAGACAGAACTGCAAACCAGGTCACAGGGTGTAGTCTATGGTTTCTATAGTTTTGGATAGCGTACCATAGAATCTCATATTTAAAGTGTGAAGTACTTGGTTTGGAAATCAGTTTACAACCAATCAGTTTACAACCAATTTTGTATGCCAGCCAGGAATTCACAAAGGGATTGGAATATGGGCATTTCGAAGGTTTGTTGCTATGGTTAGATTTGGAAACTTGGGAAAGCTCTCAACTACTTTTGGGTACATTAACAAATGCCTCACATCTCCCTTTCCACGCTGGTTTTAGAATTGGGAGTGAGGTGAATTTCTACAGAAGGAAAAATATTCTCCCTGCACAAAAAAAGTGTGTTAGCACAAGGTACCCTTTTTAAGCAGTGGCAAATTCTCTGTTATGGAGAACTCTGCACAGAAATAATGAGATCTCAATGGGAATATCACATGCCCGTCCCACAAATCCCGATGGAAACTAGCACCTGCTGCAGTTTTCCGTGCTAGAATTCTTTACGAATCTTAGAACGTAGTGCATCTAAAATCAGTAGATTTACTACTTTCTTTGTGAATTCATCCTAGTGTGTATCTGTTGTTTACAATGCACATGACTCCTGTGACTTTGTATCATTTTTGCTGCATGCAGATGGGGAGGATATTGACCAATCTTTGAATACCTAGGGAAATTGATTCCTCATACTGATTACTAAAGCCCTGATTCTGTATGTCTTAACCCTGAAAGGGTGTATGATTTGAACTCCTGAGACAGTATATAGATTTTCTCGACCTAAAAGCTCACTCTTCACAGCCTCCTTGCACTTTGTATGTCTATGCTCTGCCCAACGAAGGATATTTGCTACAATAATTACTGTTCTGGATATTGAGCTTAAGTAGTGTAGTCATAAAGCTCAAAGTTTCTGAACTGTGAGGTGGGCTTTTATGTTATTTGTGGGGTACTACATTGGTTCAGCAGTGGCTCCTCCACCATGGCAGAGGAGTGTCACCTCCTCTCCCTCCCCCCATCAAACTGAAAAATAAAAACAATAATAAACAATGTTTATTATTGTTTTTATTTTTCACGGGGCCATGACAGGGACGAAGGGCGAGTGGTGTACATTTCCCTCAGTGCGCATGTGTGTTTGGCCGGGCATCTCAAGACGGCCAAACACACATGCGCACTAAACTGTCTCCAACCAGGCACTGTGTTGCCGGGTTGGAGAGAGCAGATACAGGCTTCCGCCTGCCTGAGAGTGCAAAGTCTGGGTGCTCAGGCCAAGCTTAACACTGCTCTCATGCTGCCAGCTGCATGAGAGCAGTTTTAGGATTGGCCGCAGGGCAGACTGGGAGCATGTGCCTGCAAGTGGAGCCAGAAGAGCGACAACAGCAATGTGGCTGGTGAGATCAATTTCTTTTTTAATTAGATCTATTTCTGTTGTGTTTGTTTTGTGCCTCCCGCCCCGACACTTTGCCCCGACAGGAGCTGCCCCTTTATCAGTTAAGTGGCATAAAATATTTGACTAAATAATTCTGCCACACATCATGTAAATGGTCTGCATTTGCAATTTCTCAGAAATGTTTTTATTGTACATATTATTAGATTTGCTACTAAGGGCCTCGTTTCAAGCTGTGTGAATAAACCCTGCAATTGTACTTCCCACTCCCAGAGGCTTGGAAATTAAGGAATTCACCACTTTCTGCACCGATTTTCACACATTTGTAGCCAGTGTTCAGCAGTAGGAGTCTCTCTAAAACACCACAATTTGTAATCTCAGTTGGATTGGTAAATCCAGCTACCGCTCATCAGTAGGATGACAAAGTGCATTTATAACGAGGTCCTAAGTATCATATAGAAAGAAATACCATGCTGTACTGTTAAAATCAACTATTAATCATCTCATGTTTTCTGCATTTACCTGGGAACTACAAATCATCCATCTCTGTACAACAAAATATGCATGGTGAACAAAATTTAGAATTTCTATTATGTCGATAATTCAAATACTTTTTGGTGGATGTGCGATCTGTGGGTAGATTGATTATGAAACTTTACAAAGCTTGTCTACATATAATTTCTCATATGTGGTTAGCTTTTTTAGTGGAAGTCAATAATTGATAACCTAGTATTGGCTGTACTGTTTACACTTTGTGTAACCCCGATATCCCTCCAAGCTACTTCAGTTCTTGTTCCAAGTGCAGAACAGTTCAAAGGAAGGAGAAAGCCCCGGGTGTATTCTAAACTCATTAAATGCAAAATACTTTACAGAGGCCGTCTGCTTTAGTTACAAATGGTTACAAATTGCAACATTCGAAGAAAAAGAAAAAATAAAGGAGGTAATATGACCATCAGAATGACTAAGTTAAAAAGCTGCAGTTTTTAAATGTCCTTATCTAGCTTTTTAAAAGCAATCGGTAAACAACAAAAATAAAAGATAGTGGATTGTAAACACGATCTGATTCACAGACATGTAGAGAAAACAACCTATAAAAACATGTAAGCACATTCACCAAGCCCATCTCTGTCAACATCCATTTGTGCAGATTTTTCTTGAGTTCACATGCTTTTCTGTTTCATACATTCCAGCAGGCATTCACTAGAGCTATGAATTAAAAAAAAAAAAAAAAAACAGGCCAAGTCTCCGCATGCCAAGTCCACGATACGCCTTTGAACCGACTATCTTTACAATGTAATATTTTCAATTAATAAAACTAGGCTTCTGCGTGTAAAACAGGTGTGTTTTGTGCCAGATATCAGCATTTTTGCAATACAAATCTTACAATTCACAAGGAATGGCTAAAAGGTCAGAAATATATTCCTCTGTTGCTACCTACATTTCTAGTAGATTTCAGACTTTTGAAGAACTGAAAAAGAAGTTAATTACGTGCAAATGTAGATTTGCAGATGTAATTCATACCTATCCCCAAACAAGACTATATTTCACCTGTTAGCGTACCCATTGCTTTCTGAGCCTTTAAAGACAGTTATGACAGTTAGTTGATTTTCAGCCACAGAGCCGGTGGCGTGTTGTTTCTTCAGCCGCAGGTCGGAGTCGCATTGGCCTTTTCCCCGCACAGCGCTCTGTGCGTAGATTTCCTTTTCTTTAGGCTGCCAGCTTCTCCTTTCAGGGTCCCAGGAACTGGATGGGCACCACAGGGCAGAGTTGGAGTCTCTCCAGAGAATGCAGGTGCTGGCAGAGAGAAGTCTTTGCTGTCCCGGAGACTTCAAACAACAGGAGGCAAGCTCTAAATCAAGCCCTTGGAGAGTTCTTCTCAAGATGGAAGGCACACAAAGTCCAGTCTTTGTCCTCTTACTCTGGCAGAAGCAGCAACTGCAGGATAGCTCCACAAAGCACAGTCACAGGCAGGGCAGCTCTTCTTCCCCAGCTCTTCAGCTCTTCTCCAGGCAGAGGTTCCTCTTGTTTCCAGAAGTGTTTCTAAAGTCTGTGGTTGTGGGTGCCCTTCTTATACCCAATTTCTCCTTTGAAGTAGGCATACTTCAAAGTAAAGTCTCTTCTGAATGTGAAATCCTGCTTTGCCCAGGCCAGGCCCCAGACACTCACCAGGGGGTTGGAGACTGCATTGTGTGAGGGCAGGCACAGCAGTTTCAGGTGTGAGTGACCACCCCTCCCCTCCCTCCTAGCACAGATGGCTCATCAGGATATGCAGGCTACACCCCAGCTCCCTTTGTGTCACTGTCTGGTGTGAGGTGCAACCAGCCCAACTGTAAAACTGACCCAGACAGGGAATCCACAAATAGGCAGAGTCACAGAAATGTTATAAGCAAGAAAATGCTCACTTTCTAAAAGTGGTATTTTCAAACACACAATCTTAAAATCAACTTTACTAAAAGATGTTTTTTTAAATTGTGAGCTCAAACTCCACATGTCCATCCGCTCCTAAAGGGAATCTACACTTTAATCCAATTTAAAGGTACCCCGATGTAAACCTATGAGAGGGACCGGCCTTGCAACAGTGAATTTTTTTTTGTTGCAATATTTCACTGTCAGGACATATAAAACACATTACTATATGTCCTACCTTAACCATACACTGCACCCTGCCCAGGGGGCTAACCAGGGCCTACCTTATGGGTGTCTGACATGTAAGAAAAGGGAAGGTTTAGGCCTGGTAAGTGGGTACATTTGCCAAGTCGAATTTACAGTTAAAACTGCACACACAGACACTGCAATGGCAGGTCTGAGGCATGATTACAGAGCTCCTTAAGTGGGTGGCACAACCAGTGCTGCAGGCCCACTAGTACCATTTGATTTCCAGGCCCTGGCACCTCTAGTGCACTTTACTAGGGACTTATAGCAAATCAAATATGCCAATCATGGATAAGTCAATTACATACCCATTTTTAAAGAGCACTTGCACTTTAGCACTGGTTAACAGTGGTAAAGTGCCCAGAGTAACAAAAACAGTGAAATCAGAATCCAGCACACATCAACAACCTGGGGAATAGAGACAAAAAGTTAAGGGAGACCACGCCAAGGATGAAAAGTCTAACACTTACGCTCAATATAGTAAGCCTCTAAGGGTGGATTGTTATAACACTGTGTTAAAGCCAGACAGGTATTGGTTAATTGGAATTTTCACAGATTGCTGTAGTAGACAATGGCTCTGGTCACCTGCTTTCACAAATCCTGGGGTTGACGGTTTTCACTTTGACAATTCTTATTAACCTTGGAGAGCTCCAGGTTTGTGATTTCATAACTGTATGTCTAGTGGTTGATGTAGAAAAATGTTCTTTCTGCATGATCACTCCATTTATTTTTAACTGAAGCTGCTGTTTTTTTTAGAATGTGGACTGGTGCTCTGCTAACCAGGCCCCATTCCAAGTGCTCCAATCTGGAATACATGTTGAAGCTGGCTAAACTCCTAATTAGCATTTTAGGTTACCTACAGGTCCCTGGTATATTATACAAAGTATACCCAAGGTACGTAAATGTCACTAGTGGTCTGCAGAACACATTGAACACATTGAACCACTACTAGAGTGACAGTACAAACATGATTGCGGGTCAACGACTGTAGGTAGCCAGTGCCATTTTAAAACTGTGAATAAGACCTGTGAATATAGCACCTTTAGACAGACTTAAGCCTACTTTTTAAATAATATTAGGTCACCCCATGTGAGAAAGGCATCCTTTTAGCATGTTCGCTCAAATTTGTTTGAATGATCCTGGTGGTAACTGACACTCACTGTGCTCTGGGCTCTGCTAACCAAGCCCAGGGCCAGTGCTCTGAGTAGAAGGTATACGGTAAAGTGGTACAATTACAATAGCCAATAAAAGACTCCTGTAAGTCCCTAGTAGATAATCAGGCAAGGGGAATTCAAACTACCTATAAGTCCCTAGTATATCATAGGGCAGGAAAGGCTAGAGGCCCAGTACATTTCTGCACTGGAGTGTGCACTGCTGTGTTCCCTGCTGTCATTTTTAAAGGCAGACTGTCTTTAAAAAGTAAAATGTGAGCAAATTCGACTTCAGACCTAAAGGTACTTCCAAAGTGATAATCTACCTTACTTGTTACATATACGCCACTCCCAAGGACTCCCCTAGGTGTCCCAGAAGTGGGGTGCCATGTAACTATAAGAAGAGACATCGTAAAAGATGTTTTCTATCCTCTGGTGACAGAATATTTTCGCCTTTCATTTTTCCTCATAGTAGATAATTAGCTACATAGAATACCATGGGAATAGCTCACATAAGCATAAGTATTGCTAGGAAGGAGCTAAATGTATCATGAAAGGACTCAAAAAGTAGGTAATGATAAATCCAAAAACTTGCCACTGTTGAAGTTATCATAATTAATACAGAAAATAAGTTAAAGAACTTTCTTTTCTGTAAGCCAAACTCCAACCTGCTAGTGGCCTCTCCTGATCGGTCACCCTTAACAAGATTAGCCAGGCTGGTTTGATGAGGTGAGTGGCCTGTACTGAGGAGAAGTTCTCTGATGGGGTGAGGTCTGCAGATGCCAGGCCAGGGCGGGCCTGGGTAAATCTAACCAAGGCTTCAAAGGAAGCAGGACAAAAATGAATGCCAGTCAGGCCTGCCCTCTCATCCTGTACCTCACAGATAGATAGCAGGCCCAGGAAAGGAATCTGCACGTGGTCTGGAGTGGGACTGTAAATGGAAATGAGCCACACCACTAGGTTGGTTTAACCAGGTCCTGCTCCTCTGGATAAAAAAATATCCATCTTGAATTTTAAAATGAAGTGCTTTATGAAACAAGAACATGCCACACTTTGGAAAACGCTGTATTGCTTTTGGATGACACCCTGCAGCTCACTGGACAGGGTGCCCCCCTGCTTGTCCCCCCTACATGACTGAATTAATGTGGCTGAGCTACATTGCAAATCAGATCTGCTGCCTGAAATCACAAGAAGGACTACTCTGCTGGAACCTGCGTCTGCAACCCCAGGAACTGCACTCTGAAGTATTGCTCCTGTTACACACTGGAACAACAGCCCTAAGGAATTTGCCTTGCCTCAAGAAGTACTCAGGAGTGAACTCCATTAAAGCATAAGGTTAACAGAGCTTGCCTCCACCAACTATCACAAATTCCCCAGCCAAGAGTGCGTCCAGTGGAGTTTTAAGGATTTGGCCAGGTGCATTGTGGGAGCTGTAACCCTCAACTTCCAAGGACCATCTCAGAGCTTCTAGACCCTTGGATTTGTGTTTTGGACACTTCGAACCCTCAAGAGGAACTTCACGCAGAAGTTCCAGAAGTTTGGAGAAGCGATCTTCGGCGGCTCCTTCGTTAAAGCAGAGGAACATTGCCTCACTGTGCTAAAAGGAAAAGTTAAATGATAATAACACAATGTTATTTTATTTTTCAGTGCGAGCCAGGTCAGGACAAGGCGTGTCTAGACTGGGCTAGTGGAAGAGTTGAGTGCACCATAAGTGTACATGATGCTTTGGCCAGCCAAACAGACATGTACGCTTAGAATTTCTCCATCGGGCTGTATTGCACAGCCGGGCGGAGAACACGCACAGGCTACCACTCCCTGTCCGAGCGCCAAAGCAGGCCACTCAGACCAATCACAAAGCTTCTGTCATGCTGGTGACAGCAGCATTGTAATTGGCTTAGGGGAGTCTGGGAGCCTGTGTGCTTCCAAGCTGCCAGGAAGAGAAGAAGACGGAGGAGAGGCGGCGAAAGTTCACAGGTAAGTGAACTTCTATTTCATTATTATTTTTTAAAACGAGTGCCCCCATCCTCCCCTGCCCTACCACTACTTTTACAAAACAGCCGCCACTGACTGCAACTCAGCCTGGATTTTAGGATCGTCCCATTGAATGCTTTAGAGCACCAGACTTCCATGATTTGTCCAGGGCCTAGCGGAAAAGCAGCCCAATGACATTGCATTGAAATCAGCATGCTGGGGAGGTCAGCACGACGTTGAGAGAGAAAAGTTCCAGAAAAGTTTCTAAGTGCGAAGGCAAAATTTTGACCAAGGCCTCCCGCTCAGTGTATCTGAGCAGGGCTCCATCATGGTCGGCCTCAAACTTTGACTTTGCCCTGGTCAAGCACGACCAGATGTCCCCAGTTGGTGTTATTGATTTCTAAGTGCTACAAAGCACAATTTTATATTTAATCTTTGAAAAATCAGAACTCCTTTTTCCTATATTGGGTTGTTGTCGTTTTGGTGTCATTTTAAAGATAGAGATATTTACTATTTTTATAAATAGGTTTGGGATTTTTATAGTGTGTTGTGTCTCACTTATTTACTGTATTGGTGTATTTAAATGCTTTACATATCTGTCTCCTAAGTTAAGCCTGCCTGCTGATTGCCAAGCTACCAGTCACTGAGCCAGGGGCTGATGTTTTTGAGACCTTGACTGGACCTAACATTGCCCTCCACGACCTAGGACCTGCCTACCTCAACCACTGCATCACCTTCTACTCCTCCCACCAGACCTCTCAGCTCATCAAGCTCAAGCCACCACACGCCCCATATGGAAGACCTCGGCGGGAGGAAGATCCTTCGCCTACCTCACGTCAAAGAGCTGAAACACCCTGTCCATGCACCTCAGGCAGTCAACACCATTACTTGAATTCAGGAAGGACCTTAAAACCTGGCTCTTCAAATGAAGCACAGGGGACAAACCCCCTCAGCACCTTCAGACCCTTACTGGTGAGCTGTTGCACTCTATAAATCCTGATTTGATTCGATTTCCTGGGGGCACTATTGCTAGTGGTAGGTGTGTATCCACCTCTATAACCAGGTTCCAACACCCCAAAAAAGGCCCTAAATGCCCAAAAGACAGAGGGCATTGTATTTAAAAGTAAGACATGTAAATGTTTCATGGTGCATGTCCTTACAATGACAATGTCTTGAAATGTTATTGTCACTGTAGCAGGGTTAACAGTTCGGTATGAAAGCAGTGGGATGCATTATTAAAGTGAAAAAGGTAATTTCTCCCTTGCAACCAGCTACAAAGTTAATTTTCACACATTTTAAAATATTTAATACAAACAATTCATTTGTATAGACGGATTTGTAACAAATATTTTACAAAAGTCACTTTTAATAAGTCAACTTTTACCAACCAATATTGGCATGAACATCCAACTGTCACCTGAATATGCATACTGTCCAGTCAGGGTAAGTAAGTTACACTTCCTAAATTAACCTGTGCTCACCCTATGGTAGATTGGCACAGAGGAGCCAAGCTTCATTTAAGAGGCAATGTGTAAAGTATTTGTGCAACACACTTAAAATACAGTAACTCAATGCAGATACCACAAAAAGACTCCACACCAGTTTAGAAAAATAGATAATATTTGTCAAAGTAAAACAACAAAGATCCAAGCATTAGAAGTCGAGATATGATTTTATGAAGATTAAATGTGAAACAATGTTTAGAAGTCACTAGCTGTCAAAAGGTTACTTGAGGTGGCGAGGGACTGGTGCAAATCCAAAATCCAGACCTACCGGGATGGAGGGTAGTCCGGCTACAGACAACATGCAGGGTCCACTAAAACAGTACGTTTGATGGAGCAAAACGTCGACGTCGAGGGCACGTTGCATCGGTGATTTCCATGCAGTTGAGTCACTGTGTCGTCATCAGGCTCTGTTGAAATTAATGCCGTCGTCGAGCTGTGCAGGGCGTTATCACAGAACCATGCAGGCTGTGAACCCGCTGTTGAGCAGCCTCTGTGTCGGTGTTGAAGGAGTGATGTAGAAAAATGTTACACGCACTTAAGGTGATGCGTCAGTTTTCTGTACAAATCAACTGCAGAACACACTTCTGAGGCCCAGGACTGGGGTGGCCCCACAGGCAAGCAAAGGGCTCACAGATGGCAGAGTCCAGCAGCTGGAGAAGAGTTGCAGGTAGTCTTTGATGTCCCAGAGACTGTATAAGAACAGGGGGCAAGCCAGCAGGCCCTTGGAGACACACTGGTTCAGCAGAATGGGTGCAGTCCTTGTCCTCAGCGGGGCAGAGATTAACAGGTTGAAGAGCAGCTCAGCAATGCAGAGAAGCAGTTCTTTGGAGCAGTCAGTCCAGGCAAAGTGGCAATCCTTACAGCACGGCTGTCTTTCCTCCAGCAGAGTTCTTTCCATGTCCAGTAGTGATCTGATTTGAGGTGGGCCAGACACCCAGCACTTATATCCCAAAATGCCTATGATGTGAGGGAGGACTTTAAGCAAACTCTCTGAAGCGCACAAGGATCACATTCAACCCAGTCCTTTGAGTAGGGTCAGCCCATTATCCTTTGAAGTATAAGTGTGGACCCTCCCTGCCCAGGAAGAACCCTCAGTATACAGATGAATACAGATGCAGTTGAGTATCCTGTGTTGTGTCTGACTGGAGAGAATGCACACAAGTAGCTGTTACCTAGCCCAGTCCAGACGCATATTGGAGGCAGACTGTCAGGCACACACAGCAGTGAGAGCAGAGAAATGCCCATTTTCCCAAAGTGACATTTCTAAAATAGTATTAATAAATCTGACTTCACCAGTAACGAGAATTTATGATTACCTTTCCAATGATCTGAAACATGATGCAGCTACTCCTTACTGATCAGGAATTATGACTTAAAAGCATATTAAGGAATTACTAATGCTAGCCTAGGAGTGCAGCAGGCCTCCCTGTAAGGTAAACTGACACATGCTCTTTGTCACTACCAGGACATGTAAAACTTAAAAGTACATGTTGTGCCTTTTACTTACATAGCACTATTTCCTATGGGTTACCTAGGGCCTACATTATAGGGGACTAATGTGTAATAAAAGGGGAGTTTAAAGCTCGGCAAGAGGATTTAAATACCAAGTCAAACTGGCAATGAACTGCACACATGAGCATTGCAGTGGAAGGCCTGAGACAGCTTTGAAAGACTACTTTGTTGAGTAGCACAGTCAGTGCTGCAGGTCCACTAGCAGCATTTAATTTAAAAGCCTTGGGTATATGTTATACCACTCTACAAGGGACTTATAAGTAAATTAAATATGTCAAACAGGTGTAAACCAATGTTACCATTTTTAGAGAAGAGGGCCCATGCACACTGGTAAAATGCCCAGAGTCCTAAAAGTCAACAAAGAGAAGGTCAGAAAAAGAGGAGGAAGAAGGCAAAAAGTTTGGGGTAACCCTGCAGAAAAGTCCATGTTCAATAGGAGTGAACTGTGTTCCTGAGTTGAAACAAAGGCCTTGATGTGGTGGGCTGTCCAGTTCGTCTCACAGGATGACAATTTGGGCTGGAACTTAATTAACTTCAGAGAGGTCTACCTTGTCACAGGCACAATTTCCCCAGAACATGTTTTGAGTGTTCACAGAGGATGGGTTGCTCATTTCCCTGGCCAGACCTTGTGAAAAGGAGAGAAAGGCTTTGCCATGTTGCATTTAGGTAGAGAGGAGCACTGTGGGATTGCTTGCAGTAAAGCACACAGGCACTACTGTACAAGTGAGTAGGGTTATTACCTGGACCTTTTTCACTATTGATTAGGGAGGGTCATAGGAGCCACTCCCATCCATATACTAGTGCCAGGCATAAAAGTGTTAACCCTGTTGACCTATGCTTCCACATGTACCCAGGATAAAGGAGTGAATGCCAATGGTCAGTTGGCTGGCCTCCTGTTATGCTACAGGGACACAAAAGCTGCAGGAAGCCCCCTTTCCCATAAAAACTCAGCTGACTGATTTCAACTGGATCTGCACTGGTGGTTTCTTTTGCAGTGAGCTTTAACCTCAAGTGATGTTATGGAGGTCCTGAAACCCTGGGTCGAAGTCAGAGTGTACTCATCCTTCCTAAGCCTAAAAACCTTGGACTTTAAAACTGCATGCTAACTTCTTGCCTTGAGAATTGTAAAGGGACTGGGACCAACCTGGCTGCTGATCCACCAACTGTGCATCACCGGTGGGTCTAATTTTCACCGCAGCTTCTGCTACATTCTTCTACATAGCAGAAAATCACTTTCAGCAGGATTGACACTGGCCATCATCCAACGGCATTGAATCCCCCTTAGCTATAGTCTGTAACCAGCCTTGTCCCACTGAGGAAGTCCAATGTCCTGAAAAGAGTTTAAGTCCAAAGGTACAAAGCATCACAGGGCTCAATACTGAGCTGCATTCGATCGACATCCGAATGGACATGAACTCTGGACCCTTCCCGTCCAGAGCTCTTTCTTCCTTCATTGATGGCTTTACTGAGACCTCGTCCTCCACCAACCTATTATTCATATCCAGCCTGCAGCCTTTCCCAGTTGAGGACTCTACGCTCCTTACCCATGACTGGTCTAGCGCATCAGTTGTCCGTGGTTGGTGCTTTATGCTTTGTGCTTTTTGGCTTAAATATCCAATGGCTCATCTCTCTAATTTCTCTAATTGAATTGTTCTTTGGATGTCATTTTGTTCAATAAAATATTCTCTATTTTAATGAATTGAAGTAGGATTTTTATTGTGCTCTGTTTTTGACTTTTTAACTGTTGTGATGCTTCTAATTGCTGCAGCACATTTTCTTAAAATAATCCTGCCTGCTGTGTGTCATAGCCACAAGGGGTTGAGCTGATTTACCAAATTCTTTCCAGGACCTAAAAATAATAGTGACATTATTAGTTGTGATGGACTGTATTAGAAATTGGGTCTCTAGTTGGCAGAGGTTTGCACTCTGTCCATGAAGGGACCACAGTCCTAGTCAGGGCAAATTAGATACACACTCAATATTTACCTGTGCTCACCCTCGGGTAGCTTGGCACAGAGCAGTCAGGCTAAACTAAAGAGGCAATGTCTGAAGTATTTGTGCACATACACAGTAACACAGTAAAAACATCACAAGAGGACTCCAAACCAGTTTAGACAAATAGCCAATATTTATCGGAGTCAAACAAGACCAAAACAAAAAACGTCCAACATAGACAAGTCATGTTATAACTCTTTAAAGGTTAGATCAAAACGCAGTGCTTAGATGACAATACCTCCAACCGGAACCATCTGGTCACACTAGACCTGTAACAAATCCAAAAGTGCAGTTCGACCGCAATGGAGCGCGGGCTGGGTACAGGAGTCACACAGACCTGCTGACAATATATTTGCTGTTTCAATGCTTGGTGATGATGTGTTGATCCAGAGGATGGGATGTGTCACACTTGTGGGCAATGCATTGGTTCCTGATCGGGCAACATTGTTGATGTATCGATGTCCAGAAGTGATGAGTACTGGTTCCGTAGCGTTGGTGCTGCGTCAGCCAAGCCAGGGCTGCATTGTAAGTTGGGGTTGTTTCATCATGCAGTCAGCGAGCGGTGTCTGTGGCTTCGGTCAGGCAGCAGCAAAACTGTATTTCTGTATTGGTTCCAAGTGACGTGCCAGTGTTGTAGTATTAGTTCTTGTACTGCAGCACCACATTCACATCCAAGAGCCCAGGACGTGATTTGGCATCACTTGACAGAGCAAAACTGACAACAGAGGAGCCCAAGTGTTAGTAGCAAGATGCAGATGAAGACTTTGATATCCCTGAGACTTCATAAACAGGATGCACACTCTGTCAGGCCCTTGGAGAAACTTTAGATTGCAGGATGTAGAGAGTTAAGTCCAATCCTCTCACTCCCAGACAAGAAGAAACAGGCCAAAATAGCAGAGCCAACAGCAAAGTGGCAGTCCCTCCTGAGAGAACAGCGGCCTTCTTCCTGGTAGAATGTCCTAAGTCCAGAAGTGTTCTTAGTATATGGTGTGTGAGGCCCAGTACTTATACCTAAAATGGTATTCGATGTAGGAATAACTTCAAAAGGATTCTCTTAAGTGCACAAGGCTTCCTTTAAACCCAGCCCTGACTCAAGACTACCAGTAACAGGTAATTAGCCCTTTGTGTAAGGGCAGGACACAGCCTATTCAGATGTAAGTGTGAACTACCTCTCCCTTTCCCTGCCCAGGATGACTATCAGTATGCTGATGTATCTCCTGTCACACCCAGCCCTTCCTGTTTGTGGCTGTCTGGGGAGAATGCACAAATGTAGCTCTCACCTAAAGCCAGATGTGTATTCAGAGACAGGCTAAGGGACTGAATGGTTAAAGTAAGAAATCTTTCTAAACGTGGAATTTTCCGACCTGCAAGTTAAAAAACAACTTTACCAAAAGGTGTGTTTTTAAATTACAAGTCCAGAGACACCAAACTCAATCTTTCTATTTTTTCTTAATTGGAAATTACTGTTAGAAGACGTTCCAAGGTAACCCCAATGTAAGCCTATGGGAGAGATAGCCCTTGCAATAGTGTAAAATGATTTTAAGAGTTTTTCAATATCTGGCCATGTTAAACTTAAAAGTACATGTCCAACATTTTAAATACATTGCACCCTTAACTGAGGCCTACCTCAGTGGTGACTTACATGTAGTAACAGGCATGTGTGATGCAACAGGTCTCACATTTGTGAGAGTTAGAGCTATGGGCGTAGTAAATGACAATGGGGGTGATTCTGATTCTGCCGGGCGGCGGAGGCCGCCCGCCAGAATTCCGCCCTCCAAAATACCGCGCCGCGGTCAAAAGACCGCGGCGGGTATTTCAAGTTTTCCCCAGGGCTGGCGGGTGGCCGCCAAAAGGCCGCCCGCCAGCCCAGGGGAAAACGACCTTCCCACGAGGATGCCGGCTCGTAATCGAGCCGGCGGAGTGGGAAGGTGCGACGGGTGCATTTGCACCCGTCGCGTATTTCACTGTCTGCCAAGCAGACAGTGAAATACTTGTAGGGTCCCTCTTACGGGGGCCCCGCGACCCCCCCTACCGCCATCCGGTTCCCGGCGGGCGGACCGCCGGGAACTGGATGGCGGTAGGGGGGGTCGGAATCCCCTCGGCGGCGCAGCTAGCTGCGCCGCCTTGGAGGATTCAACAGGGCAGCGGTACACTGGCGGGAGACCGCCAGTGTTGCCGGTCTGACCGCGGCTTTACCGCCGCGGTCAGAATGCCCTGCGGGGCACCGCCGGCCTGTCGGCGGTGCTCCCGCCGACCCTGGCCCCGGCGGTCTAAGACCGCCGGGGTCAGAATCACCCCCAATGTCTTTTACCTATGTGTTTTTGGTTTGGAGTGTAGTGGGTGTATGCCAGGTGCCACAGCAACCCTCCCCGGCATGACGCTGCAGTAGGGAGGCCACAACAAGACCACCATCTTGGGAGTGTTTTTGCCTCATTCCTACAGACTGGCTGTGATACCCCAGAGAAGCAACCTTTTCTAGTGTTTTACCTAAACTTTTATAGCACCAAACAAGCCACAAAGAGGCATCTTCATGACATTTATCCTGGAGAATAAGGGGATCAAAAGGGTTAGTCACAAAGAAAAGGGGGTAGTCATATATTTCTGTTAAACTTTCTAGGAATTATTATTCTACATTGGCAATACTATCCTAACTTTTAAAAACACTGACGCTGACAGGATAGGTTCTGGAGGTGCGACATCTGTGACTTTGGGTCCATGTTTTAAATGGAAACACTGAAGGGCTGGTACTCTGCATTCATTTAAGCACTGCCTTGGGTTAATAGTCACATGACTTCCCTTGGCTCAGGAGTGGACTCTGTAGAACAAATATGTGTACCTCAACCTCCTGGGCCTTGATTGTGCTTTCAGGTGCACACCTTTGGGCAATGGCTGATGGTTTTGAAGTGAGAACTATCCCTTTTGGGGTGGCTACTCAAAATTTGAAGTCTTCGCCTTGCCATCTGGACCACTCAGAGTAGAGCAAGAAGCTTCGGTTTGGACGAGTGTTTTTTCATCTAGACTAGTGGTGCCCAGTGAGGCTTCTACAGGGCTAGTTTATTGGCATTTTTTCAGGGTATGATGGATTCAAATGAATGCTTTTCTTGGGAACCCAATGTAGGTCCAGAACCATGTGACAGTTTCACATAAGATAAATTATGTAAAAATAATTTATATAGAACTTATTTACACATTGGTTACCCTGCGAGCCTGGCATGGATCCTGCCTTCCCAGTCCTTCAATGGACTTGCGTGATCTATGATGACATGCAATAAAGTGTTCTAACAACCTCATCGTATGCCTGTCATATGTATATAGCACATAAGATGCAACATAAAAATGCAATAAAAAGCTGCTGTGCAGTGCACTGCCTCCTGTGTCACCTCATGTTCTATAAATAGGCCACTCACTCGATCAGCTTGTGAGGTCACCGACGTCGCTCCTCTCTGAGCTAGGAGAATGACGTCAGAAGCCCAAAGCAAGCCTTTCCAGCAAGTAGAAAAATCCAGTGTTCAGACTATTTGGAAAGAAAATACTTTAGGCCCATACAAATTATGAAGTGAAAAGTTACCCAGCCCGAAGATGGTATGAAGCAGCCATGGCTTTGCAGCCTGAGCCACAGATGACCTCTTCAGAATTGAAAGACATGGAACTAGCAAATTAAGTTAAACTTCGGCATACAGAAGCAAACAAAGACTGTCTAACCATAAATCACAGAAATCATTTTTATTGGCTAATTAGAATTACAGAAGCAAAACAGTAACATAAATATTCACAGGGAGGAGGGGGGCATTGGGCTTCCACCCAGCCTGGAGACATGGCTTATTCAGTTATGTTCTACACTTGTGTGTATGTTTTCTTCAGACACTAGGGACCATATTCACTAAGACAACCTACAGTCTTAAGTTTACTCCTACATTAAGGTGGAAATTTTCAATTCTGATTTTGGAATTCTATCACAGGACCGGAGGCGAGGATTATGCAGATCTTTCTTCACTTTTAATTAAACAGCAAGTTCAAAGTAAAACAAAACATGAACAAAAAAACTACAAGTTCCATGAGCCCGCCGCCATGGTAACGAGTATCCAATGAGGTGCGCTCCTTCACGTTGGTATAAGTATCCCGAAATGCGTCACACTTCCTCTTTCTTCACTGCTGTGAGCCAGATAAGTGCCTTTCTGCCTCCGGTTCGGGGGTTTTTTTGTTTGCTTTGGCGCGTCTCTGCTAATTGCATTTTCTGTCTTCGTTCGCCGGAACGAACGTTCCGCTCGAGCGTTTCTTTTGTGTTTCTCCCTCCGGCGTGTTTATAAACACGTCGGGCCCACTAGAGGGCATGCGCACGCTGTTTTCTCTCGGAGAGCATGTAGCTCTCAGCGCTCGGCGCTCGCGCCTCGCGTTTGTTTTCTTTTTACAATTAAGGGTTTTTTGGCCCTCAATTTCACGTTTGTACCTTCGGTACAGTTTTGTCCCTACCCGTGACACCCATTTGGGTAAGGTTTACCCCATTAGGGAAGATATTATTTTTATTGCACTTACAGTGACAGAGTGGGTAGGGATTTTACCCTATATATCATATTTTTTGTTGGGTGTACACTCTGTCCAGTCCTCATTATGCACTCCCCTCATGAACATGAGCCTTTTCCCAACATGTCCCCAGGTGAGGGTTCCTCTCGCCGTACCCTCCCCCCCGGGGTGGACACTTTGTTTTCACAGGCTATTTCCCACGCTTTGGCCCCTCTTAGGGATAGTGTAGCTAAACTTACTGAACAGGTGTCCAGAGGTACGGGCATGTTTGGTGTGACGGGAGCGGAGGGTGATTCCTCTACCCTTTCGGCTCCCAGGAAACTGCGCAAGCGCGACGCGGGGCACCTGGAGGAGGGCGAGTTTTTTTCCCATCCCAAGAGTGCGCGCGCGCATACGCGCTTACCCTCCCGGGAGGGCTGTTTGCCCGGGGTGATGGGTGACAAGCTTCACCACCTATGGAACCCTGATTTGGAATCCCCCAAAGGCTTCATGGGAGGTTCAGATGAGGACTCATCATCTTTGGATGACGACTCAGGTCGCCCTTGGCGCCCTGGGGCTACCTTACCAGATCCTTCGGATCGCGCTGATTCTGACTCCGATATGTTTGAACCGGAGGGTATCTACCATCCACGTTCCTCGGAGTGGCGCCCAGACCACAAGGTGGCTGAGTATGTCGCCAGCAAAATTAGGCAACCTCTGGACAAGGAGGTGCGGGCCCGGCTACGGGCGGAGTGCCCACGCCCGTCTTTATCGGATAAGGTCGCTTGTACACCTGATATTGACCCTAAAATGTGTACGTTTTTTGCAAAGTATACCAGGGATCCCAAAAAAGGAATTGACCGCTCCTGGCGAGCATGTCAAGATAAACTTCTTGATGTCCTTGGTCCCCTCACACAGATTGTTCAATTGGCGGAGCGTGCCAGGCAAGCAAACACTCCCCTTCAGACGGACATCGTCGCAGGATGGGCTCAGAGAGCTGTTTGTCTCCTGGGCAACGCGAACTGTGCCATCTCTGCAGAAAGACGCAGGTCTTTATTAATCAAAATCGACCCCAAATTGGGGGAACTATCTAACTCAGAGGCAGGGGCTGTTGCCCAAGGCAATTTATTTGGCGACCCTTTTGTCAAAGAATTGGGGAAGTTTGTGGCTACGTTTTCGGCTTTGGATAAAGCGCAATCTTCCATTAAAAGGATCTTCCCCAACAAGGTTTTTGGCGGGGCCGGGCGAGGCAGGGGTCGCTCTTCCGGCCGTCCTTTCCAGCGAGGCCCCAGTTCCTTCAGGAACAACGGTTGGAGGGACGGCAGACAAGGAACTTTCTTCCCCAACAGAGGCAGGGGAAGAGGCAGAGGGTCCAGAAACACGCGAAGAGCATCTAACGCCCCTGGAGGTCCCTCTGGTGAGGCTTATCCCTTTTTCCCCAAAAAATTTTGGAGGGAGATTGAGGTTTTTCAAGGACAATTGGAGGCGCATTACCTCCGACGCATGGGTTCTCCAAACTGTCTCAGGTTTTCAGATAGAGTTCTGGGGTACCCCACTTCAGGAGAGACTGCCTCCGCCCATCGTATTTTCGGCAGAAGACTCAGACCTCATAGAATTAGAGGTTCAGGCCCTTCTCCACAAGGGAGCCATTTCCTTCACTTCCTTTCACCCCACAGGTTTCGTGAGCAACATCTTTTTGGTGGAGAAGAAGGACAAGGGGTTTCGCCCCGTTATCAACCTTCGGGCATTCAACGAATGGGTGGTTTACAGACATTTCAAGATGGAGGGTATTCACATGCTCCGCGACCTCCTCTTACAAGGAGACTGGATGGTTCGTCTGGATCTCAAAGACGCATACCTCACAGTCCCCATTTTTCCGCCCCATCGCAGATTCCTGCAATTCATATGGAACGGCCAGTTGTTCGAATTCACCACACTCCCCTTCGGCCTGTCATCGGCACCTTGGTGCTTCACAAAACTTCTCAAACCAATAGTGGAAAAACTGAGATTGCTAGGCATTCGCCTCATAATTTATCTGGACGACCTCCTTTTGATGGACCAGTCCAAGTCTCAGTTGATGTTCAATCTGAACACAACTATTGCGCTTTTCCAGGACCTTGGTTTCGTGATCAACCAACAGAAGTCGCAACTTACTCCGACTCAATCGTTAGTCTTTCTAGGGTTTCTAGTGGATTCCCGATCGGCGTCTCTCAGTCTCCCGACGCCGAAGATCTCCAAGATAAAGAAGGAACTGAGGAAAGTCCTTCGACGAGACCACATTTCGTTACGTCAATTAGCCAGGGTGATCGGCCTGCTTTCCTCCTCGATTCAGGCCATTTTTCCGGGTCCCCTACACTACAGAGCCCTGCAACGCTTGAAAGCGTTTCACCTTCGCCGAGGGGTCACGTACTCCGAATTGATCTCCCTGTCTCCAGAGGCAAGGACGGAGTTGTTTTGGTGGCTGGACCATATGGAGGCATGGAATGGCAGAGCCATTTTTGGTGCAGCCCCGGATCTGGTGATCGAATCAGACGCCAGTCGCCAGGGATGGGGGGCTCGTTGCGGAGACATATCGTTCCGGGGACGCTGGACCCCGCAGGAACTAACCATGCATATCAACTGCCTGGAACTCCTGGCGGGATCTTTTGCGATCAAATCCCTCACGAGAGACAAAATCTCATGTGTTGTTCTACTACGGATGGACAACGTATCGGCGGTACATTACATAAATCGCTTAGGGGGAACAAGATCAAGAGCCCTAGCGGAACTGGCGATGAATCTTTGGCATTTTTGCCTTCAACACCAAATCTCAGTCACAGCAGAGTATCTTCCGGGAGTCCAGAATGTGGGGGCAGACTGGAATTCTCGGTTTCTCCAGGATCCCAGCGATTGGCGACTACATCGCTCGGTCTTTCAGCTGATCATGGATCGCTGGGGTCCCTGTTCAGTGGATCTCTTTGCGTCTCGTTGGAACGCTCAACTTCCCCTATACTTCAGCTGGCGACCGGATCCGGGAGCGGCGGCGGTAGATGCGTTTCTCCAGCATTGGGATACCCTTCAGGGTTATGCTTTTCCCCCATTTCTCCTCATCCCGCGGGTTGCGGCTCAGGTTCGCCGCCAAGAGGCGACGGTGGTTCTGATAACCCCCTGGTGGAGGTCACAGCCGTGGTTCCCGACCCTGTTGGAACTCTCGTGCGAGTGTCCTCTTCGCCTCCCGCATTTTCCCTCAATACTCCTGGATCCGTTGGGTTCCTATCACCCTCTGGTCCTTCAAGGTCATCTTTCCCTCATAGCTTGGAAAATTTCCGGCATCGTTGGCAAGACAACCGACTTTCGCAGGAGGCTAATGACTTCATCGCACAGGCCTGGGCCCCGGGTACATGCAAACGATATAGATCTGCATGGAACAGATGGTCTCGCTGGTGTGTGGGCAAACACTGCGATCCCATGGGGGCCAGTGTTACCGACATCATCAATTTCCTTGCAGAATTAGGGGACTCTGGCTTAGCGTATCGCACTATCAATTCTTTTCGTTCGGCCATCTCGGCGGGCCACCCGCCCCTTAACAATCTCCCGGTCGGGGAGCATCCCTGGATTTGTAAACTTCTTAAGGGTATTAGACTCTCCAGACCTCCGCAGCCCAGATATTCGGTACTCTGGGACGTGAACTTAGTTCTTACTCTCTTGTCCTCTTGGCGGGACAACCAATATTTGTCACTAAAAGAATTGTCAGCCAAATTGGCCGTGCTTCTCTGCCTCATTTCCTGTAAGCGAGTGTCCGATGTCAGAGCATTGGATATTTCCGCTCGTATCTTTACTCCTGAGGGAGTCACGTTTACTATTGCAAGGAGGACAAAGTCTAATACCAGGTCAGTATCCTATCCCGCTTTTCCTGACTCCCCGAAGCTATGTGTGGTTCGATGTCTCAAAGTCTATGAGGAAGTGACCAGTTCTTGCAGACCTCCAGGAGTCGAGCAGTTATTAATTTCCATAAGGAAACCGTTTAAGGCGGTTTCTTCCCCTTCCATTGCCAGATGGATTCGATGGATTCTCTCTGAGGCAGGAATAGATGTTCAAGTTTTTGGCGCCCATTCTACTCGGGGAGCTATGGCTTCCAAAGCCATACAGGTGGGGGGCAGATTGGAGGACATCATGCATGCTGCTGATTGGTCTTCAGAGTCTACTTTTAAAAAGTTTTACTTTAAACCAATTCATGAAGCAGCCGCACTTGTGGTGAGTAAGCTTTAAACTTGCATAATCCTCGCCTCCGGTCCTGTGATAGAATACGAAATTTCCTAGCTATCGTGAAGCAAAGTTTCAATTCTATTAAGGACACGGAGGCGAGGATTATCCCACCCACATACTCTACGCTGGTATGTCCCCTCCCGATTGCATCTACCTCCGTAACAAGGTAGTATACTTGAGTTTGTGCATTTATTTGTTGTTCTTTTGATCATGTTCTAAATACATCATGTTGTACTTGATTCAGAGGTGATCACATTCTATTTAGTGGTATTTTAAGGTTCATGACTTTATTGCAGTCAGTATGTATCTATGTTTTGTCGGATTTGCATCTAATTATACCTTTTTTGGTAGGTTCCGAGACTACGACCAATTGACTCTACCAGGATTCCTTCCGCAGTGAAGTCGAGGAAGTGTGACGCATTTCGGGATACTTATACCAACGTGAAGGAGCGCACCTCATTGGATACTCGTTACCATGGCGGCGGGCTCATGGAACTTGTAGTTTTTTTGTTCATGTTTTGTTTTACTTTGAACTTGCTGTTTAATTAAAAGTGAAGAAAGATCTGCATAATCCTCGCCTCCGTGTCCTTAATAGAATTGAAACTTTCCTTCACGATAGCTAGGAAATTTCGTATTCTCGAAGAATTCCAGAAGTAATCCTGGGAGCCTACAACAGTCGTAACTTATCGGAAGTACTCACAATCGTAAGCAGCTACACATACGTAACTGCTCAAGGAAAACAATTTCATATGAGAAAAAATGATTACTAAGACATTTAACTTTTCTGACTTTTACCCCCATTTTCCACTGGGAAAATGCTTTCCCCAATGGAGAAGCCACATCTACTATAACTCCATAACTTTTAGGGATGTTTTCCCTTATTCTGTTAGTAAGAAATGATCGACTCCTGTCTGTAACAACAGTAAGTCTCTAAACTTTTCAAGACTTAGAATGTTTGTGAGCAGTTACCAATTCAATCATTTGGTCGATTGCATCCCCACCAAGGAATGCACACTCCACACCCATGAGAGCAGATTTACTCCAACTTAATGTTCCATATTACAGGTGTTATATTATGTTTGTATATTGAGTTATATGCTCAAATATATATTCCACTTTTGTAAATCAAGCCATTTACCAAAGTAAGTTGAACCTATACATGCAAATGACTGTGCCTCGGACAATAAGTGACTTCTTGCTTCCAGAGAAATAATTTGACAAGTAAATCACATGGTGCCTAAATAGGTGGTGGGAAAAGGCTTGCGTTTAAAATATACCAGGATGTAGACATTGATCCAGCCAAGGGTGGCCACTGTCCACGTCACTGTTGTGGCACTGGATACCGCAGTGGTGGTGCCTTGTGTTATATCACGCTGATGCTTGGTCCCCTTTCTGGTTTTGACACAGTTCCCTTGTGTGGCACAGCTGTAAATGAGAAATCATACAGACCTTTTCCAGCTGGCAAGAAGTTGTGTGAGAATTTTAATATTTAATATTATATTCTGAGACATGGTGAGGTTCATTCTTCTGCATTTTTTTGTGCTTATCTGTGCCATTATAGGCTGGGACAAACGATGTGAGAATTTGGCCCAGCCATTCAATGGACGTTCTGTTGGAAAAGCTGGGCCTGGGAGCAGTGCACTTTTCAGCTCCACGGGCAAAATAGAACTATGCCAATGGTCCAATCCCTAAATAGGTTCTTTAGGAAAATTGGCAATAATTTCACCTAACCAATAGGGTGACTCCATAAGGCGCCTTCCTTACACCAAGGGATTGGTTAGACCATATACCCTCTGAAGGAGAACATAGGCATCCCCAAATGCAATAAATATAAATCATACAGCATTAGTGTACTTCTGGTGTGTAGCTGTAGAACACACAATGAGAATAAGCTAAGGCAGTCGTGTCCCTCTCAGGCAGTGACTCAGCTCTGACCTCCCTTAAAGTCAAAGAAGAGGTCCAGAAATAGTCTGATGACGTGAGAGGAATAGTGGTGTGTATTGAAGATGCTGTGAACTGCTGCTCTGAAACATATCAATGTTATGGTGATGCTGTGAGTAGAGGTGTCTAAGTCTGTGAAGCACACATTCTCAGTGCATCAAAAGCCATAATAGGAATCATGTATTACCTTAGAGAACATATTAACTCCTGTGTTAGAAACCTAGACCTCATCAAGTATACGTAGAGCACTCGTAAAGATACATTCCTCTTCATAACCCCATCACACAACTAGTGCAAAGGCAATAATAGTAAAATGATAAGTCCTTTATGTATCCGACATTAAACATGCAATGTCTCCTCGGTGCATGTTAGAAAGAGGTTGGGCCACTGGAATGATGCAGTTCTGTGACTCTGGCATATTCTGCAGAAAGGCAGATCCATTGCAGAGGTCATCTGGTCACTTTCTAGTTGCTGACTCTTGTGATCATGTGTTAAACTAGTACTAATAAGGAGAAATCTTTGTTCAGACTGTATTAATGTGTGTTAAATGACACACGCCAGCTCAACATCCTGTGATTCTAGGCAAATCACTTAATCTTCCCTTGTCACCAAAAATGAATGTGCTCTTGGGTAATGTAACGAGTGCTCATTTAAAGTACTGTAATACATTTGTATCAATTTTGCGCTAACTGAACTCTATTGGAAGAGGCCCAATTTACATCCAAAGGCTAGATGTTTTTTGCTATCAAGCTTGAGGCCGTGAAGTGCATGGACCTGGAGTCACGACTCCTTTTCCACCATTTTGGAAACAACACCTTTCGCCATCTTCTTGCCTAGAACTAACCTATTTGCTTGGTTGGGTACCCTCTGGAGGTTATCAAGAGCAGGTGCTATCACCTAGTGTAAAACTCTACTCAAGTCAGTTGGTCAATGCACCCACTGCAGAGCTCTTGACAGAACGAGAATGCCACAGATTACAATCCTGACATAGGTTTTTCACCTCTTCATCTCTGCAAGGTCGATGCCAATGAATTCTAGCGATTTTGTGAAGAATGGCACCTGCTTTGCAGCATTATGAAATGTCATAACCTATATTAGCAAGCGCTATATAAAAAAATGAGCTATTCCCAGACTGCTCCAACACGCACCAGACAAAAAACCCTAGGGGAGAGGATGTGGCATAAGGGCCAGAGCTGCCAACTTTGGAGCTGGGGACACAGTTCGAGTCTCGGCGCTGGCCCAACATCCTGTGATTCTGGTCTAATCACTTAAGCCCTCATTATGACTTCAGTGGTCTTTTACACAGACTGCCGCAGCCTCGGGCACCGGAAGACTGCCAGAAGAACGCCGCAATCTGGGCAGAAATCCACCAGTAGTCGTGCATGCGGTCGGAGGTGCAAGGACAGTTCCACCACCGGCCCCACCCCGCGAAAAGGACTCCACTAGCCGTATTACGAACAGTAATACAGCCTGGCGGTGTCCTGATAGCAGGGCGCTGCAGGCAGTAGAAACGCCCATTACCATTCCTTGTCGGATAAACCCCTCGCCAGAGAAGCTAAGTTGATCGTTCGACAGGGGAGGAGCGTGTGCGGTATTGTGTGTGCGTGTGTGAGTGGGTGTTGTCTGTGCGTATGAATGTAAGTGAGTATGCATGTGTGTATGTGTGTGTATGTGTATGGATGTATGAATGCGTGTATGATTGTTGAAGTGAGTGTGTATTGGAATGTCTGCGTGAATGCGTGATGGATGCCTGTAAGTGAATGTGTGTATTGATGCTTGAAAGTGAATGTGTGTATGGATGCTTGAAAGTGAATGCATGTATGTAAGTGTTGGTGAATGAGTGTATGAGGGGTGCATGTGGGTGTCTGTGTGCGTGTATGCAGGAGGGGAGGAGGAGGGGGTGCTGTACTGGTGGGGGGAGCTGTCTTGGTAGGGGGGTGGGAGGTTCTGGTATGGAAGGGGGGGTGGGTGGTGTTTGGGCTTGCAGGAGGGGTGGGGGAGTAATCTGCTAGTGACAAGAAAGAAGTTTCCTGTTACTGGTAGCCTTTCCGCCAGGGTTTCTGTGGTGGTGCTACCGCTGAGGAAACCCTTGTGGAAAGCGGACCGCCGGGTCGGAGATACTAATCTCCAGCCCGGCGGGTCCAACTGCCCTGGTGGTAGGAACGGGTAAGTGGTGGTTTGGCACAGGCTAAACCACCACACTCGTAATCTGGTGGTCTTTACCACCAGCCCGTTGGCGGTGGAACCGCCACCGCAAGTTTGGAGGTCAGTGGACCACCAGACTCGTAATGAGGGCCTTAATCTCCCCTTGCTACCAAAAATGAATGTGTTCTTGTGTAATGTAACTGGTGCTCTGTAATACCTTTGTGTCAAATTCACGCTACATAAAACTACAATTTTTTTTTTTTTTAAATAAGACCCCTCAGACATCACAAAGAAACAGCAAAATGCCCGAAAACAAGGAAGAGGAAGAACCAACATACCGACAAGAGTGCGAAGCCGCAAGGCCAAAGAAAAAAAAAGTGCGCCACATGAATCATTGTGTAATAATCCATGTAACAGGGTCAGTCTCCAAGGAGGTAATAAAACAGCCTGAAGGCAAGACAAACGTAAAGCATTTACCAACAACATCAAGGGATTTTTTAAAGGTAGGCCCAGGAATGAATGAAAGTGATGCGCGAGAGATGGGCGTGGTTAAAGCCCACAAAATAGATTAGAACATGTCAAGAAGAGCAGCGCTTGCGCGCTGCTATGCTCAACCTGAAACAGAAGGTTTAGTCGAAATGGCAGTTTACACTGCACACACAGGCTCTGCAATGGCAATGGTTTAAAAGGCTACAGTAGTGGGTGGCACAACCAGTGCTGCAGGCTCTCTAGTAGCATTTGACTTACAGGCCCTGGCCACAGACAGTGCACTTTACTACAGACTTACTAGTAAATCAAATATGCCAGTCATGGAGAAGCCTGTGTTACTATATTTGAGACACAGAGCACATGCACTTCAGCACTGGTCAGCAGTGAAAAAGTGCTAAAGCCAGCAAAAACAGGGTCAGAAAAAGAGCAGGAAGGCAAAAAGTCTGGGCATGACTGAGGAAAAAAGGACCTTTTCCAATAGACTAAAATCCACCCCAACCAATAATCCACATTTTCACAGTTGCCTTGTGTTAGAAATGGGGTCTTTAGTTGGTAGTCAGGTTACCCCCTGTCCAAGCAAGGACCCTCCCTCTAGTCAGGGTAAAGGAGAATCACACTCAGTTAACCCCTGCTAACCCTCTTGGGAGCTTGGCACGAGCAGGTAGGCTTAACTTCAGAGACAATGTGTAAAGTATTTGTACCAACACACAGTAATGCATTAAAAACACTACAAAATGACTAAACACCAGGTTAGAAAAAAAGCCAATATTTACCTGAACAAAGCAAGACCAAAACGACAAACATCCAACATACACAAGTTATGAATTTTTAAAGATTAAACTAAAAAATAGCGCTAAGAAACACAAAATGCTCCGATGAGGTAATAACATGGCGTCATGACGGAGTCGTTCCCCACAATCTGACACCAATGGCACCGGGTACGGAGTCACGCAGACCTCCCAGGTATAGTACCTAAGTAAAATGTGAAAACAAGTTGGTGCCAGAAGTTGGGGATCACGACGTTGCTGGATCCGAGGCGGTGTCGCTTCTGGTGCAGCAGGGGTGATGGAGTGGAGGCGTCATGAAGAGGCATCAGGTCCTTGATGTGGAGCAGTGAAGGTGAGATAGTGTTGGTGCGAAGCGTTGAATCCGTGCGCTTTGGGCAGAGTCGATATCCGGTAGTCACGTCATGGTGTGGCAACTTCAATGAGTGGTGGACTTCTGTGGGGCTGTATCGGTGTCGGGCCTCCAAGGGTCATCACACTCCAGCGAGGACCACAGCTTTGGTTGCAGGCGGCATCACAGGATTAGGTCTTCTTGGATTTTCACCAGCTTCTCCTTTCAAGAACCCATGAACTGGATAGGGCTCCACTTGGCTGGGCAGTAGTCTCAGCAGAGAGTCCAGGTACTGGTAGAGGAAGTCTTTGATGGCCCTGAGACTTCAGAACAGGGGGCAAGTTCAGTCCAAGCCTTTGGAGATTCTTCTCAAGCAGGAAAATACCCCAAAATCCAGTCTTTGTCCCCTTTCACAGGCAGAAGCAGCTACTGTGGGATAGCCCAACAAAGCACAGTCACAGGCAGGGGCAGCACTTCTCCTCAGCTCTTAAGCTCTTCTACTTGTCAGAGGTTCCTCTTGATTCCAGAAGTGAGCTAATCTTCAGGGGTTTTGGGTGGCCTTCTCATACCTCTTTCTGCCTTTGAAGAATCCACAAACAAGCAGAGTCACAGAATGGTGTAAGCAAGAACATGCCTACTTTCTAAAAATGGCATTTTCAAACAACAATCTAAAAATAAACTTTAATAAAAGATGTATTTTTAAATTGTGAGTTTGGAGACCCTGAACTCCATATTTCTATCTGTTCCCAAAGGGAATCTGCACTTTAATAATATTTAACCTATGAGAGTGATAGGCCTTGCAACAGTGAAAACCAAATTTGGCAGTATGTCACTGTTAGGACATGTAAAACAAATTGATACATGTCCCACCTGTCACATACACTGCACCCTGTCCAGGGGACTACCTAGGGCCTACCTTAGGGGTGCCTTACATGTATAAAAAGGGAAGGTTTAGGCCTGGCAAGTGGATACATTTGCCAAGTCATATTGGCAGTTTAAAACTGCACACACAGACACTGCAGTGGCAGGTCTGGGCCATGTTTACAGGGCTACTAAAGTGGGTGCCACAACCAGTGCTGCACGCCCACTAGTAGCAATTGATTTACAGGCCCTGTACTTGAGACTAACTAGTAAATCAAATATGCCAATTGTGGAAAGTCAATTACACTTACATTTTACATAGGAGTAATTGCACTTAAACACTAGATAGCAGTGGTAAAGTGCCCAGAGTAACAAAAACCGTATTGAAGACAAAATATCCAGCAAGGATAAATATAATACCAATTATCTACGTGAAAACCTCAATTTTTCACTGAAACGTAATTACTTTATTACAATTAAGTCAATACAGTCATAGTGTCAACACATTACCTATTCTCCTAAAGAAATAATGAACAGCAAATTAGTAAAAGCACAAAAAAGCTAGGCTGCTTAGCCATCCAGTGGCGAGCAGTCACATTAGAAGTTAGTGACAGTTGAAAAAGCTCCATGCCAGGAATTGTGTTGGCTGGTTTCGCACCTGTTAAGTTTCTGTTTGTTACAGCATTTGCAGTTTATGCATGCATCTGCCTTAAGGCACTGCTTTCATTGTCGTGAGATGGCCGGATTTGTTAAGGCCGAAACGCGTCGACTATAATTTCAAAGGAGTGACTGTTGGTATTTCTGAACTATTGGATTTAATAACTTTTGGATTGTATCGGACATTTATTCCTAGTGATGTCTTCACTTACTGCTGGAAGATACTTCCCTTGGACAACTGTCACTACCTTCTAATGTGACTGCTCGCCACTGGATGGCTAAGCACCCTAGCTGTTATGTACTACGGTGCCCCAATGGAATTGTCGGTTGATTTGCTTAGTTTATGTGTAATATTTGTATATAATTAGATGTTTTGTGCTTTTACTAATTTCCTGTTCATTAGTTCTTTAGGATAATAGGTAATGTGTTGACACTATGACTGTATTGACTTAATTGTAATAAAGTAATTACGTTTCAGTGAAAAATTGAGGTTTTCACTTAGGTAATTGGTATTATATTTATCCTTGCTGGATATTTTGTCTTCAGTACGATTTTTGCCCCTGATCCAGTGGGGTAAGAGGGACTCCCCCTCCCTTTGTTCTTTATTCTAAGAGTAACAAAAACAGCAAGAGTTCAGCATACATCAGCAACCTGGGAAACAGAGGCACAAACTTAGGGGAGACCACGCCAAGGATGCCAAGTTTAACCTTGTTTGAGACCACATGTGCAATACACATGCGCAATACAGCAGGCATGAGCTGGTTATGAGCCAAAAATAAAGCATGTAAGCCCATTTGGTTCTTTGTGAAAATTTACATCAAATGCTATTGGTACGATCTGTTTATAGTAAAAAGTCTCAACAAAGGCTTCAGGCCTAACATACTTAATATTATAACCATAAATTAAGGTCAACTGACTTTAAATAGAGATTTGTTTATGAATCGTATTAAGGCAGATATTTTGGTCTGTTACAAGCGTCATTCATGTACTGTATTTACCGTTGACAGTAAATAGCAAGGAGCATTTGGGAATGTGCACAGGTGCAATTGGCACATAGGAAACCTTACAATGGGCAAGATACCGTTTGCAAATGATCCCCCAGATCCCGCCAAGTGGTTCTGAGCCTAACAGAGCTCTTAGAATGACGTTTTACCTTTTTCGGAGTTCAAACATGTTAAAATAACAATTTTCCTTGCAACAGAAATAACAGAACCCTTTGACTACTAGGTGCTCTGTTTTGCACCTGCTTGGCACAAAGATAGTACAATATCAGGGAAAAGTGAAGCAACTTCTTTGCTCGCGTTTGACTACTACAAATCTATTTGTGGTATATTATTTCTTCGTGTTTGTTTCTTTAATTGAAATCGTCTATCTTTTAACTAGATGTTCACATGTTGCGTGTTCAAACATATTGACTTAGTTTTTATACTCCTTCACTCCCTAGGTGGCTCAAGTCATGTTTTCTTGCATTTAAGTAAGTGTAAATTACCTACGTGCGTTTTATACATCTTTATCTTTGTTAACCAGGTGTTTTTTTCCTTATGCAAAACTCAGATTTTCTAAGCCACGTACACAATCACAATGCAAATGATGTTGAAAGCTTAAATCAATTTAACTCCTAGTCGTGACTATCAGGCCAACATTTAATAAAATCTTCAGAATTTGGTGTATGGCACCCTTTCCCATGATTTGATTGCCTATTATTGGCAGTCACTAAGTACCTCAAAATAGGGACCATAATGAAATGTATTAACTTTCCCCCAAAAAATGTAATTTCAGGAATGTAACTAAAAACTGATTGCATGCCAAAAACCAGGACGTGTGATACATCGGAGTGAGAGGCCATATAGTTTTTTTTCCACTCAGCTGGGTCTAATGTGGGGTAATGTATTTCTTTGCGATTGCCATTGTTGGGCCAAAGGTTGTAGGATATAATTTTAAGAAAAGGCATAATTACTTAAAGGGTTTCGAAACCTCAAAAGCGATGCCGTTTTTTGGTCACACGGTGCTGGCAAGACTAGGGTGATTCTTTTTTAGGTTGAGCTTAGCAGCGCACAAGCGCTGCTTTTCCGATGTGTTGGTATGTATCTGGGCTTTTAACAACGCCCACCTCACGTACATCACTATCACTCCTTCATCGGCTTGCCCTTCAAAAATCCTTTGATTACATTGGTAAATGGTTTATGTTTGTCCCTCCTTGGGGAGGTTTTGCTACCACCTTGGTCATCGCCCCTGTTACATGGCTAATTGCACTTTTGCTGATACATTTGACTGCAAGCGAACTTATTTTTCCTTTTGTTTGTCTCTTCATGCTGATGCTCATGGCAGCAGCATCCCTGTGAATCTGCTCGCTGATGTGAAACTGTTTTACTTTTAATCTTCAGTTTATGTGGCAAGAAAAGACTGGTTAGGAGTTTACAACGTTAATAGCTCTAACTCGAGAAAAATGCGAGACCCATCACATTGCAAATGCTTGTTTATCTTACTTCTAAAAAAACGCTTTCCGGGCAGCTGAGATAAATACTTTTTGATAAAGAGCCCAGAAATAACACATTTAGGCAATATATGTATTGCTGAAAGTAACCCCCAAACTTCCTTACCCGAATGTTCCATAAACCAAGCAGAGCACGGGAGCAGTGCGAATAAATACATACCATTTGAGACAGAAAGGGGAGTACTAAAAGCAGTAAATAATCTATCGTTTAACTACATCAGTAGGCAGAGAACAATCAATGTACAGGTTTTTCATCGCAGTGTTAAAATTATGGAGTTATAATTGCACCGGATATTCCTCCATCATCTTTGGTACATTTGAGTGTCCTGTTGAATCAATCAATATCTAATTTAAAGCCAAGAGAACAAAGCATTTTGAAGTGCATACAGGTAAATAATTATGATCATTCAGTGTACAATTTAATTCCAGAAGCCTCCTACAAAGTGTGGGGGTACAAGGAACCTCGAGCAAACTGGGAATCCTTTACTTATTCTTAGAACTAGCAGTCTAGATGAATGTAGTCATTGGAGAAATGTTAGTGTGCTTCCTAGTTTGCATCAGACACCCTATTTGGCACTCCGTACCGGGGCAATTTTACCGCACTATAAAATAGCATGCATTTTTACTGTTTCTGTGAGGTGGCATTTCTACAATACTGTGCATTTATAAGTAAAACCCCATAGAATGTGGAATTATTTGTATGTGGGGGCTGGTGTGGTTAAGTGGCATAACAATTGGCTATTGCTCAGTGCTTAATTTGGAAATAAAAATGTGCTGGTGCCCAAAGCTCGCCTCTGAAACATGTGGCTGCTGCAATTAAATGTGAGAGCAGGGAAAGCCATCTCAGGCCTCTTTAATCTATTTACAGCCACTCCTTTCCCCCTCGACTTACTCTTACAGCTTTTGTTTTGTCCCTTTGCAACGCTCTTTCGTTTTTCTCTTCATCCATGTTTCCTATATGTGTCTTTTGCTCACAGTAAATGTTTGGGGCAGAAAAATAAGTGCTTACCCTAAAAAATAAGTACCCCACACCGAAAACTCCCTGCTCAAATTAAGCACAGATATTGCTGCAGCAAAAGTTTCATGCAGTTTTTCTGCCTGTTTTTTCAGGCTGTAAAAATTCTGTACTGGTTCATCAAAATCTGATAGATATGCTTTCAGAAAGACCTAACTAGTAGTAATCAGGCCCAGCGAAATTAATGCATCCAAGCATGTGTTAATTTTGTTCTGCCTGACTTGTATTCAAAACCAATACATGAGACATGAGGTGGAAAGCAGATAGACTCACAATATAATGTGTGTCTATGTAGAGAACAATACCTTAGACTTCATCAGTACTCTGGTATGGTGATCCACTTAGGGCAGTTGTTCCCAACCTTCTGACTCCTGGGGACCCCCACTTTATCATTACTGGAACCCAGGGAACCCTACTGATTCATTATTGGAATCCGGGGACCCCCGAGTGAGTCATTACTGAAAGCTAGGGACCTAATCTGTTAGTATTATTTAATTTCCTCAACAGTCGTGGACACCCTGAGGAGGCTTTGCGGTCCCCCAAGGGTCTCCGGACCACAGGTTGAGAACCACTGGCTTAGAGGAATGATGCAGAACATTATCGGACCTTCACTTTTTTGTGTCACGGTTAGTGAGAATTCTGTACCCCGGAGGCCCAGAAAATTCTCCTTAAATACCTCTTCTTGATGCTAGGCTCACAGTCAAATATGTCACGTTACCCAATACCACCAATCAATGCAAGCTAAAAGGTGTTTGCTAGGGCCGTGAAAGGCAGAGGCATGTGGCATGGCAACAGAAACACACTGCACAATACTAACAGTAGTGAGGATTGAAGATGATGGAAAGAATGCCAGGTACTTTGTACACCCGGGAAAGCATCTTTTAATCTGATGATAAAGAGGGTCTTTTTATCAGTGGTAACAAAACTTGAAGGGGGCCCCCCTGCAAAGTACATGCAGGGGCCCCCCTTCCGGACTCACTCCAGAGCTCTCAGGGCAGGTCACTGTGCTGAAGCTTGGGGGCGGGGGCCTTTGTTACACCACTGTCTTATATATTCACCCTTTTGATCATCTGATCCAATTTCATATGCAGGAAGGCCAACACTAAGACAGCAGAAGGCATAGGCTGATGGGCATCTTACGGTCAGGGTTGTGAAGGATAATTATTTTTATGAAATTCCTATCATACTACTGCTTAAGACTATTAAAGGCAGCCAACCCTATATCACATAAGAAATATGAAAAATTGAAGCACTGGTAAGGTAGTATTCTATTCATTGTCCTTTTTCAGAAGCAAGAGATTCAGACTGATTGTGCAAAAAGTTACATGGGGGGGCAACCGAACTGCAAAAACACACTCAAATCTCAATTTACAGAGTTACACTGTTAGCAGATTTGCTACTGAATAATGGACAGAACGTTAACTTGTTTCCATACTAATTAATAGTCAGATGTATAAACAACAGACTCATCTAAGGGTACAGAACCAATCATTTCTTATGTTACCATGAGCAACATGTAGGGACTGTGGGTTCTTTTGCTTGATATTCAATACAGAAACAGCACAACTACTAAAATATAGAATAAACAGCTGAAATTTCGAGGTTATCCAAAGTAGCCATAGGTGTTTGAAGCCTTCATCATAATGTGTTTCTGCAGAGGACACCTGGGGTTGCATTACTGATTGGGTGCACTTTTTATGTCTCCCATATGGTGCACCCTCAGTTATGCGTACCCGGTACAGAAAGGGACAGAGAATCCTATCATGGAAGACAACATGCTTTTCCATACAAGCATATTGCTTGGCAGTCACTCCAAGGACGTAGCTTGGTCAGTATGATTTGCGGGGTATGAGCTTCAGATGTCCCAATAATCATGCTGGGGCATCTTGTTAAATCACATTCTATGAGAAGCAGGACATGAGAGGGGAAGTGGAAAGAAAGAGGAGTGCGGATTGTTAGGAGTTCTTAAAATGCAATACTTTTCAAACTAATCAACATTTTTAAGGCCTTCTAAACATAGACAAGAGTGTGTGTGTTTTGGTCAGATTTGGCGTGTACAAATCCCACGTGAAATACGACACTTATTATCTGACAAAGCACGTGTAACCAATTATTATTAGAGAATACATTTTTAGGGGGGTGAAACACCCCCCAAAAAAATCATTGGAGCTATGCCCCTGGTTCACCCCTTCACAGAGAAGAGGGCATCAGTGAAAGGCAAAAAAACCAACAGTTTCAACTGTGGCTCTACCCTCTTTTTAACAGCTGATCCACCATAGTTTTTAAGAGGGGCAGGGATCCCACTGCTGATGGATATAGTGAAATACTAAGCACACCTTCAAGGGAATAACAGGGGTTCCGGGTACCCCTGTGACCAGCTCTCAAAGGGCCCCCTAACTGTGTCCCACCTCTTACTGGTGCACAGTCATCGAACTTGCCTTCTGCCCTCGTGCATCTGCACCTGCATGGTGAGGTTATTTTTGTGCACGGGAAAACACCCCCATGCAAATAAGGATATGACTACCTGAGAATACACCAGAACACATTTTAGCGCTGATGCTATCCATATTGCAGAAGGAACCTCACAAGTGTCTGCAGCCTCGGGCTTGTGTAATGTCCAAATGCTCCAGGTGTGAAGAAAGTCAGCACGCATGCCCGCTGGGATATTTTGTATGATGTGGCCACAAAGGCCATAGGTGCATCTTAGTACAATGAAGTTACTCAACATACCATTTGTCAGAGGATTTAGTATTCTGAGCAAACCTTTACTAGATACCTTTTTTGTAAAGATATCAGTAAATACGCGTTTGAGACCAAACCTATTTATTTATTCAGTTGTTTGAGGAGATGAAGTCATATTTTAAGGCGTAGACATGAATGTAAACGGTTTAATTTTGCGTGACAGCGGCAACGCGCTAGTCTGCGCACACACCGGTGCTTTCATCCTCTTTTTCAGGGTAGCCTGTATGTACAACGCAGTATTCTATGTATTTGTCTCACGTCGTTTTTGAGTCACCATTTTAAGCTAACAGCTGCACATATATAATCCGACAGGGTCGAGTTTATTTGCATAACCAAATTTTGCTTCAGCAGTAATCCATAAACCATGCTGAGACGAAAGCTGTTCGATCTTTTGGAAGGAGTCACATTAATAACAAACCTGCTGACAAAGAAAAGCAAACATGAGCACACACAGCCTGTCGGTGAGAGCAGCCACTTGGCTTTTATAGCTTTTATCGTTTTCTTTGTATCATACGGGCAGAACAATTGAGCAGGAAATGCAGGTAGGGATATACTATTATACCGCATCCATGGCTTGACACCCGCGGTCATACTTCGCCGTCGTGTGAAATCGAAATATTTTTTCAACTTAGAAAGCCATTCTTTATTCACTGAAATTACTTGTGAGTAACTCCACAACACAATTTGACTTGTTTTGGATTTAATATGGTGAATTTTAGTGTAATTTCCCTATTGTATTTTCTGTCTCAGTGAGTATTCATGGTGCCCTGGTGACATGCAGTCAACCCAAAGCACTATACACTTAATGTTTTTATAAATTTTGTTATGGCCAGAAAACGTTATTTGTACACATTTTGCACTCTGTAAACTTCAGAGAATACAAATTGGCACTTATTTTTTGTAGAAAAAAATTGCCACTGTTATTATATGTATTTTACAACAAACATTTGTCTCTGATGTTATATGTACGGCTTTAATAAACTTTATCCAGAGTGGACTTAAAACTAAGAAAATTATACGGAAATTGATTGCACTTTATCACAGCATGCAGCACCCAACAGGGCGTTTATAATTTTCGTTTTTTTGTTTAATTACGTGTGACATTTAGGATGGGTTGCACATATTAATCTGTTTAAATATTATTATTTTTGTTAATGTTATTAAATGATTGATCGATTATTGCACAAACTAAAAATTGTAAACTTAAACTAGCATTTGCAATGCAATAGGCCTCGCATTAGCTCGAGTTAAAGCTATTGGCGTTGTAAATGGTAATGTCTTTTACCCATGTGTTTTAGGGCCAGATGTAGCAAACCGTTTTACCCATTCTGTGTCTATGGGAAAATGTGTTCGTACATATGGCCCTTAGTTTGGAGTGTGGTGGATGTATGTGGTGTAGAGTGGACTTATGTGGTTTGGATACAAATTGTTAGTTGTGGAATTGTGTGGGATGGTACTGTGTGGTGTGTAGTGTATTTGACTAGTGGAAGCACTGCCAAGTGCTGCTCCACTATGAAACGGCATTTATTGTTCAGCTGACTTAAGGCTGTAGATGCATCTTTTCTATATCGGTGCGGTGCATGCATGCTGGGCTTCAAAACGCTAACAGTAAGGGGCACCAGAGATCTGGGCTGCAGCTGAGTAATACAGCAGTAACAGGTTGCTGCAGAAGTGAACACATAACATATAAAGGAAAGACGATCAGTAACCCATAGTTACTCTGGGTTCAATGACAATCCTAATAAAAGTACCACAAAAGAAAAGAGATTTTAGAAATCGTTCCCTTTAAAAATGATTGAAAGAGGGGAAATAGGATGAAGCGTTATGGGTAGAGTGGCAGACTTTGAAGCTGAGGAAGTTCGTTCAAGCTTGCCCTCTGATACACAAGGGGAAAAAAGTTGTCCTTGAAGGAAACAGATAGACACCTGAAGTTCTTTGTTTTTGTTGCCAAAAGAAAAGGTTCTCAGCAGAGCAAATGTCTCCTCTATTCTATGATAGTGGTAGCAGACAGTACTAGTATCACTTTGCATTACACTAAGCTGCACATGTGGTGTAGACTGTTCTGCCATTTCACATTCTGCCTTACGTCACAGCTGGCAGTTTTGTGTGTAATCATGTTCAGCATTCGCGTCCAAGACAGTCACATGAACAGTATCCCATATTTTGTGACACATCAAATGGGTTAACAGAGTGCAACAAAATGGTAGCAGAGGAAGCACTCTATGTAAGCACCAGTCTTTGAAGTGATCGGTGTGAGGCGCACGTTGATAAGAAAAACCCCTTTAATGGAATGCAACAAATGTTAGAACTATATGTTCAATTGTAACTCTGACAAAGGCAGCACAAAACAGAAGAGCTTCTACAAATCTTTCCCTTTAAAAAGAACTGAAAGTGGGAAATAGGATATGGCTTAATGGTTAAAGCGGCGGACCTTGAAGCACAGGAAGCACTTTCGAGCCTGCCCTCCAATACCTAAGGAAAACAAAGTAGTCCTTGAAAGAAACAGATAAACACATAAAGTGTAATAATATGGTGCTTGGCCGGTGCTCCTCAGCTAAGAACGGAAGTGAGGTATCAACTGCTTAAACCAGTTAGAAGGAAGCAAAGAAGAGTGTCACTGGAATCAACCTATGGTACGCAGCAGACGGGATCAAAGTAATTTTACTGAATACAGGCAGCGCATACGCACTACCTAGGCTCAACATAAATAATGAACTAAATAAAGTTAACTGCATGTTTGAGATTGCAAAGGGTACCTGTGACAGCTAACTGATAAACTGAAATGTTTATTAGTTACCAGTATAAACATTTGCACCAATGACAACATAACTTGACTACTATTTCATCATTCTTGGTACTTGAAAAGCGATGATTACAAGTGGCAGTATTCTTCTGAGAATGAGACTTGATCTTTTCCAATTTAAACCTATCACACATCAGAACTCTGCAGTTACAGCAAATCAAGTGAAACTAAATCTAGGAATTCAATATTTACTACTACAGGTTTTCTACATTCCTCTTTCGATTTGCATATTTTCTCAATATCAAATCGTGTTTGAGCCTTATGTTACATTTTTAAAATCATTTTCCTGATCATTACATAATTTTCATAATTTTGCACTATTTCATTACAGCATAATTTGACCGAAGCAAACGGACAGGGCTGGGATTTGATCTAATTCAAAATGAGTGCTTTTTTCACCTCTCGTTCACCATTCAGATTCCTAGTCAGAATGGCCCCATTTATCCCACAATAACACTCAGAAAAGGTAAATATCTTTATGGAAAAATGTCAAGGGGGAATAGATCTAAAAAAAAAAAGCTTTTGATGTAACGCTGATGTTTCTACTCCTTCAAAGGGAAACTGGGAATCTGTGCAGCAGTACGTAACAGAAACACAACCGCAAACTGAGGTTCTACAAAGGAAAGACCCAAGATGCAGACTACAGTTAGGATGCACTATAAGTATATAGGAAATTTTAGCCTGGTGTATCCACATTAGGAGTAGGGGCACAGACCACTTCTTTATGAGCCTGGGAAAAAGCAAATTTAGGCTGAATGGTTCACAGGTTACATTTGTAGAAATGAGACGTCGAGTACCAAAGAGGACACAAGAGATGACATGAGCTAGAACCAAGAGGCACAAGACATGCACAGGCTGATCAGCAATAGAAGTTGCCATCTTAAGAAAGAGGCAGCCATGGTCAGATCAAAAGTGATCAGATAGTATTACAAAGTAAAAATACTAAAACAAGATAAGGCTTGTATTGGGCTTGTCCCTTTCTGTGGGGCCATTCCCGAACCTTTAGCCCTCACACTACCTCCTGTTTTCAGAACATGCTTTTGATGGCTTTTAGGTCTCTGCACACTTTACCACTATAAACAGGTGCTAAAGTGTTTGTGCTCTCTCCTTTAAACAAGATAAAATTGGCTTACACCCAATTGGCACATTTAATTTACTTTTAAGTCCCATGTGGTACTACAGGCCTCTAAATTAAATGGTCAGAAAGGGCCTGCAGCAATCATTGTGCCACCCACTTAAATAGCTTTTTAAACTTGTCTCAGACCTGCAATTGCAGCCTGTCTGTGCAGTTTTAAACTGCCATTGCAACGAGGCAAAGAAACCTTTTTCTAGGCGAAAACTATCCTTTTTAAAGCAAATAAATCACTCCTAGAGTAGGTCCTAAACAGCCGATAGGGCAGGGTGCAGTGTATTTAAAAAAAGTTGTACATGTACTTTTAAGATTTATATGTCCTGGTAGTGAAAACTCCTAAATTCGTTTCTCACTACTGTGAGGCCTAGCTTCCCCATAGGACAACATTGGGTGGCCTTATTACATTTAATAAGTGCTAACATGTAATTGGGAACAGGTAAACCTTTCATGTTTGGTGTCTGAGAACTTGTAATTAAAATTCTCTTTAACAGTAAAGTTGGATTTTAAGTTATAATTTGGAAAATGGCACTTTTAGACACTTGGCATATTCCTGCCGTAACAATTAGGTGCCTGCAGCCTGTTCCCGGATCACATGACTAGGTGTAGTTGGCAGCTGGACCTTAGTTCTCCCAGCCAGCACACAATAGAGGGATTAGGTATGGTTGTATTTGCCATCAACTGCCAGGATGGGGTGCAGAGCTGCACACCGCCCATCTTGCAACTTAATAGGTTGTGCCCTGCCTCCACACACAGAACTTGTCATCACTGCATTGTTTATGCAGCCAGCTTAGAAGGCAGGGCATGTAGGAAACGTGAAAGACTGAAGGGGATGTTCAGGGAGCCTCTCCTACTTCAAGGATTGATCCAATTATAAATATTGCACCCTCAGACCAAACTCTCCAGTACACCTCTGGACCTGTGTATTCTACCGAAGAAAGACTACTGTGATGCTTTGCTGCCAAAAGGTCTGCTACTCTGCAGCCATTACTCTGCTACCATGTTGCCCACTTTTTGAGAAGGAAGACTGGACCTCCACCCTTTATCCCAGACAGAAGTGACTCTCTAAGGGTCAAATGACTGACCTCTTGATCTGAGCTACAGGGACATAGGCTCCAGAGGTATCCCTGCATCTGACCAGCAGATCTAATGCCTGGGCCTGCCTGGGCCCTGGTGACCTCTGCTAGAGTGAATTCCTGACCCCAAAGAAGTGCCCTTCAGGTCCGATCCTTGGCGTGGCCTCAGTTGAACTCCTGTGACCTCAGTTGACAATGCAAGCCACTTTAAAATAGCTTCTCTATTCTATGGGTATCCAACTGAGGGTGACTATAGTTGCTGTGATGTGTTCAGTCATTTGGTTCCAGCTACCAATCTTGTGGTCACCAGGATAGTTGCCTACATGGGGCCAAGTGCACTTCAGGGATGCCAACCAGAAGTGAGTTTCCACTATCAATCTTGGTGAGAGTTATCATCAGGAAGAAAAGGTCTGGTTCTCTGGAAGATATGAATTTGTTGTTGAGTATTGTTGCCTAGTGGATTTATGTGCTCTTGTAGATTTAGGTTTTTGTCCATCAAAGCCCAATGGTTAAGCACACTTGATCATGAAGGGCTTTCAGTCAAATGTATTGGGTGATTTGAGCTACAACTATACATTAGGATGTGAAGAGAGATCAAAGGTAATTGTGTTTTAGAAAGGCTAAATTCAAGGTGAAAAGGTAAATCCAGGAGAATATGCTGCATAGCCCGAGTTCTATGGAGGGTATGTATTAGCAGAACTGTTTAGGTATTGTTGGCATAGAGATGATAGAGGATGTTGGTTTGTCACAGCAGGGCAGTAACAGATTTTATGTAAAGTTTGAAGAGAGTGGTAAAAGAACGGACTGAGGAGACAGAGGAAAAACTGAAAGAATTTGCTAGTTCGACAAGTTGGGAGCAGCTGCAGAGCTAGGAAGGGAACCATCCCAGAAAGGTCCCAGTCATTTTTCCAAGATCTTAAGGAGACATAAGTGGTTCGCCATAACAAAGGAAGAGTAAGTGCATCATCCAAAACTGGGAAGGTAGCAGTTTCAGTGCTACAATCCGTTGTAAAACCTGACTGGAGTTTTTCAAGCAGGTCATGCTTAGCGATAAATTGCTTAGCTTGAGATTCAGCACAGTATTCTAAGATTTTAGTGGAAAAGAAGGGGAGGTCGGCTATGGCTATGGGGTGGATGTTGTTATTGTCTTCTCAAATTTGCTCTTTTAGTTTTAGCAATGGGGGTGACAACCAATTTGTAGGCACTTAGGAACTTCTCCATGTGATCCGGATGCTTTGATAAGTTTGATCCAGTGTAGGTGGATGGGTGTGTAATAGTTCGTGACTTTAATAAGGTTAGTGGGGCAGGGTATATCAAGTGAGGAGGGTTTGACCTCAGTAATAGTTTTGACAAGTTTATTGTCAGTTACTCCTATTAACGAGTACTGGGTGCCTTTTTATTTTCACTGGAGGAGAATTAACTCATGGCATCTTTTCAATGTAAATAGCACTGGCATTGGGCTGTTTCTTAGGTTTAGGTGAGGAAACCATCAGAAGGAACCCTCAGAAGAAGCTCATCTGAGAGGAAAAGTACGGAGGGGCTTTCTTGACACAATCTAGCTCCTCGAAAATGTTGAAAGCAAGTTGGCCAGGTAAACAGGTAACCCAGAATTACACCATGGAGCAGATTGCACCCCTGCAAATACAAACACAAATAAAAACATGCTATTGTGATGCTATAAATTAGCTCTGAGCTTTTCACATTTCAATTGTAATACAATTAAACCAAATTAAGTATAACGTTCTACTGGATACTATATTTGTTTTGCCTAATTTCACATATCTCCCCTGAATACCTTAGCCATGGTTTTAAGATGCATGGGGTTATCTTGTTGGCCAATTTCCATAAACTCATAGGATTGTCTGGGTAACAAGTCTCTAGAGTTTCCCGTCTTTGGCGCTTGTATAGTGAATAACATCCTACAACTTCCCGTGACACTGGGCTATGAAACTAAGGCACCAATAGGTTATTCTCACAATCATATGGGGGCACTGAATAACATGCCACTGTTTTTAGAGACTTTATAATAATTTTGTAAGAATGATACTCCCTATGTTTTTACTGGGTTCTTTGCTGTAACCTACTTCGTCACTACTGCCTTCCAAACACTAATCGATTTAACTTCCTTCAAGTCGAATTCACTTTAAAAAAAAATGCCATACAATGATTTACTGAGCACTTCTTGTGTGAAATCACTCTTTCTCTATTTCATTCGATGCTGAATGACATAAGTGAGGCCTTCCTTATGGGAGAGCGGAACGAAGAAATTTTTTAATAATCACTTTGAACAGCAAACATCACTTTTGTTCAATGTTGTAAAGCTGATTGCCAGTGATTTGGCAGGTTAGTGGCAAGCCACGAAGGCTCACAGTAACATCCCACACTCTACTCACACAACTGTACAACTACAGCTCATCAAATTGGGCGATGAAAAGAGATAACGTCGTGTGCAATCTTCACATTAATATTTACTTATGAATATTGTAAACGTTCAAGGGTCCCAAACATTAGAATCGTTTAGACCACAATTTCCTGTAAAGGTAGTATTTTGAACATTACGAGTCCTCAGCTGCAATACAGCGTCGCTAAAATACTTCTAACACGAAAAACATTACCTCGAAATAGGAGCCTAACAAGACACAAACACCAGTGTTGTGCAGTGTTTCTTGTTTCACCTTTACTTTAAGAAAACAGTTCACTCAAATGGCACTTTAAGCAATAGAAAAAATATGTACTGTAGATTTCTGCTTGAAATTTGCAAAGGATGGACACTGCCCTCATGGTGAACTCGGTTCAGAAATACTTTATAGCTATCTCTTCTCCACACAGCGGGCCAGCTCTTCCTCTAGAGAGCATTTCAATTGGTGATAGTGACTGCATCCAATGTAACCAACGCCTGCTCTCAAATGCTTTTTCACATACTTGGTAGAATGCAGTACACACTCATTCCCACCAGTTTAGCTTTGCTTTGTGTTTGTGTACATACACTTTTCAAGGTGACTGGACCTTGGTTAAGTGAATCGTTGCACTCTGGGAGTGCAGCATCGCCACACCACGGAGTCAACACTGACTCGCAACACTATCACCATCAAAGAAACACATATGGGCTACTCTGGAACTCAGTATTAATTACATCACATGGGTGATGGGGACACTTTCAGATCACAAAATCACAAGCCCTAAGCAGATATCTCTAATGCAAGATAACTTTACAAATTAAGACAACTTTGCACATTATGGTGCACATACAATTTCTGCATACACCAGTGTTGTCCCCGTTTAGATGTATTGACTGAACATCAACTCCTGCAATAGAACGAAAACATAATATTCTTTAGGGATAAAGCAAAACCTTAAAGGCAGACATCATACAATACTACTCCCTTCATGTCCTGAAATACGTCGCTGCAAAACACGTTTTCATTTTCATATAATTATTTAGCTTAGTATTAACTTATGAACCTTTGAGAGCGGGGATCACTGTACCATTGGCTATGACAGACCTTATAACACAAACTACTTGAAGAACATAGTCTCCATTAAGGTCAATTAAATTGGTTACACGTAAGTGACACTTATCACATGTATGCTTACAGATGACATCAACTAATTCTATTTCGACACACTATATTTAATACAAATGATTATAATTGAAGTTGCCTATTAAAGCCAGAAGCAAATCTCTCCATTTTATAAATCCCTTGGTCCATGATAGACAAGACTCTAAAAAACGTATTTTTGCTCGGAAAATGTGGAACTAATTTCCCAGAATACCGCTAATCATCTCATTCTATTTATATTACAGCGCTGGCAGTAAAATGCACGAGGGGAGCACGGGATAATGTCTTGCATGAGACTTCTATGCCATATTTCTACTATAACCATTCTTAATTCACTGTCACTGTAGTGAGGTGTGCACTGCAGAAACAGTTTTATCGGAAATGATTCGGGGGTCACCGGCAGGCAGATGGGGGAACTGGGCTCCAATTGTGTCAACTTGGGTTATTTGTGCCTCTGCTGTTGTGGGGCCTTACCCAGGACAAATAAGTAATCATCAAGGGCAACCTTTTAGGATTTAACTCAGGGTAGCGAGGCAGAGCAGCCCAAGGCTTTCTCAGGGAGGTCGTGTGGGGTGAGAATCTCAGAATTTGGTGCAACTTATAAACATGTTATAAACCAATGTTCAATTTGTGCGTGGTCTTTTAAGAAAAGCATTTTATTCTACCCACAGTAAAATACTACCCATAAAAAAATCACAGACTGAGATCATTAGAATTCAAAAGGGGCAGTACTACTAGGTCTGTGTCTAAAGGAGGGAAAATTGTTCCAAATGGTATGACGACCCTTATATTTAAAAGGAACATGCCACACTCCCGAAGTCAGTTCTTGATTGTGCCAGAGCTGTCATGATGTACCCAGGGACTCATACTTTACCTACAATTGGTCTCCTCAGGCCCAGGTCCCCACCATCTGTGACAATCATCTTCTGAACTCGCACATGCATAGGTGCATTGAAGATGCCCAGTCTTACCTTTTCATGAATTAGGATATTCAATGTGTATTCGCAGCCAGATTTGCCACATGACTGTAAATGCTCGCAGAACACTTGGGTTAGAATTTCACAGAAAATTATCGCTGTGTTGGCGATGCTGGTGACAGATCGACCTATGCTGTTCTGCTCCTCTGGTCAGAGGCAATGAGATACTCTGTGCATGGTCTCCAGGGTGGCTGGTCCATCCCAAAAATAACCAAGGAGCCCACCCCAAAAGTCAGGCCCTGAGGCTAAAGCAAGGAAGAGTTGCACAGGAGTGTCACATGGTCCATTGGCAACGCATTGAGCCCACACACCAAGATCACCAAGATAAAGTGGTGATGAAGTTGAGGCATGAACGAGATTAGTGGTCATGCCTGCAAGGCTACCATAATCAAAAAAAAAAAATACATCTAGGGGGGCTGAAACAATGAAGCCATGTAGTGAGAGTGAAGTTTGCTTAGTTTCCTTGGCAAAAACATTCTCTCTTGGTTTAGAGTAACCAACGATACACATAAAGCCCTGGAGGAGAATATGCAAGGGGGAAGCATTTGTGGGGGAAGGGACAATGGAGGCTTTCTGCAGCTCAAGGGAAAGAGCTCCATCCCAGGCATCTCTGTCTAAATCTTGCAACCACGTTCTTTCCTTCACAGATCCTTGTTTATTAATACAGCTGGACTGTTGGTTGTTCTTTTGGACAGTTTTTCACTGTGGAGATACCTTCAACATTTAATTTTCCTCAGTGATGCTTCCTTCCCTTCAAACTTTCTCCCAAGGAACACTTCGTGTACTTCCTCCTTCTTCAGCTGTGCATCTGACTGACAAGGAGACTTGGTACCATAGACATTAGCCTGTAAATCAGACATTTTCTCCTACACACTGTTGTCTGCCGCTTGGATAAAAGTCAATGTGAAATCACTAGGAATTCTGTACTACATTTATCCTTGGCCAGCAGAAAAAAAGGTGTATTGGAGAACTCTGCCTTCTTTTGGGAATGCATGTTTTTGGAAGAGGGCACATACTTCCCCACGGACTGCTCATCTGACGTTCCAAAATTTACCAGCTATGAAGTCCATAGTTAAAATTCAAAGTCGATGTGGTGGTATATTTTGAAAACAACGTTCTAAAACGTTTCAGTTTTTGCCTAAACCGTTCCCTTACTTCAAATAAAACAACGGCTCCTGGACGGTAAATTCTCAGTTTGACGTGGTGGAGGGGGAAGAAAGGGCTTCCTCTTTTGCTAAAAATAAGAAAAGGAATGGGCAGTTAAACAATAAAAAATGGAAACTTTAAGCCCCTGCTCGCCAGAATGCTGCTTTCTTTGAGAAAAGTACATGTATGAAATAGGATGATAAACAAAAGGCGATCTTCGGGACATTTTGTGACTTCTTACACAGTCTTATATTTCTTACTTAATCTGGCAAAAAAGCAGAGGCATAGAGAATCATATTTTGGCTTTCTGGCATCATCATCAAAGGTCTACTACTGTGTGTTAACAGAATCCAGTAAGAAGACTCACACTCGGAATGAGGGAGGGTCATTTCAGAGATGATGCTAAAACTGAGAGGGATGAGGTGTGTTAAAAAAGGGCAAGATTTTGTATTCAAGCTAATAAAATACCCAAACTCCAAGCAGATAAATCGATGTTAGCAACACAACCTCCCGCTATAATCAAAGGAAATGTGAAGTTTTACTGTTTATTTATTAGATTCGAGTACAAACCACCCTGCAGCACTCTTAGAGATACCCCTGCAGCACTGCTATTGCATACTCCTATTGTACTCTCTGCCATCACTGTGACGGATGTCCCATGGCACAGTGGTGCACTTCACTGGAAGGCATTGTGATGGACAGGAAGGTGGACGTGGTGAGGTGCACGTGGGGAGTACTGGATGAGGTTTTAGGATTGCACTGAGTGAAGTGTTAAGAGGCCACTGGGTAATGAGTCTTGGGTGTGCCCTGGGTAAGCAATCTCAGGACTGCACTGGACAATTTGCCCGGGGTTTAGAAATCAGAAAACAAGGTAAAAAGATGAAAGGAAAGAAGAGGAAAACGGCGAAGTGAAAAAAATAAACATTTACATACTGTATACTTAATAATATGTCTTACCTGTAGTTCAGTAGTTCTAATTGTTGTGATGTAGATCAGTTGGTTAATATACTAAATGGAAAGATCCATGTCCATACTGAAGGTCACCTATTCTCATCTCAGCCAGAAAAAAAACGGTGTGTCAATGCACCTTCTGCACAGACTTCTGTAAAAGGGGCAGTGAGGTCTGTGGGTTAGTGCACATGCTGCACAGACCTTTGTTTAATCTGTACTCAATTCCCTAACTTAGTAAAATAGATCCATGCCATCACTCCACTAACAATATGGAATAGTATGTGAATGTATTTAAAGGTCAACAATCAATGTGTTTAGAAATAGTCCATTTAACTATCAGTTCTTAGGGTACCAGTCAAAATATTTAGCAATTGGTAGTCTTTAGGTAAAAGACCAGCAATGTATTACTACTGAATAATCTGCCCTTTTTAGTCACATCTCTGACCCTGCCCTCACCCCTCTAACCCAACCAAGTGCCTCCTCGGTCTGTTTTCGAATTCAAGTTCACAGGTCCTATACCTTTTTTCTTTTTACACTCCAGCCGTTCTATTAATCCATAGGCTAGCAAAATTATTATGCAAAAAACACGTTTGGTTCTCGTTCATTTCCTGAAAGGGAACAGCGAAAAAATGTCAAACCCAGTGAAAACTAAGGGCAGGTAAACGATCAAGCCGTGGCCACTTCTCTGGCACACCACAGAACCACCAAGTCAATAGCTGCTGAGCTCAGTTTGTTCTGGAATTATAAAGCCATCACATTATGAATGTTTTTACAGGATTGTTTCTAGTCACGACCAAAACCTTGTAAAGGCCCCACAACTATAGAATATGGAAGAGGCTATTGATCAGTTTATACATTATATGCACTGCTACTCATAGAGGCCATCAACAAGGAGCTGAAAAATACCTCGTATCTGCTCTTCGCTGACACATTCTACAGCGATAGTGTGTGGAAGACTCACTTGCCAATTAGATAGCAAATTCCCCTTCAAATGTCAAAATAGAGGATCAGTGAAAATTCAAAACACTGAAACCACCTCCAACCAAGCCTCTAGTAAGACTTTCGGTACCTCTAGCCACCCGGAGGGCTTTTAGGCAAATTAGCACGATTGGCCTGAAATCTAGCCCAGTAAATGTCAGATGTACTGTATTTACCTGAACATGAAGGCGCTTTAAACCTTGTCAGGTTAGTAGAGTATTACACGTACTGATAATTCTCGAATACTGCCACAGTAAAGAGAATATTAAGGCTAGAGCAGCAGAAAGAGTCTTGAACCATGTGAGCTGAGGATGTTATAACTGGGACTTCCTTTATTTTAGACACCATTAAAATTAATGGAAATAAAGAATAATAACAGCCCATTCACATAAGAAGCCTGCTGATGATTCCACATCAGTGTATTAAATAGGGACTTCATGATCGTGCCTTTTTAGTAAGCAGTTACAATAGTGATTACATGAGTAGGTAACAGCAATGACAAACAAGTATTTGAAATGCAACAGGTCTCGCATTTGCTCGAGTTAGAGCTATTAGCGTTTAAGCTCCTAACCGGACTTTTCTTGCCACATAAATTGCAAGAAAAAAATGAGCGCAATCGTGCTATGTAAATCCCAGCGCGATCGCGCTGCGTGGAAAATAAAAAGATAAAGTAGTGCAGAAATCAGGCTGAAAACATGGAGCCTCGTATGTTTTTAGTAGTTGCCCGCTGCGCTCGAGGAGGGCTAAATACTGGAAAAGGCAGGACGTGTGCATGCCTTTTACTAATGAAATCAAGTGGATTTTAAAAGGCAAGCCCACAAACCAATGAAAGTGACAGGGGTGACATAAGGGTGGTTAAAAGCCCAAAAGGGACTACAACAGGACGTTGTGCGCTCGACCCTAAAAAAATGATACATCACTGGATAAAAGGGATTGCCTCTGTAAGCACACACGTACAGGCAAGGTGTCAGCAATCAATTATGAAGGGGCTGAAATATAAAATCAGATAGGTTTGTTAAGTTTTAATGTACTGCTTGTGCAGTGCAGTCGAAAATGTAATGTGGTAGAAATTAATTTTATTTGAACATTATGCCAATGTGATATCTGAAAAAAACAGGCTTTGGCTTTTTCATTGTGGGCTAATTAGAACATATTCTCTAGCATGGACCAGAAGAATTGAAGACTTCCCTTAACTATTTAGAAGGAACTTTTGTAACCCCCGCAGCTCAAGGGACCACCACCTCCCAGGGACTTTAATTTAAAATGGAAGTAGGGGGCCATTCGGCCACCACCCATTCAACCCTAGGGACCCCCCCAGAGATTGAAAGTAAAACCATGTTGGGGCCGCGCAGCTCTATGCCCCCCTCAGCCCCAGGGGCCACCACCTCCCGAGGTACTTTTAAAACAGAATGCGGAGCCGGGGGTGCAGCCCCTTTGCAGCCCTGAAGACCACCACCTTCCTGAGGCACTTTCAAAATAGAATGTGGGGGGTCGAACCCCTCCCCCCGCATGCTCCGCTGTGGACCACCACCTCCCTGGGGCTACAATAACATAAGTGAAAACGGCCTGTTGTGGACCCCCGAGATCCAGGGATCACAACCTCCCCATGGCAAATTCCTAAGTGTAGGGGGGCCTCGTGGCCCCCCTCGAGTAGCCATTGAAGGCTATGGGGACACCACCCCTTCCCCCAGGGCTGGCTCCTGCTATGTCCCAGGTTGCCATCTCCCACCAAGCAAAAGCAAACAAAGTCCGCTTTCTGAAAGTGAGAGCTGTCAAACACCTCTCAATTTCAGAAAGCAGAGTTTTCATCTGTCCTCTCTGCATGCAAATATGCAGCAGCTCCCTGTTTGCTGGAACAATGCCATCTCCTGCAGGATGTGGGGAGGCGGCTAGAACCGCAGGGGCCTTCAGGAACCCCCAAAGTCCTGTCACTATCTCTCTTCCATCCCATATTGGGATGAAAGAGAGAGATTGTCATTGCAATGATCTCTTTATGCAATGACTTAAAAGCTTCAAACTGGCAAGATGTTTGGTAATAATGTTATAGTTACCTTTCGATGCAGAGTAGAACAGAGTCACTTCTGACCTAATGGTCACGGTCTTGTGTTGTCACTCAGGAGGCTGAAGGTTCAAAGCCTAGTATCGCTTGGCATTGCACTTATTTATTTAGTAGTGTTTTGACTGTTAAACCTTCCTAGTGATGGAACATTCATGTTTCTTTCCAATCATGTGTGGGTTGACTGTCGTAGGTATGTCTGGAAGCATCACAGTAAGGAGCCACCTATGATCTAAAGTTTCATGTCAAAGACCTTCAAACTGAAAGTTGAGGATTCTACTCCAGGTGTGCCTGTGGTTGTTTTCCTTCTTTAATTTCTTTTAAACTTCAAAAGTTTAAAGTTGATACTGAAAGGTGAGCTCACTCTTTTTAATTGACAAATGCATTTTTCTTTTCAATTTGTTCAGAAATATCTCATTCTAAGTATTTAATCCATCAAAGCCTAAACAACTCTCTATCTCTCACTCTCTTTCTATCTCTCACTCTTTCAATCTTTCTCCCACTCAGTCAGACCGTTATGCACCCACTCAGACCCTCAAGCACTCACTCACAGACCCACTCACACTCTCACACACCCACTCTCAGACCCACTGAAACTCTCATGTACCCACTCACAGATACACTGACGCAGACACACCCACTCTCGCACCCAGACAGACACTGTCACAGCCACTCTCCCACCCAGATACAACCTGCCACAACAATTCTCACACCCAGAGAGACAGGCCGCAGGCAACTCCTGCAGAGCATGGTCAAAGGCTGGGCGCAGAGTGGCTGGAGAGGAGTTGGCTGCAGTGTCTAGCCCTGTGGCAAACCCCTGCTGTGCATGGCCGAAGGCCATGAACAGCGTAGGGCTGGGTTGTTATTGGTGTGGCCACAGGGGCTGGTGTCAGGCCAGTCCCTGCAGCCAACTGCCGCCTCACACGGCCATCGGTCTTGCGCAGCGGTGGTTGGATTAACATATAGGCCCTCATTTTAACCTCTGCGGTCTTTTTGCAAGACGCCGAGGTACCGCCGTGCTGAAGACCGCCAGTGCAGGTGGTTTTCTGCACAGCGTATTATGACTGCTGGCAGCCCTCCGTCCTTTTTCGGACGGAGAGCCGCCAGCAGCCATACTGGCAGTCGGCTGTGAAGTGGAGGCTGCTTTACCGCCACGTCATCAGAACACCGCCCACCGAATTACATCCCATGATTCGGTGTGGCAGTGTTCTGGTAACGGGGAGCTGGAGGCGGAGCAGCCCCCATGCATCCCGTTCCCTCCCAGAGGATCACCGGACCAGGTAAGGTGATCGTCCATTAGGGGAGGGGGGTGGAGGAGTGTTGTGTGCATGCATGGGGGTCTGCGTGTGAGTGTGTAGAGGGGGTGTGTGAGTGCGTGTATGCATGCGGGGGTGTTGGGTGTTTGGAAAATGTGTGCGTGCCTGTCTGTTTGTACGTCTGTGAGTATGTGTGCGTGTATATCTGTGTGTGTCTGTTGGAATTTCTGTTTGTATGTGTGCGGGTATGTGTAGTTGTAGTGTATGTGTGCGTGTAGGGGGGTATGTGTTGATGTTGAGAGGGGTGGGGAGGGGGTTCCTGCCACCTTTGGGGGTTGGTGGGGGTCAGGGGTGTGGGGGGAGGACTCGGGGTGGGAGAGTGGCGTGGGGGAGACCCCTATCAGTGCCAGGGAACGAATTCCCTGGCACTGATAGTGCCTACAGCCATGGATTTCGTGGCGATACAGAACCCCACGAAATCCATGGCGGTATGCGGGGTCGTGATACCTCCGGCGGTGTAGTGACAGCCGCTGGTCTGGAGACCGAAGTCTCCAGCCCAGCGGTCATTGCCACCCTGGCGGTCGGAGTGGAGAACTGGCGGTTTAGCATGGCAGTCACCGCCATACTTGTAATGCCATTTATTTTTCCGCTGGCCTGTTGGCGGTATTACCGCCATTTCTCCACTGACTGCCAGGGTTGTATTGAGGGCCTTAGTATTGAAAATGACTTTACACTGAAGAAAAAAATCAGATTTTCACTGAAAAAAACAAAGGCTACAGGGACGTTATAGTTAAGAAATAGAATTTTATAAAACATAGAAATTCACTTAAAAAAAACAAAAATTACAGGGATGTTATAGTTACGCTCACCTTTTAAATGTGTAAAATCATAGAAATTCATCTGGTATAGTGTTATCTCAAGTAACTATAACTCGTGCCCAAGGTAACTATTACTCATGCCCTCCCCACGCACTGCTAATTACCCCACAAATTACGGCACTCATGACATCTTTGATAACATAATTAATAATATCAATGTAATATTTGTAGTAAAATGTTTGACGAACAAACTTTGCATGGTGAGGGCACAAGTTATAGTTACTTGAGATAACTCTATGATTCTGTATGTTTAAAATGTGAGACTAACTATAATGTCCCTGTAACCTTTGGTTTCTTAATAGTATATATATATATATATTTATATATATATATATTCACTGGAAAAAAACAAAGGTTAAAGAAATATTATTAGGTATGATAAGAAAGGTCTGTTCATTACTTATAGATAGCTGCACCCCCTCCATGCACTGCTTAGGACCTCACACATTATTCATGACGTCTTATGACATAATTTATGATATTAATGATGAGACCTCAAATTATATCACTGATGACATCATCCAAGAAGAGTGCTAGTTTGTTTTATAGTTTACATATTGGTGGTTAAGTACTATATAATTTGTCTACCTAATTCTGTACAGACTGGAACCAGCTAATGGGTGTAAGTGTTTTTCAAACACATGTGCTTCTAATCACCATAGGTGTGTAGAGATACTGAACATGTTACATATCTTTGTATTCAGCAATAACTCTGTGGGAGGTGACAGTTGACTTGTATCCATTATGTTTCACACAAGTGTTTTGGTTCTGCAGATTTTTTTTTCAACAGGGGTAAGATTCTATGTAGTAGATACTAACTTTTGTATGCATCATTGAGTTATTAGACAGAATTGTGTCAGTATGACACTTTGTACATAACATTCAAGAATGTGTACACTAGGGACTAACTAATGTACATGTGCTTGTTTTGCTTGAGAAGAATGGCTATCTGTAAAGTTTTCATCACTGTCTGAAGGGTGCGGTTAGAATGTTGTTTAGCACCTTTAGATCTTGGTTATTTTTAACAAAATACTGTTTTTTTTTACATGTTGCATATGGTGTACTCTGTTCTTAGTGAATACTTTTAATACTCCGTGGTGGATTTCTCATGAAAGATTCACTGTTTGCAAAGAGTGCGGTATAGAGTAAAATCTCTCCATAGAATAGGCACTGTATACAGTACCCAGGTCTCTACTGATATCAACTTCATTTCTCAATGTAGGTGTGGTGAGTTTCAGGGGTTTGATACAGATAAAAGCAGTCTGCAGTAGGACAAATTCACCCACCTGTAATGTTACTTTAACTTTTGCTTTTTTTTAGCAAACTATGTTTTTTTTTTTTTTTTTAAACAGAAACAAGTCTTTTTGTTACACCTAACTATAATGTTTTTTTAACCTTTGTTTTTTTCCATATTAATTTCTAGGGTTTTTATTTTAACATAACAAAATACTTCATTTGCATACACCAATGCAACTACCCACAGCATGGCCTTCAACAGTGCGCGGCTGGGGGTTGGCTGCAGGGATTGGCCTGCAGACACACACTGCTGCCAACCCCCCTATATACAGCCGACCAAACACAGACATCAATCTTTGCATTAAAAGGATACTGCTGTATCATTATTTGTCTCTTTGCTTCTCTCAGTTGTTAGTTGCCATCAAAGTATCTTATTCACTGTTTTTAATTTTTATTTTGTCACTTTTCATCTTATGGAATTAGGGGGTAGACTAAGAAGTTTTCATGGAAGCAAGCAGGGCCACAATTTGAAGTTGGACATTAACCTTTGAGTTAATATTATCAAACAAAAGAGCTATTTTATACTTTTTTTGCAAAGATTGATGTTGGTGTTCAGATTTTTTTATGGTAAAGAATGCCAAACAATGACCAGGACAGGTATATGTAATGTAGAGTGATTAGTTGCCTCTTTTGACCCGACTAAGTGTGAAAAATTGGGGTCTGCATTATGAGATTTTGATTGTTTTATTTTGTCTAAGTTTAAGCATGCTTCAAAGTAATGGTCAAATTAGGCTGATAATATAGCTATATAACTGAATAAGCTGCAATCGCTATGTATTGATGAAATATTCAAGATGGCAGACACTTTTTGCTTGCATTATTACAGGATACAGGGCCAGATGTAGTAAGCCGTTGCCATGCAAACAGCCTTCGGCGATGCACATTCACAATTTGCGAGTCGGTACCGACTCGCAAATTGTGAATGCGACTCGCAAATAGGAAGGGGTGTTCCCTTCCTATTTGTGACTCGCATTGCAATGCAGAATTGCTTTGTGACCACGAATGCGGTCGCAAAGCAATTCGCAGTTACCAGCAGTGTCACACTGGTGGTAACTCATTCGCAAAATTGTGAATGTTGCCTAAAAGGTTTTTTCAGAGCAGGCAGTGGTCCAATGGACCACTGCCTACTCTGAAAAAACGAAACCAAATGGTTTCGTTATTTTAATTATTTTGCAACTCGTTTTCCTTTAAGGAAAACTGGCTGCAAAATAAATAAAAAAAACTGCTTTATTGAAAAAGCAGTCACAGACATGGAGGTCTGCTGACTTCAGCAGGCCACCATCTCTGTGAGTGCAGGGACTCGCTATGGGGTCGCAAAATGTGACCCACCTCATTAATATTTATGAGGTGGGTCTTTGCGACCCCATAGCGAGTCGCAGATGGTGTCTGAGACACCGTTCTGCATCAGGATTTGCGATTCTGAAATTGTGAGTCGCACTGACTCGCAATTTCAGAATCGCAAATTCTGACCTTGCTACATCTGGCCCATAGTTCTGAAGTCCATCATTCATGTCTAGCACTCTTTACACTGAATGTGGTGATTTAATGGAGGTATTGTTTACTGATGGCTGACCTGTGATCAAGGGGACGCCTGTTCCCGAAAAGTGTTGGATTGTGTTTTGTCATGGAATAATAGATTTGCTTCACACAAAAAAACGTAGTGGCCACGACTGTCTTTTGCAAGGGAGCATCTGTAGAGGAGCCCAGGGCAGGAAATAAAGAATTTGGGATTTTAAGGAGGTTTGTCCCCCGTTGTGGCCTGCCGTGCTTAGGACAATCAGTGAGTGGAAATTGGAGAGAGAATTATAGATCAACAAAAACAAATCTGGCCCAATGATTCTTTATAGCAACTTTACGTATTAAGTAGTATTCACCCATTTATTACTACAGTATAAAGGTCAAATTCCTGTTAATTTCAACAGTACACAAACATTAACATTGCTGGTAATCGCTGGCATTCATTGTAGAACAAAGTGGCAGGTTCACGGAAGCTTCGCACTAGTAGTCATTATGGGCAGCAGAGTCGCATAGCTAACCGATTGGTTTGTGGTCATAAAAAGTTCAAAACTTCTGAAGTTCTCCTTTTCTTGAAGAGAAGTGCACTCAGGTGCCAGTCAAGGGGCCAGGACCTCTGGAGGCACCGCTTGAGGATCAAGGACTCACACAGGGCCTGCGTTGCTCAGGTAGGCCCAGTTACAGATCAACTGGGCAGGTGCAGGAAGGCCTTTGCAACATTTTGTGTCCCTTTAGCTCAAAACAGGAGGTCAGCCTTGGAGTCACTCAGGTTATTCTGGGATTATGGAAGCAGGCCCAGTCTTCCTTCTCAGAGAGCAGGGCAGTCTTCAAGCAGCATGGCAATCCTCTGTGGGTCAAGTCAGTCCTCATGCAGAAGTGCAGTCCTCTGGTGCAGCAGGGCAGCCCTCTGGGAGAAGGGGTAGGCCTCAATTAGCAGGCAGTCCTCCAGGGTTCAAGGTAGTCTTTTTGTAGTGTCTACTGGTCAGAGGTGTAAAGAAACATGGCTCAGGAGGTCCAAAATTTAAACCTGGTGCCAGCCTTTGGAGTGGGGGTTGATTACCTATACTACCCCCACATCTGGTGCTCAAAAGTTATTCCCTTTCTCTGTCAAGACTCCAAAAGGTCTGGGGTGACAAAAGACTAGTGTCAGGTTCCTTTCTGTGTGCTGGAAGTACACAATCCCCCTTTGTCTCACCGTCTTGTAGAACTACTCAAAGCCTAACAGCTAAACCATTCACAGTCATGTGACCCAGGACACTGGTAGCAGGCACCAAATGGTTAGAACAATAAAATGGCAACATTCAAAAAATGGCACTTTCGCAACTGCCTTAAAATCAGATATTACCATTATAATGGTTTTAATCTAAATGTCATTGGAGCTCAAAAATGACAGTCCTGCCTGTTCCTAGTCAAAAGCTATAACTTACTAAATGAAATATGGAAACCCAATGTTAACCTATGGGAGAGGTAAGCCTTACAATAGTGCTAAACACATTTAGGAGTTTTTCACCACTAAGATATGTAAACCGTAAAAACTAATTTCCTGCCTTTTAAATACAAAGAATGTTTAAACGTGGTAAAAAGTTTAGTTTGCCAGGCTGAATTGTTAGTTTAAAACTGCATCACAGTCTGCAATGGACGGTCTTAGATGTCTTGAAGGGCTATTTTAGTGGGTGCCACAACAAGTGCTGCATGCCCACTTACAGAATTTAATTTACAGGCCCTGGTACATGTAGTACCATATACTAGAGAGTTGTACGTAAATTAAATGTGCTAATCAGGTATATGCTAAATTTGCCATGTTTTAGGGAAAGAGCAGAAGTACAAGGATTGTTGTTGCTGCTTGAGTGGGGTTTCACACCCTCAACCAGTAAACCAATGTCTTACACCAGAGTTTTTAATTTGATTCTTTGGGCTACTGATGCAGTCATTCTAATATATTTCTTAGGATGGACCGGATAACACAAATTGGCATTGCCAAGCACTGACTCTATTAAAGAAGCAATGTAGGTCTCTCTCTGTCTCGTGGTTGGGTGCTCTACTTCAGTGGTTATGGACAACGAGACTAGTTTCATCATGGCCCAAAATAATGAGATGGATTCTGCTTTATTTGCCACACAAGAGGATCTGATCTTAAAAGACTACTTGACAACCTTTAAAAGAAACACAGAGGTTGCAGCCTCAAATCTGATCAGGGACCTCTCCCCCCCCCTCCACCCCAACTCAACAGTGGGGCAGTGGACAGATGGGCTGAAACAGCCTGTGTCTAAATTTTACTCACAATGAAATATCTTAAGGACAGTAAGGCAAAGCTGGCCACGTAAGTAGACACCTCACATGAGACTTTGACCTCTCAGATGACTGACCTTAGTATGTATTTTTGTCAACAGGAAACAAGATTAAATTAACTAGTAAACCAGACTGTGACTCAGGTTACTCAAACCCACTCAAACTGTGATTCAAACTAAAATGTAGACTCAAGTAATTGAAATGCAATCTCTGCACACGTAACAAGAAGAAATGGAGGCTAACCTGGATAGATTGGAATGTTTTTCCAGAAGATAAAATATTATATTGTTAGGAGTCCTAGATGAGGCTGGGACTAAGATTACCGTATTTTCCGGCGTATAAGACGACTGGGCGTATAAGACGACCCCCTACTTTTCCTGTTAAAATATAGGGTTTGGGCTATACTCGCTGTATAAGACTACCCCTCTTCCAACGCACACCAAATAAAAATTTAAAAACATCAGATTTGATTTTAACATGGTAATTTTAATTCAAATGCTTATGACATGCAGGTACTTAGTAGGAAAACTGTCACTTATAAACAGAAGGCTGTTTGTCATCAAACATGTAAACATAAAACAGTGCAAGTGGAATAGCCTGGAGCACATGCTGGAATACGTGCCTGTCCAGACAACTGCCAGCGAGGATTGCGGCACACGGTAAGGACAGCTCAACTCACGGTTGACCAATCAGCTCCGTGTCCACAAGTAGCTGAATCTTGTGGGATGCGGAACCCATCATACGCTTGGAATCGATTTCCAAATGCAACGCACGGTGGCTCAGCTACAGGGCGCCTGTCCCTGAAGTTTCAGCACACCGTATACCGGCGTATAAGACGACCCCCGACTTTTGAGGAGATTTTCAGGGGTTAAAAAGTCGTCTTATACGCCGGAAAATACGGTATATCAGATTTGAAAAATGTAATTGTGCAATATTTGAGATACCACATCCCAGACCTCCCTCAGACAAATCTTTATCGGTCGAGATTCAACAAGTCCATAGAGAACCTTATTTTCAATCCAAGAAAGCCCCTAATAAACCAAGAAAGATCCTAATTTCCTCACTTAGACCATTATTCAGAAAACATAAGTACATTTTCTCTGCTAGTCCGACTAGACATTTCAAAGAAAACTGAGAAACAAAGAGGGTAGTGATGTCATTGCATTCTAAGATTTAAAGTAACAGGTGATAAAATGTTCTAGACCCTTCTACATCGAAATTACGCACAGGCAACAATGATAAGTTTTTATTTACCTTGGAGGATGCTGAAAATCTTTTAAAATATTTTGCTAATAAAAAGAAATAATATCAGAAATAGGAGTTTTGCGAAAAGATCGGGGCTAACCACTAGGGTTCTTAGCTATTCCTACAGGTTTATAGCAGCTAGAAGCACTAATTGGGTTTACAGCATAGGGGTGCAACGGTTAGACAGCAGTAGGAGAGCATAGTTCTGGTGGAAAAAATCAGGAAAGAAGTATCTTCAATTTGATTTTGCCTTACTGCACAAATTTAACTCCTGCATCCTGGTTTCACTTCATAAGCACCTTTCATTACGCCAAACAAACATGAACCATTGCAAACTACACCTAGTCTTGTGTCCATGAAACAGGCCGGATGACATCAAATGTTTGGGGTAAGAACATGCCAACTTTCTAAAAGTGGCATTTTAAGAATTGTCACAAAAAATTCAATTTTACCATTAACAAGGGATTTTAATTACCATTCTTTAGACAAGAAACTTGACCTGTCCACCTGCTCCCAATTGAAAGTTATCACTTATTGAATGTGATATGATAAACCAATGTTCTCATATAGGAGACATAGGCCTTGGAGTAGTGAAAAAAGTTAATGTTTTTCACTACCAGGACATGTAAAACTTAAAAGTACATGCCCATTTTTCTAAATACATGGCACCCTGTCCTCTTGGCTGTTCAGGGCCTGAACTAATGGTACTTAGATGCATTAAAAACTGAAGTTTGGGAACAAAAAAAGGTTTGTTTTGCCAGGTTGAGATGACAGTTTAAATCTGCACACACAGGCTGCAATGGCAGGCCTGAGACATGTTTGCAGGCCTACATACTTGAGTGGCAAAATAAGTGCTGCAGGCGCATTATTAGCAGTTACAGAGTCTAAGTACATGTAGTACCACTTTACTAGGGACATACAAGTAAAGTAAATATGTCAATTGCATTTAAGGCAATTCTACCATGTTTAAAGGAGGGAGCACAAGGGCTCCAGCACTGGTTAGCAGGGGTCAAGTGCACAGAGTTCTACGGCCAACAAAACGAGGGCAGCAAAATAGCACGAGTGAAGGCAAAAGGTTCATATGAACGACCACCCTAAGGATGACAGGTCTAGCAATCTGCTTTATATAGACTCATGTGCTGATCCCCCTTGCTAAAGCCAATAGGCCAGCCTTTTATATTTTGGTGATCTGACCATTTGACAGAGCAAGTAGGTATGCCATATTTAAAATTACACTACTTTACATTGTTAATCTATGTTTAAAAAACCTCCGAAATTCACTGTGAAAAACAAAGGTTACAGTGATCTTATAGCTAGGTATGACAATAACATAGTTGTAAAAAACCTTAGAAATATCATTGAAAAAGTCATTTAAAAATCAAAAAAAAATTGCTCAGACAAAAACACTGAAATTCACCAGTTATACTTGAGTAAGGTAGCTATAACTTGCACCCTCGTCATACACTGTTTAGAACATCACATATTACATTACTCATGACATGTTCTAGGATGTCATTTATAACACCACTGTGACAGCTGAAATGAAATAATTGATAACACTGAGTATGGCAAGGGAGCTAGTTACAGCTACTTCAGCTTAGAGTAAATGCAGAGTTTCTGTGGTTTTATAAGTTTTAAATGGCATTATGAAAGTATGATCCAACAAAGGTCAAACCTCTAAACAACTACAGGCAGTGGGTAAATAACAGGCAGAAAAAATAATTTCAAGTGACTGATAATTCTGATTAGTTGGCAAACAAAAGAGCTTAATTTGAGCCAGTGGTTTCCAGTGCTCAGCACAGGAACTTAATTGTCAACACTAGCATTTATGGCAGTCTGCCACATGGTAGTGCTGTTTGTCTAATTTGAAGATGAGCACAACAGTTGTTTATTGACGCAATACACATCAAAAATTACTAATACGCCCCACTCAAGTCATTCTTATAGCTTTGGTGGCCTAGAATAGTCTGAATTATCACAATTATAGGTGTGTGATAGTTAGTAGCTGTGTTGGTACTGCCATTGGCAATGCTGGTAGGGGCAATTGGTTGTGCAAGCTGCAGTAGCACCCTAACGAGTTCACTGGCACTGTTTACAAATTAAGCACGGCCTGAAGATGTAGGTGCTGTGCACTCACAATGATGGTTTAATGGCCTACCCTTTGTAGGATTATGTGGCCAGAAAACCTAGTCCTCAAATCATAGCCTATCTGCATCATGTTTCCATGCAGAACACACATTTTTGGCAGTTATGTGCTACTGCTTGGGCTGTGAATGTTCTCCCTCATTAACAAGTACTCCAATAACTCACAAGACCCTTATGTATTTTCCTTAGACACAAAATGGGCAAAAACCTGTGATACATCAGGCCCCAAATCCTATATGAAGAGATATTGACATTTCTAAAGGACAGAATTGAGAAGGACCCGTTAAAGCTTTTAAGCTAAGAAAATAAATGAACTGACTACACCATCGAGTCATGTTATCTGACCCTTCTAAATGCAGATAATTTTAAAGTAAAACTAAGGCTTCTAGAGAAATGGATCGCAAGTCCTTCTACACATGTTGGTATTGCACGCAGCACAGTAGGGAAGCCAAGAGGTTGCAAAGACAGTGTGTCTGTGACACCTTCAAGAAGCTAAACTAGTGGAAGCTTGAATCTGTTTAAAAAAAAAAAGCCAAAGCACATGTTCTTCCATCATTTCATCTTTAACTGTTTTCAGCGCTTCACTGAAAGCTTGTTCAATGTGTGCAGGAATGGACAATGGTGACATTTCTTTTTCATTCAATCAATATTACCTAGAAAAAAATGATGGTGTTTAGAAAGACACCTTTGCACATCACTGCCTCAATTCAGTTCACAAGGTTTGCGAACTGTGTGGGCAGTGTGAAAATGAAGATATTATAAAGCCCCGCCTGTGGTCATAAAATGCCATCGTTTTACTTCGGATGAAATATTAGCTGGTTGACAAGAATGATGTGGAAAACATATTTATGTCTCTACCTAAAGAGTGCGCTCTTTTGATTACTGGTTTCAAAAAGTATGGCTATTAAGTTTGCTACACTGGTTATTAAGTTTGCTGTAGCAGAGTATGGACTCTAGTGTCATTCTCACCAGCTTTGAAAGACCAGTCAGTATGGCAAATATTTGTGTTTGCTCTACCAGCGATGCTAAATGGCAATAACTCTATTGCATGCCATAAGAACATTCAGTTCAATTACTTTATAGGACTGGAAGACTGACAGAAAATGAGCACACAGTTTAAAATAAACTATTTATATATATTATTTAACAACTGCCATGAGTATAGTTGAAGATCCGAGTGGGGAATGCCTGTTATGTTTTAATCATCCCAACCTCTATTGTACACAGATAAGCCAGGAACATGCCTTTTAAATGAAGTACATATATGGTAGCATTTCTTGGGATAGCATAACAACACGTAAAAAGAATTCCACTTCATAATCCCCGACTGAAAAAAGTTACAGACCTTTCAAAACAAACCCCTCTCAATCACGGTTCAGTTGCGGGGCCTTCTGGGGGGTTTAGACAAATATACTTACAATAAAAATAAACGCAAATTGATCTATCTGTTTAGGGAATTAATTAAAAGATGCAAATGTAGACGGATCCTAGTAGTTTTGCTAACAATTTGTCTAAGGACCTATTTCTTTCACATTAACTTTAGTCTGCAGTCGACGTACAGAGTTTATAATGGTCTGATCCCTAGAAAATATTTTGCATCTTTCCATGCCATCTCGATAAACAGGTTTGTCCTAGGATACTGTTTATCTATGTGACCCTTCACAGACGTTGCATTGTATTGTACACTGTGGAAGAACGCGTTGAAATAGTTAAAGAGGAATGCATCATACGATGTATAATTTATCCACCACAGTCTTCAATATTGTTTTTGGGATTATAAGAGATTTACTATATAACAGCTGAGGTGACCTATTCATAGACTGGTTAAGGATAGGTATAATGAAGCGATGCACTTTAAATATACCATAGTGAATGCGATCCACACATTTCGTGTCACTGAGGTCTGCGACCGGAAAAAAGCAGAGAGCAGAATGCTGTCCTAAGGTGAGGAAACCTTAAGGTGATTTGCAAATCTTTAAGTACTCTTATGTCATCGTTGTGGGTGATCAATGGTTCCTAGTTTGGTATTTGACTGGGTTAGCAGTCGAAATAAGACTTATAACTGATGCATGGATACCACACTCCTGGCGTTTCCCACCAGGAAACTTTAACAGGTAAAACCTGCTGAAAATTCTGGGTAGTCAACTGGACAAAAATGGATAATTACTGTGACAATTATGTGCAATAACTCTGATCTGGTAATCCCCTATTTCTCAAGAGCTGCTCAAGGTGCACGTTGGAAAACCACGGTAGTCACTCAACTCTGAATTACTGATACTCCCAATATTGGTAATTTCGGGAATTAAAATATCGTATCACTCAGTATTTGTGCACAAGCTGAACCTTAGTGTGATTAATATTCTAAACAAAAAAATAAGTGTTCACACAGCTTCCTCCACACAATAAATTTATGCTGTCACTCTCTATTCTCTACAGGGTACTAAATCTAACATTCATGCTTCTTTACTTTACTGAAATCAAAAGTTATATTCATCCAAATGAAATTAATCATGTAATCCAAAGTAATGGGGCCTAACATCCCATCTTCTTAACAAGTGTGGTGATAACCCCTTCCGAAATATTATTCCAAGTTAGTCTTTTCTTTTCCATGGTTTCCTCCAATATTCTCTAGCTTCATACTACACAACTAACCGGTTACTCATACACCTTCACATGCTTTATAATACTGAACAGTAGCTTTGCGAGGCATTTTAATGTCAAAACTTGCAAGTGAAAGTTTGCTGCAGCTGAGCCCCTTTTACACATGAGGGGCTAGTTCTGGGTTCAGAACGTTTCATGAACGGATTATTAGCCGATTACTGTAGTCTTCTACTTATCACATCATTATAATACAGAGTGATTAATTTCCTTACATCGTGGTGTCCATTATTTTCTTATCATAAGGAAGTTTGGAAGTCCGAGAGCACAGGTAAAGAGAAAACGATGTCATTTGTCATCTGTTAATCTGTCGTTAGAGGTGTGGAATTACATTAATAGGGGCTCACTTCAATGCCATACCGCCAGCCCTGGAAGTAACTGAGCCTTACAGCGCGATAGTCGAGCCCATGCGCCTCACTAGTTAAAAATAAAATATGTTTATTGACTCAGAGTTGTTGTAACAGACTCTAGAGTGACCACCTGTCGTAATTTTCACGGACTGCCCGTAATTTCAAATTTCGCTCTGCCATGATCTAAGGCTAAACAGACAGCCTGTAATTTTAGCCTTTCACCTAAAGGACGAAAGGTAATTAAAACAGATCAGTTTCCCTAGCTAGATTGAAAGGCAAGGAATCTCCTGTGCTCTGAGGGAGGGAGGGGCAGACAGATTAGAAAAAGGCTTCTTGCCAAGGTATCTCCTTCCCTAAAGAAATGCAAATGTGCACAACTGGTAAATCTGTAAATGTAAAGAGGCTTGGAAACCTGCATAGACTTTAGTTAAAGGAGTCACTTGAAGCTTTCTGATGACATCTGAAGATATTTTCTTTTAGAGAGTGTTGGACCTGGCTTTTTGACAGGGACATCCCCAAACTTTTTGCCTCCTTCCTCCTATTTTTTCTGACCTGTTGTCGTTGGCTTTTGACCTCTGGGCACTTTACCACTGCTAACCAGTGCTAAAGTGCATATGCTCTCTGTGTAAATTGTACTACTGATTGGTTTATCCATGATTGACTATTTAATTTACTTGTAAGTCCCTGGTAGAATGCACTGCATGTGCCTAGGGCAGGTAGATTAAATGCTACTAGTGGGCCTGCAGCACTGGTTGTGCCACCCACCTCAGTAGCCCCTTAACCCTGTCTCAGGCCTGCCATTGCAAGGCCTGTGTGTGCAGTTTCACTGCCACTTCGACTTGGCATTTAAAAGTACTTGCCAAGCCTAGAACTCCCCTTTTTCTACATATAAGTCATCCCTAATGTGTGCCCTAGGTAACCCCTAGAGCAGGGTGCTGTGTAAGTAAAAGGCAGGACATGTACCTGTGTAGTTATATGTCCTGGTAGTGTAAAACTCCTAAATTCGTTTTTACACTACTGTGAGGCCTGCTCCTTTCATAGGCTAACATTGGGGCTGCCCTCATACACTGTTGAAGTGGCAGCTGCTGATCTGAAAGGAGCAGGAAGGTCATATTTAGTATGGCCAGAATGGTAATACAAAATCCTGCTGACTGGTGAAGTCGGATTTAATATTACTATTCTAGAAATGCCACTTTTAGAAAGTGAGCATTTCTTTGCACTAAAATCTTGTTGTGCCCTTCAATCCACGTCTGGCTAGGTTTAGTTGACAGCTCCTTGTGCATTCACTCAGACACACCCCAAACACAGGGTACTCAGCCTCACTTGCATACATCTGCATTTTGAATGGGTCTTCCTGGGCTGGGAGGGTGGAGGGCCTGCCCTCACACAAAGGACTGCCACACCCCCTACTGGGACTCTAGCAGACAGGATTGAACTGAAAGGGGGCTTGGTGCATTTCTTAGACACTCTTTGAAGTCACCCCCACTTCAAAGGCACAACTTAGTATAAAACAGGGCCTCTGCCCTACCTCATCAGACACTTGCTGGAGAAGAAACCTGAACCAGAAACTACATCCTGCCAAGAAGAACTGCCTGGCTGCTCAAAGGACTCACCTGTCTGCTTTTCTACAAAGGACTGCTGCCTTGCTGTTGGCCTGCTGCCTTGCTGAACTCTTATCTGGCTGTAAAAGTGCTCTCCAAGGGCTTGGATAGAGCTTGCCTCCTGTTCCCTGAAGTCTCAGGACCAAAAAGACTTCTCTCTTCCTCTTGGACGCTCCGTGCGCCGAACTTTTCGACGCACAGCTTGTTCCGCGGCAAGAAAAACACCGCACACCGACGCTGATCAAGGCGACGTCTTCGGGACGACCGAAACTTTGACGCACGGCCTCGCAAGGACAACGCCGCCCGACATCCCGGGAGAAATCGACGCGACGCCTGCCGTGAGATCAAAACTTTGACGCACGGCCTCGCAAGGACAACGCCGCCCGACTCCGCAGGAGAAATCGACGCGACGCCTGCCGTGAGATCGAAACTTTGACGCACGGCCTCGCAAGGACAACGCCGCCCGACTTTCCAGGAGAAATCAACGCGACGCCTGCCGTGAGATCAAAACTTTGACGCACGGCCTCGCAAAGACAACGCCGCCCGACTCCGCAGGAGAAATCGACGCAACGCCTGCCGTGAGATCGAAACTTCGACGCGCAGCCCCGCAGAACAACGCGCAGCCGGAAAACAAGCATGAAAATCCACGCACAGACCCCGGACATCTGGTACTCCCCGCAAACCACAGTAAGAGACTGTCCGCGCGCCGGAAGACAATGCCCGACTCCCCGCGTGGAAAATAACGACGTAAGTCCGTGTGTGCTGAGGAGAAATCGACGCACACACCAGTTTTCCACGCACCTCTTCTCCTGTGGCCCTCTGACGAGATTTTCCACCAGAAACCAGGTACTTTGTGTTTGAAAGAGACTTTGTTTTCTTTCTAAAGACTTAAGACACTCTCTATCACTTTTCAGTGATATCTTTACAAATTCGTATTGCAACTTTGATCGTTTTGACCTGAAGATACCCAGATAAATATTATATATTTTTCTAAACACTGTGTGGTGTATTTTTGTGGTGTTATGCTATGGTGTTGTATGATTTATTGCACAAATGCTTTACACATTGCCTTCTAAGTTAAGCCTGACTGCTCGTGCCAAGCTACCGGAGGGTGAGCACAGGCTGATTTTGGATTGTGTGTGACTTACCCTGACTAGAGTGAGGGTTCTTGCTTGGACACAGGGCAACCTGACTGCCAACCAAAAACCCCATTTCTAACAGAGAGGTACTGTAATGGTGTTACAAGGTGATCTATGGAGTGAGTGGTTTTAATGGACTGTAAAAACAAATTTTAGTACTAGGTATAAACTGTATATTATTCAAATCTGTATTTTAGAAGAACTTTTTTTTATTTAATCAAATAGAAACTGTATTTTATTAAAATCTGTATTTTAGAAGGACTTTTTTTATTTGACCAAATTGTATTTGCGCATTTTGAGGCAGCCTATATTATGATGCGTGTAATGCATGTTTAAAATAAGGGCTTACACATTCACAGTTCTTTCAGGGACCTTGGTACCTCATAGTACTAACAAACATTGGCAAAGCCAATAGATCTCATATATGCAAAAATTATTGGCTTTTGCCAATGTGTTTTAGCCATGTTATACACCAGAGTGGCTGCTGTTTAGCATGGCTAAAAGTTAGTTGCATAGTGGTGTAGAGTGGAGTAGAGTGGCATAGGAGTAGTGGCGTAGAGCACAGTGGTGCAGAGTAGAGTGCAGTGTGGTATAGTGCAGTTGTTTGAAGTGCATTGTCGTAGAGTGCAGTGGTTTAGAGTACAGTGGCACGGAGTGGCATGGGACAGAGTAGAGTGGCATACAATAGAGTGGCATAGAGTACAGTAGCGTAGAGTGTTGAGTAGATGCGAGTGGCTTAGAATGCAGTGGTGTACAGTGGTGCAGTGCAGCGTAGAGTACAGTGGCATAGAGTGGAGTGATGCAGACTGCAGTGGCATAGACTGCAGTGGCGCAGAATCAATCAATCAATCAATCAAGGATTTATAGAGCACACTAATCACCCGTTAGGGTGTCAAGGCGCTGGGGGGGAAGCTACTGGTCTTGAGGCGTTTCCTGAATGTCAAGAGGTCTTGGGTTTGTCGAAGGTGGAGCGGTAGGGAGTTCCAGGTCTTGGCGGCTAGGTGAGAGAAGGATCTTCCTCCGGCGGTGGTGCGGCGGATGCGGGGGATGGAGGCGGGGGCAAGGCTGGCGGAGTGAAGATTGCGGGTGGGGGTGTGGAAGATGAGTGTGTCGTTGAGGTAGGCTGGGCCTGTGTCGTGGAGGGCCTTGTGTGCGTGGATGAGGAGTTTGAAGGTGATCCTCTTTGAAACTGGTAGCCAGTGAAGGTCTCTGAGGTGGGGGGGAAATGTGGTTGCGGCGTGGGATGTCCAGAATGATGCTGGCGGATGCGTTTTGGATTCTTTGCAGCTTTGTTAGGAGTTTGGTTATTATTCCTGCATATAGGTCATTTCCATAGTCCAATCGGCTGGGAATTCACTTGAAGATTTTGCGGAGCATGCGGAGAGTGTTGTAGCAGGAAGAGGAGATGGCATTGACCTGCTGAGTCATGCTGAGTCATGCTGAGTGTGGAGTCCAAGATGAAGCCTAGGTTGCATGCGTGGGTGGTGGGCGAGGGCGCGGTTCCTAGGGAGGTGGGCCACCAGGAGTCATTCCAAGTTGAGGGGTTGGTGCCAAAGATGAGGATTTCTGTCTTGTCTGTGTTTAACTTGAGGTTGCTTGATTCCATCCAGCTGGCGATGGTGTGAAGTCCATTGTGGAGGTTGTTCTTTGCAGTTGTAGGATCTTTCGTGAGGGAGAGGATGAGCTGAGTGTCGTCTGCGCAGGAAACTATGTTGATGTGGTGGGTTCGTGTGATGTTGGCGAGGGGGGCCATGTAAACGTTGAAGAGCGTGGGGCTGAGCGAAGATCCTTGGGGAATGCCACAGATGATTCTGGAGGCTTCTGACAGGAACGGTAGGAGGCGGACTCTCTGGGTTCTGCCTGAGAGAAATGACGAGATCAAGTTGAGTGCCTTGTCGCGGATTCCAGCGTTGTGGAGGCGTGTGCGTAGAGTGTGATGACATACCGTGTCGAAAGCTGCAGAGAGGTCCAGGAGGATGAGTGCTGCTGTTTCTCCTTCGTCAAACATGGTCTTAATGGCAGCAAGGAGTGCAGTCTCGGTGCTTTGGTTTCTGCGTAATCCGGATTGGGAGGTGTCCAGTACCTTGCTGTCTTCCAGGAATCTGGATAGTTGGCTGTTTACGATTTTTTTGATGACCTTGGCTGGGAAGGGGAGCGGGGAGATCGGCCGTAGTTCTTGGGGTCGTCTGTGTCTGTCTTTGGTTTCTTCAGCAGGGCGTTGATTTCTGCGTGCTTCCATCTTTCTGGGAAGGTGGCTGACTCGAAGGAGCTGTTGATGGTTTTGCAGAGGTGGGGGGCGATGATGATGTTTTCATTATTGAAGATATGGTGTGGGCAGGGGTTCGATGGTGATCCGTAGTGGATGGAGGCCATGGTGGTGGCGGTGTCCTCTATGTTGATGGGGGTCCAGGTGTGGAGGAGGTGGGTGTTGCTTGGAGTGTTGGGTTCTTGGGTGTTTGTAGTCAGCTGGTGGGTCTGGGGTTTGAATCTATTGTGGATTTCTTCTATCTTTCGACGGAAGTGGGTTGCCAGTGAGTTGCAGAACTCCTGTGATGGCGGGGGTTTGTTGGAGCAGGTCGTGGGGGTGGAGAGCTCATTGACGATGCCGAAGAGCTCTTTACTGTTGTGAGCGTTGGCATCGATGTGGTTTTTAAAGTGGGTCCTTTTGGTGGTGCGGATCAGTTGGTGATGTTTGCGTAGGGCATCCTTGAAAGCGATGTGGTTGGAGTTGGTAGGGTCAAGGTGCCAGGTTTTTTCCATTCTGCGACATAGGCGTTTGGATTCCTGTAGTTCTGGGGTGAACCAGCTGGCCTTGACTCTGTCAGAGGTGTTTTTTTTATTTTTTTAGCGGTGCGAGGGTGTTGGCACACTCTTCTATCCAGCGATGCAGGTTGGTGGTGGCTGTGTTGGGGTCTGGGGTCCCAGGGGGTGGGGCCCGGGCGAGAGTGTAGATCAGTTGATCCGTTGATATTTTTCTCCAGTTGCATCAGGGGGGTTGTGTGCGGTGGTGGTGAGTGACTGGTTTTTGGTAGGAGAAGTGGATGCAGCGGTGTAGTAGTAGTAGTAGAATGTAGTAGTACAGAGTAGAGTACAGTGGCGGAGAGTGCAATGTTGCAGAGTAGAGTGTCAGTGCAGTGGTGTACAGTAGAGGGGTACAGAGAGCAGTGACGTAGAGTGCAGAGCATAGGGCAGTGGCATACAGTGCAGTTGTTTAGAGTGCATTGGCATAGAGTACAGTGGCATAGAGTGGCATGGGGCAGAGTAGGGTGGCATAGAGTGCAGTGGAGTAGAATGGCATACAACAGAGTGGCAGAGAGTGCAGTAGTACAGAGTGGTGGAGTGGCATGGAGTGCTGAGTAGATTTGAGTGGCATAGCGTGCAGAGGCGTATAGTGGTGCAGAGAGGAGTAGTGTAGAGTAAAGCAATGCAGAGTGTAGTGATGAAAAGTGCAGTGGTGTGGAGTTATGTAGAGTGGTATAGAGTGCAGTGGAATAGAGTATATTGGTGCAGAATGCAGTAGTACAGAGCAGAGTGTTGTAGAGTAGAGTGGCAGCCAGTGCAGTATTGCAGAGTAGAGTGTCAAAGTGCAGTGGAGTATAGTGCAGCTGTTTATAGTGCATTGACATAGAGTGCAGTGGTTTAGAGGGCAGTGGGGCAGAGTCGTGAAGAGTGCAGTGGCGTAGAATAGATTGTTTCAGAGTAGAGTGCAGTGGGTTAGAGTGGAGAGGTTCAGGGTAGGGTGCAGTGGCATAGAATGCAGTGGCATAGAGTGCAGTGGAGTAAAGTGGATTGTTTCACAGTAGAGTAAGGTAGAGTGGAGAGGTGCAGGGTAGAGTGAAGTTGCATAGAGTGGCACAGTGTGTGATGGCACAGAGCAAAGTGGTATAGAGTTTTGTGGCATAGAGTGTAGTGGTGCAGAGTATATTGGAGAGATGTACAGTGTACTGATGTAGAGTGCAGGGGCCTAGAGTTGAGTGTTACAGAGTAAAGTGCACTAGCATAGAGTGTATTAGAATAGAGTGCAGTGGTGTACAGTGCAGTCTTGAAAAGTGGCATAGAGTGGAGTTTTGCGGACTAGATTTCTGTTGCCTAGACTGGAGTAGCATGCAGAGGCGCAGTGGTGTAGAGAGGCATTACATGCATTGGCCTACAGTCGAGTGGTACAGAGTAGAGTAGAGAGGCATAGTGTGAAGTAACAGAGTGCATTGGCATGGAATGGTGTAAAGTTGTAAAAACTTCCGACCGATCACCCTGCTCCCCTTCCCGGCGAAGGTCACCGAGAAGATCGTAAACGCTCAGCTTACCCACCACCTCGAGGACAACTCCATCCTGGACCCCTCCCAGTCCAGTTTCAGACGTAACCGCAGCACCAAGACTACCCTTCTCGCCGCCACAGACGACATCAGACAGCAAATGGACAGCAGCGAAACATCAGCCTTCATCCTCCTGGACCTATCTGCTGCCTTTGACACGGTCTGCCATCGCACCCTGAAAACACGCCTCCACGAAGCCGGAATACAAGAAAAAGCCCTCAACTGGATCTCCTCATTTCTCTCTGGCAGAACCCAGAGAGTCCGCCTCCCACCCTTCCGCTCCGAAGCCACCAACATCATCTGCGGCGTCTCTCAAGGCTTCTCACTGAGCCCGACGCTGTTCAACATCTACATGGCCCCCCTCACACAACTGGCCTGTCGGCACAACCTCAACATTCTCTCCTATGCCGACGACACCCAGCTCATCCTCTCCCTCACTAAAGAACCGAGCACCGCCAAAGCCAACCTCCACGAGGGAATGAAGTCCATCGCCAGGTGGATGAGAAGCAGCCGCCTGAAGCTGAACTCTGACAAAACGGAGGTCCTCATCCTCAGACGCACCCCCGCCCACCTCAGTGGGTCCCCCGCCAACACCTGCCGACCACGCACGCAACCTGGGTTTCATCCTCGACTCCTCCCTCTCCATGTCCAAACAGGTCAACGCAGTTTCCTCCTCCTGCTACAACACCCTCTGCATGCTCCGCAGAATCTACAAATGGATCCCGACGGAAACCAGAAAAACTGTGACCCAGGCCCTCATCAGCAGCAGGCTAGACTATGGCAACGCACTATACACAGGCATCCCAGCTAAAAGACATACAACGCCTCCAACGCATCCAAAACACCTCCGACTGGTCCTCGACGAAACCCCGCCGCTGCCACATCTCCCACCACCTGAGAGACCTCCACTGGCTCCCCGTGGACAAGAGGATCACCTTCAAACTCCTCACCCACGCTCAAAAGGCACTCTACAACGGTGGACCAGCCTACCTGAACAACAGACTCAACTTCTACGTCCCCACCCGCCAACTCCGCTCCGCCAACCTCGCCCTCGCCATCGCCCCCCGCTTTCAGCGTAAGACCTCCGGTGGCAGATCCTTCTCCTATCTCGCCGCCAAGACCTGGAACACCCTCCCGACCGTCCTGCGACAGACCCAGGACCTACTCACCTTCAGGAGACTACTTAAGACTTGGCTCTTCGACCAGTAGCAGCACCACCCCTCACTCAGCGCCTTGAAACCCTAACGGGTACGTAGTGCACTTTACAAATAGCTTGATTGATTGATTGATTGATTAAAGTGAAGTGATGCAGGTGAGGGTGGAGTGGTGTGGAGTAGTGCAGAGCAGAGTAGAGTATGAATGGTGTGGTAACAGACTGCCATTACAGACATTGGGGGTTATTACAACTTTGGAGGAGGTGTTAATCCATCCCAAAAGTGACGGTTAAGTGACGGATATACCACCAGCCGTGTTACGAGTTCCATAGGATATAATGGACTCGTAATACGGCTGGTGGTATATCCGTCACTTTACCGTCACTTTTGGGACAGATTAACACCTCCTCCAAAGTTGTAATAACCCCCATTATGTTTTGATTTAAATGACTATTACATTTACACAGACATACAGTTTTTCAAATAAATCTATACAGTGCACAGATGATGATGTGTGGAAATTGCATCACCTAATGCAATGCAATGATTTATTTTAATCATATAAAGGTATTTGTTACCAGCAAAGTTCAGAATTAACAAAAATGTGCTTAATTTGTGCTCCTAATTCTGATATATTTTGAAGTTTATTTAAATGTTATCATGTGATAGAAAAATGTCTTTCCTAACCCCAGTATCCAGCAAGATTGATGCATAAACCCTCTCACTTTGAAGTCAGAGAAAGAAAAGTAAACACTAAGTTACCATCGAAGACAGAGCCTGACATTTGACCTTGTTCTTTGAATGCACAGAAAATGTGATGAGATAAGAACAAGATTTACAGGCCTGTTTACAGAAAGGGAGCATTCAGAAGGACACTGTAAATAAGGTTTGGGCAAGGGAAGGGACGAACTCTAGCTGCATAGCCTAAAACAAATAAAGCCAGCAAATTCAAAGCAACAAAACGTGAGTTACAAATCACTAAGCCAATGGCAAGCAACGGATGGAATGCATTCCCAAGGAAGCTCTATGAATGTACTTAAAGTTACAGCCTTGGGATACTTTGTGGGGAAAGTCCAGTATTTTAGTCCCGTCTGTATCTTGCAAAGGTTTGGCTACATTAATCACCCAGGTAGTATGGGGAGAAGATCTGGAGTGGTCTCCATGTTACAGGAAAGGTCTGTACACCCATTCTATCAGTTTGCCACCAGTCCATATGGTGTAGAGCTTCTGGCTGACCTCATGTAGGGTTAATACTAGGTGGCAGACAAGAATCAGGGCATTTAATGATTGTTTGAGGTGGTGATGAAGCAGAAATGAAGGTTTTACATTTATTAGCGCTTAAACGTAGTACTGCAATAATCATGTGTGACTCTAACCGAACTAATAAAGATTGTACGGGGACAAAATGTGCCCTTAGAGTAGTTTGCCAACATTTATAAGCGTGCTTTATATAACGTCATGTACTAGAATTGCACTAATCCGACATAATCATAAACGTGTGCTACGATTTGCTTGCTTGAAATGTTTTAGCTTAGCATTACTTTAGCAGAGGCTTTGGCCTAGTTGCCTGGTCTCACGGTTTAGATGCTCGTATTTTTCCAATGTGCTATTAAACGTGTATTTTTGCTTGAAGCTGTACTTTTCCACTGAGATCGTTCACATGCTTATCTTAAAGTTTCGTGCCAGCTTGGCATTTTTCTCTTTACTCCAAGGTCGATCTGCAGGTGCGGACAATGGAGGCTCTGAAAGTGAGCTAATTGGTATAAAATGTTGCAACTTGCGTACCCATCTCCAAGGATAATGTATGCTTAAGTAAAAGCTTGAGAACTGTTGTTTTTGATTGGACAATTTGAAGCTAACCTATGAACCCTCCAATGGAAGACCCTATTGGATTTGAACTGTTGTCTATAAAAACCAGGTGCACGAGAAGAAATTAGATCATTACGGCCATTATCAGCTCGATACCCGCCATTTGCAGACTTCGTAGCTATTATGGCCCACCTTGCTGCGACGCCATTTTGAAAGAGACTTTGATGCTTTCTCTAATCGAGAGAAAGAGAACTTAAATGATTCTGGCCCTAGAGACTTTAACTTTGATTTGTCCCTTTGCATGAAGTAATAGTTTCACCTTGCCGCCGTGAGGCAATTGCCCCGTCCACCCCGTCCCCTTTGCCCCGTCCCATGCCGGTCGAAACGGTACCCATGCTGATCGAGAAACGGTACCTGTGAGACGAAGACTTCCTTGTATGCTGAGCGTAATTGGTAAATATGAAAGGAAATTATACAATTGCATTGTGTTTCTTTTAGGTAACCAACTGCTGATTTTTGACAAGAGCCCTAGCTAGGAGTTTTACTAAATTAATGTTGCTAAATTGTTTTCGCATGAAGCCCCACATGCCGATGCTAATTTGAGGTTAGACGAGGATTCCTTTTGTTGCACGATGCAATTTGAGACCTTGTTATGCTGACTAAATGTATGCAATTAGTTCATTACAGATTATCGTATTAGTGATTTGCATTGCTATTATCGAATGCCTTGTTATTCAAATGCTGCATAGATTGCACTTGTTTCGCCGCTATGGACAGCTATTAATGTTCATTTATGTTTATCATTTGGTGTTGAGACACATTTATATTGTGCTAGCTTTGTTAATATAGGGAAATAAATTCACTAACTTTGCAATAAACTGGTGTGGTTATTCCTGACTGAAAGGTCAGGGTTCGCCGAAATGTATTCTGGATTAATTGTTAAGTGTTATGTTGATCAAGGTATTGCTTATGTTCGATATTGATTATTGATTTGATTAAGGCGACCGATTAAGAGTACGGAGAGTCCCACTTAGTCAAAAGATTCATCGGCCTAAAGAGCGTCCGAATACAGGTAAAATTACTAGTACGGACCGCTCTATCAGTAGATGGTAGCAGAGGACGGTTTCGTCTTTTGGGACCCTGTACTCTTAAAGTACATGGTGTTGAATTAACGGTTTCGATTTTTGAGACCACACTCGAGAAGTTGAATTAGATTTTTCTTGGATAAAACTGATTGACAGAATGATGATGGGCTAAGTCCACCGCGACTTTCCCGGGATCTCGGAGCTTGCGGATGGAGAGAACGGAGGTGTGGAAACAGCGTTGGCGGTACTAGTGATGGTATGAGTGAAGTTAGGGTTTTGCGCTTGCACAGCTTATTGCCGCAGATTGTGTGAAAAGGTTGCGAGGAATTTTTTTTTCCTTTTTTAGAGGATAGCGGAGGTGCGACTCCGAGTGTAGAAGTAGAGAAGTCGTCGAACTTCATAGAAATAGCGGAGGTGCGACTCCGAGTGTGAGAGTAGGGAAGTCGTCGAACTTCATGTGCGTGTGGCGCTTTGTGCATAAAAAGGTCCACGTGGTTGTTGTTGTTGAGACGGGCCCTGCGAGGTCAAGAGACTCCGGAGTATGTTGATCTATGTTGTGGTCTGGGCGGTTTAGTAGGTTGATCGGGCGTGGTCAACGAGTCGGTACGTGTGTTAAGGGAGTGAAAGAAACTTCGACTTCGGGCTTTGACAAGATTCTAAGTGCACTAGAATAGATCATTGACAAGTTGAGAGCAGTCTGCGGGTCAGATTTGCTTGCGAACGTGGGGACCGAGAAAGATGGAATAACTGCCGAGGCTAGTGAAAAGTCCCTAAGGTCCTGAAGCGACTGTGTTACCCTTCCTGTAGTAAACCGACAGATCTGTTTTATATTTTTTGGTAGCTCGCGATATATGCAAGAAGTTGTTACGAGAGGAGCTGAGTGAAGGAGGACTAGCCGCGAGGCTTTGTCAGCCACAGTGTGTGTGAGTGTGACGTCACTAGGAGCCGCGCTGGGATAGGTTGGTTGTAGAGAAGGGTCGCGCACGGATTGGACGCAGTCCGTGGGGCTCGATTGGAAGGGGAAAGGCAAGCGAAGAGTATTCCGGGAATTAAAGTCACCTATTGATTACAAACTTTGTGAAATAAAAGACGAGAAAAAAAATGAAATTTTTTAAAGCATTAAGGAGTGCGATGAAGGGGGAGTCATACATTAAAGCGAGTGTAGGAGAGGAGACGCCGCCCGAAGGCACACCGGTTTACATTGTAATGGAGGAAAAGGGGGTAGCTCCGTGCCTTTGGCTAAAGCAATGGCACAAGTTGACAGAGAAACATGGGAGCGTAGCATTCCCGATCCATGGGACATTCAATATAAGGATTCTAGAGAATTTGAGATTCGCGATGTACGACATGAAGGTGCCTCCAAGGCCAGCCCAGTTTGAGGCTCTAGCAATTTGGGAACTGATGGCTAGACAGCAGCAGCAAAATAAGATCGAGAACAGGATAAGGAAGGTAGAAAAGACACTAGCGGACGCTAGGTGGGATAATGCACAGAAGGTGTGGAGGTCAGATGTATTGCAGGGGATAAAATTGTTCCCGGCAATTACTAAGGAAGAAGAGGAGACAGGTAAGAAAGCTACCTGTAAGACAAACAGGAGGTGTTCCAAGGATAGAGAGGACGAGGAAAAGTTGAGAAGAGAAGAGGAGTTAGAGGATGAGGAGTTAATCATGCAATTGCTGAACGACCGTCCACCACCTTATGCAGAGAGTGGACAAGGTCCAAGTACCAGTTCTGCCCCTCCGGCATCGGTACAGAATAATGAAACACAGAGTTCAGGGGCTTCATCAGATCTAAGGACCCGAGTTTACTGTTCACCCCGCAGATACCGCAGGTTAGGAGAATATATCCAGATGTGCCCATGTTGAAACCTGCAGAAAATTATCAGCCGCAGGTCCCAAGGTATTACAGCAGCGACAATAGTACGGGAATGATTCTAGATCCAGCCGCAATGGGAGGACAGAATGGTCACAACCCGACATTGGCACAAGCTGAATCAACTCAGTTTTTGATGCCTCAGAAGCAGATGCAGGGGGGAACAGCACATGCTCAGATGACGGGGAGTCAGATGGGCATGCCGGCAATGATGACCCATAGCGTGGGAATGAACGTGCCTCAGAACGTGGGAAATGGACAAAACCCAGATGCGATATCACTACCCATTACTGTAGGTCCACCGGTACCTTTGTACAGTCAGCCTAATCTAGGTATGAGCGGTCAGGGATCAATGCTGCAGAATGGGACCGAAAGGAGGTGCATAGAAAACACTCCAGGGATAACTCCTATAGCGGCTCAGCCAAATGGATCTGGGTACTTAATGGAGTTTAGCCCCATATGTGCTCAGTCGACACTGGTGAGGTCGAGTCCCCCACTGATAATACCTCTGTCATCGAACACTGAAAAGTTGCCGCAACCATCAATGGCAGTCGATGTGAACGTACACTGATGGGGTTGAATGCGCAACAGCTGACACAATGGTTCAACAGTCTAAATTCCACACAAAGCTCGGACAGTGGGAAGGGAGAAGATTATGTGAATAGGATGAGGTTGAACATGGAAGCACAAGAATTGGTGGAAGGGACTATGGGTGTGAATAGGTTAGAGTCCTACTCGGAAGAAGAGCTGAGGTATCTATGTCCCAGGATAACAAAAGAAGTGAACAAGGTACACAAAAGCTTGCAGGAAGTAGCTGACAAAAACGGGGTTGATATAGACAAGACGAAACACTTGAGCAGGAGCTATAGGTTGGATTTTGGGACCACAGATTTTGAACACATGAGGTCAGCAGGCATGAAGGCGCACCTTAGAGAACTGCTGCAGAGTGCACAAGTGTGGAGGTGCTTAGACAAGTGGGAAAGCAGATGTGTAAAGAGGAAGGAAAAGAGGAGGGACAGTGCTACAGAGCTCAACGAGAAAAGACCACAGAGTAGCGAGGCAGTAACTATGTTACCAATGAGGGAGACAGCAGGGGGAAAATTAATACATGTACCATGGCACAGAAGCGACATTCAGTCATTTACGGATGATTTTCCCAAACTGAGAGAGAAACCGATTGAATGGTATCAACAGACTGATAGGTTTGTGAAGCTTGCAAAATGTCTCTGGGAAGACCTGAACACTCTCTTTGAGATTGTAGTTCCAGCAGATTTGTGGGAGGATTGCAAAAGAGCTGTAGGTTGGCCGACAAGTGAACCAGAAAGAGACAGGGAGACGGGTGCACCATCACCTATGGTGATGAGCTTGTACTACAAGGTGATTGAGCATTTGAAGACGAAGGTTGCCGTGAAAAATGTGGATTGGCAGAAGATCGATCGAACGGCCCAAGAGGCTAAAGAGTCGATTCATAGTTACTATGAGAGGTTGTTGAAGGCGTTTAAGAACTACAGTGGCACAGAGACAATAGAGGCGAAGGACATGCTTCATTTTGTGTTCAGATTTGTGGAAGGGCTGAGACCAGAGATAAGCCAGATGATAAAGTCGCATTTGATTTGTTGGCAGTCGAAACCGATTGATGAGGTGTTGAATTATGCGAAATACTGTAGCGACGAAATTGAAGTGAAACAGAAAAGGTTGAAAGAGAAGGTGATGATGATGCAGCTTAAGGCAGCTCAGACAGGTCTGCAAGGTTTGCAAGGGATGCAAGGGTTCCAACAGCAGGTACCGCAACCGCAGCCGCAGTTGCAGGGAAATATGATGTTTCAGCCACAGGCCAGAGGCAGAGGCAGAGGAGGTTTTGCGAATAATGGTCCGGATTTGAACACTGTTGTGACTGGTGTGCAGGCAATGAAGAAGGTGATGCCGTGTCACGTGTGCGGAATTGTCGGTCATTGGAAACGCGAGTGCCCGATGGTGGTGCAGGAAGGTGCAGGTGCAGGTGTTGGTCAGCAAAACAATGATGTCAATGCATTTCAGACAATGAGGGGACCGAAAATGAGAAGTCCAAACCCAAATTTTCAGACCGTAAATCAGTTGCAGGGGTTACAGCCCATGCAGCCGCAGCAGATGCAGATGCCTCGTATGCAGATGACGCAAATGCAGCCGATGCAACAGCAGTTACCCATGGTACCTAATCAGCAAATGCAAATACCTTTGGCACCAATGAGTCAGCAGCAAGTGATGGTTCCTCCACAGGTCTCGGGTCAGGTAATGAGTACAAATGGCACAGTACAACAGTTCCCATTACACAGTGAGAGTGGAATAAACAATGTATGGGAGAGTGAAAGTTCAGAAGAAGAAGGATATTGTGTGCTTGCAGCATCATTGGAAGTTGATCAAAAGGGTCCGTACGTAGAGGGAAGAGTAATGGGTCATCGTGTCTCATTCTTGGTTGACACAGGAGCCACACGTTCAACTGTTAAGAGCAGTGAAGTACCAAATTTGCCACTCTCAGGGAGGACAGTTCAAGTGGTGGGAGTAGCAAACAGGCACCTGACGAACCCAATAACAGATCCGGTACCAGTCAGCATCGGTAACTATCAAGGGGTGCATCAGTTTGTGGTATGTGACTCAAGCCCGATAGCACTATTAGGGAGAGACCTATTGTGCAAATTGGGTTGTTCGATCATGTGTTCGAACGAAGGAATAACAATCCAGACGAGCAGTGATGGGGAAGAAGGGGACAGTGTAGAGGGGGATGAGATGGAAACTGTTGATGAAGAGTATCCTCTGATTTGCCTTTTCCCGATGATAACTGAAGAAGATATTCCAGCCGAATTACGGGAAACAGTCGGAAAGGAAGTGTGGGACATGACAGGGAAAGAGGTGGGATTGATGAAAGGAGTGGAACCAGTGAAAGTGACTGTAAAGCCCAATGCAATCTTTCCCCAGACCCCACAATACCACATGGCACAAGACACCCTCATGAAAGTTGCTCAACTTATTGACGAATTTGTAAAGCAGGGAGTACTGAAAGAAGTGTTAAGCAGTCCATGTAATTCACCAATAATGGGACTAATAAAGCCAAGTGGAAAGGTCCGACTTGTGCAGGACTTGAGGAAAATAAATGACATCATAGTCAAGTGTTGCCCTGTCGTACCAAATCCAGCTGTGATAATGTTTCAAGTCCCTTGCGATGCCGAGTGGTTTTCAGTCATTGACTTGTCACAGGCATTCTTTTCCGTGCCTCTTCATGAGGACAGCCAATTCCTCTTTTGTTTCAAATTCCTAGACAGAGTGTACAGTTGGTGTCGAATTCCTCAAGGGTTCTCTGAGTCACCGTCAATCTTCAATCAGATTCTAAAGAAAGATTTGGAAGCATTAGAATTGCCATTCGAGTCAACCCTAGTACAGTACATTGATGACTTACTGGTTGCATCAAAGACAGAAAGTGGCTGCACAGCCGATACCATTGCTCTGTTGAACCATTTGGGAAGGAATGGACACAAGGTGTCTCCTTCCAAATTGCAGTTCTGTCAGAAGAAAGTGAAATACTTGGGTCACCAGATAGAGAAAGGGTCACGGAGAATAATGAAGGAAAGAATAACAAGCGTACTTCAAATGAGTCCACCCAAGACAAGGAGGGAGGTGAGGAAGTTTTTGGGAATGGTGGGCTACTGTCGCCAGTGGATTCCCAACTTCTCGACTCTAGCAAAGCCTTTACTGAAGCTGACCCAGAAGGATGCCTTGGATCAAATTGAGCTGAAAGGAGATGAGATGGATGCTTTTGTTGAATTGAAAGAATGCATGTGTAGGGCTCCAGCTTTAGGTATGCCTGACTACACAAAGCCTTTCACATTGTTTTGTCATGAGCGTGATGCATGTTCTTTGTCTGTCTTGACTCAAGCCCATGGTGGCGTAAACAGACCAGTAGCGTATTTTTCAGCTACTTTGGATCCGGTCGCAGCAGCACTCCCAGGGTGTTTGCGCGCCGTAGCAGCAGTTGGTATCAGCCTCACTCAGAGTGAAGGAATAGTGATGGGACACCCAGTAACAGTCATGGTCCCTCACTCAGTTGAGATACTTTTGACCCGCTCCCGAACGCAACACATGACCGGAGCAAGACTCACAAGGTATGAAACGATAATTCTGGGCTCACCGAACGTGCAGCTGAAAAGGTGCACTACGTTGAATCCAGCAACCTTGCTCCCTGGAGAAAATGCTGAAATTGAGAACGCTGAAGACGTCGAGCATGACTGCCTTCAGGTGACTGAATTTTGCACAAAACCTCGACCTGACATTAAGGATACTAAACTTGATGAAAATGACCAGATTGTTTTTGTTGATGGTTCATGTCTAAGAGATGGGATGGGAATTTTAAAAGCAGGATATGCTGTATGTACTGTAACAGGTGTCTTGGAAGCGGGATGGCTTCAAGGAGTCTATTCTGCACAAGTAGCAGAACTTGTAGCCCTTACAAGAGCATGTCAACTGTCTGCATTGATGAAAGTCACCATTTACACTGATAGCCAGTACGGGTTTGGGATTGTGCATGACTTTGGACAACTATGGTCACAGAGAGGTTTCCTGACTTCTTCAGGATCCCCAGTGAAAAACGGGGAGAGAATAAGGGAATTGTTACATGCCATTCAAATGCCAGCCGAAGTTGCAGTGGTAAAGTGTAGTGCTCATACGAAAGGACAGGATTATGTCTCTCTGGGAAATGCATATGCGGATCAAGTCGCAAGATTCTGTGCCTTGAACTGTATATTACTCAGGGATGAATGGAATTCGATAAGTGAGCCAGAACTCGAACCAGCTGAAGCATTCGCCTTAAAGGTCGTAGATACAATAGATGAACTAAAAGCATTGCAGAATAACGTCAGGGAGGATGAGAGAGATTCCTGGATTAAATCACAGTGTATAAAGAGACCAGACGAGTTATGGGTTTCAAATGAGGGAAAATTTGTTTTGCCAAGTGGTCTCTTATCACAGCTTGCGCGGTTCTATCATGGGCAGGTTCACCTAGGGAGAGATGCCATGATAAGATTGTTCAAAACAGATTGGTTTAACCCCAGATTTCGTCAAGCTGCAGAAGCAGTTTGCCATCGATGTGTCACTTGCCAGCAGATGAACCCAGGAAAGGGAACAGTTGTGAACGCCAGCCACATTGGCTGGGCCAGTGGCCCATTTAGTAGGATGCAGATAGACTTCATTGAGATGCCTGTGTATGGAGGTCTGAAGTATGTGTTGGTGATTGTGTGCATTTTTAGTCACTGGATTGAGGCATACCCCACACGTAGAAATGACAGCCTTACAGTTGCAAAGCTATTGTTGAGAGAGTTGATACCACGTTTCGGATTCCCGATCTCTTTAGAATCAGATAGGGGAAGTCACTTCAATAACGAGGTGATAAAGTTACTTTGCGAAGCGCTGAACATTGAGCAAAAACTGCATTGTAGCTATCGCCCTGAAGCATCAGGATTGGTGGAGCAGATGAATGGTACACTGAAATCAAGAATGGCGAAAATATGTGCATCGACAAATTTGAAATGGCCTGACGCATTGCCCTTGGTGCTAATGTCAATGAGAAACACCCCTGATAGAAAGACTGGATTGTCTCCGCACGAAATTCTCATGGGCAGGGCTATGAGACTTCCTGCAGTTCCCGCAAACGCGCTTTTGAATATTACAGATGATATGGTGTTAGACTACTGCAAGGGTCTGGCTGACGTGGTTCGCTCTTTCTCTCACCAGGTGGAAGCAACCACCTTGCCACCGATCCAAGGTCCAGGACACGCACTGAAAGCAGGTGACTGGGTCGTGGTAAAGAAGCACGTGAGGAAGTCGTGCCTGGAACCCCGTTGGAAAGGCCCTTTCCAAGTGATCCTGACGACAACTACCGCTGTGAAGTGTGCGGGGGTTCCCAACTGGATCCACGCCAGTCACACAAAGAAGGTGTTGTGTCCCACAGATGAGGAAGTTGAAGCGCTAAAACTGCCAGTGCCTGATAAAACAGTGCTGAGTGCTGAAACAGAACAAAACCGAACTGAAAGAGAACAGGCAGAAGCAGGAGAGAGAGAGATATTATTGGAGGACGAAGAGACTAACTCACTTGGGGAAGACCAAGGAGAAAGTTCAGACAGCGACGAAGCAGCTGAAGGTGACAAAGAACCTGAAGCAGCTGAGGGTAGCAAAAAGCCTGAAGCAGCTGAGGGTGACAAAGAACCTGAAGCAGCTGAAAGTGATACAGAGCCTGCCGAAAGTAACGGTGACGAAGGGCTCGAAAAGGGTGAAAAAGCAGGAGAGCCTGATCAGAGGAGGGCGTTCCCAGAAGCAGGCGATACAGAAAAAGAAAAGGAGAACGTGATTGATTCCCCAGGAGGAGGAGGGGACAAGGCGGAACAGAACGAAACGGTTCAAGCGTCCTCAGAAAAGATCGCAGGTCCGTCAAATGGACATGGTGCAAAGAGGAGACTAAGTATATCACCAGTAAAACAAAGGACTGGAGAAGGTTTGAACGACGGAGAAAGGCCAAAAGTGAAAGAGAAAAGAAAGGAAGTGTCTGTCGTGGTACCAACCTCAAGTGACGAAAAAGACTTGACAAAAGAGGAAAGTACCAGCGAGGCAGAATCGAAAAGAGAAGCAAAATTGAAAAGGAAAAGGATACCGAACAGAAGATATTCCGGTCCTGAATGGGCATATGTAGTCAATGACGATTGGACTGACGAGTTTGTATCTCTAAGCATCGAGAACGAAGAAGAAGAGATACCAATAGAAAAGAAAAGTTTTATGGACAGTGTTGATTGAAAGGGTGATAAATGACATTGCCTGCTACAATCTAAAGTGCTAAAACCAGCTGAGATATTGCTAAACCGGATGAGACATTTGCTAAACCGATAAAGACTGAGTTATTGCCGAATTGAGACAAATGCTGCTAACCGATAAGTGACTTGGCCTCTTGAAGAAGACGGTGTGAACATTGCGCTCGTTCAGCTTTGTAACTGAATTGCTAAACAGTTTCTTTATAGGTGCTTCTAGCTCTCTGATTCTATACAGATCATGACGCAAAACAGTAGAAAGAAATATTGTAAATATGTGTGTATAGGCTTAATAATTGCATGTGTACTAATAATAATGGCAATTGTACTCGGAATGCATGGTAAGGGTGAGAATGAGAGGATTGATGCTTCTACTTTTGCTCCTGTTACTGTCACTGAACTAACCGCATTGAAAAGACTAGAATTAGAGGAGAGGCTCTTGCATGATAAGAAAGAGCTTTCGTATAATGTTTTCTATCGCTTGCTAACAGAATATGTTGAGACTATGGATGCGAAAGATTGTTATGTGTGTACACAGATACCGACATCAGTAAAGGAAGGGGTGACATATCACCACATGCCTCTTACCTACGGGATTACATGTAGCATAGTAATGTCTAGATTTTATGGTCAAACTAACATACAGTATTTTTACTCGAATTATGATGTTACCTTTGCATATGTTCCTATAATAGCGCAGCTAAGCCAGATTGCTAAAGATTGGGATGCTAAAATAATGAGGGAATTTTTCGAGCCAATGCTACCTTTTGAAACGGCTCACGCTCATAGGGAAAATCTTACCTGCTTGCTCTCTGCAGTAGAAATAAGCTTTTTAGATCGCACAGATGATAGAAGGGCACAAATGAATGCGAAATTAGAAAAGGAACTACATAAGAGGACTTCAGTAGATAATTATGATTTTGCCGCAATAAAGACACAAGGGAGAATAGCTTTAGATGCTTGGCATGTAGGGAAATTTTGTATATATCGAGGTGAATCTTATTATGACAACATTTTTGTAGGAGCGAGTGAGTGTAAACACACGTTTATCTTTAAGGCCAAATGGACATTCATGATGAACGGACTTGACCCTGTCATTCCAGGTGTATACTACATTTGTGGGTATAATGCCTATTATCGTCTTCCGAAAGGATGGTGGGGAGATGTTATTTGGGTATAGTATTCCCAAAGGTTTATCAACTGGATGACCTATCGATGATTCAAAAGACGTCTGGATCCCATCGTATCCAGAAAAGAGAGACCGCAGCTGCTGTGATAGGAGATATATTTGGAGCCATGATTCCTTCATTGGGAGTTGTGCTGAATTCCATCAAAATAAGAAAGTTGTCTACTATAGTGGATAACATGTTGACAAAGTTTTCAGGTGCTATAATCCTGATAGATGCTGAACTTGCAGCGGAAAGAGCTATGACTCTTCAAAACAGGCTTGCCTTAGACATTCTTTTAGCAAAGGATGGTGGCGTTTGCAAAATGCTTGGTGCACGACACTGTTGTACTTATATTCCCGACAATAGTGTGAAAATTAAAAATATGCTTGCTAATCTAACAAAAGAAAGTGTAGATTTGAAGGAATTGAAAGAACCAGGAGTGTGGGAGAAGGTTGGAAAAGGACTTGCTTCAGTGGGACATTGGATTGGGGGAATTTGGAATGGAATATTATTGAAAATAATAGAAGGAATATTAATAGTAATAATTTGTAAATTTGGAATTTGGGGAATAAAAAGGGGAATAATAATGATTATGGAAAGAATTAAAAGAAGAAAGGAAGAGAAAATAATGAAAAAGATGGCAGAAGAATACAAAGCGAAAACTAGGGGAACTAAAAGGAAAAGAGAACTGACAGAATTTTAATGGAATAAAATTTGTGGGCATGGTTTGGTGTGATGACAAGTAGTCATCAGAGGAGGTATTGATGAAGCAGAAATGAAGGTTTTACATTTATTAGCGCTTAAACGTAGTACTGCAATAATCATGTGTGACTCTAACCGAACTAATAAAGATTGTACGGGGACAAAATGTGCCCTTAGAGTAGTTTGCCAACATTTATAAGCGTGCTTTATATAACGTGATGTACTAGAATTGCACTAATCCGACATAATCATAAACGTGTGCTACGATTTGCTTGCTTGAAATGTTTTAGCTTAGCATTACTTTAGCGGAGGCTTTGGCCTAGTTGCCTGGTCTCACGGTTTAGATGCTCGTATTTTTCCAATGTGCTATTAAACGTGTATTTTTGCTTGAAGCTGTACTTTTCCACTGAGATCGTTCACATGCTTATCTTAAAGTTTCGTGCCAGCTTGGCATTTTTCTCTTTACTCCAAGGTCGATCTGCAGGTGCGGACAATGGAGGCTCTGAAAGTGAGCTAATTGGTATAAAATGTTGCAACTTGCGTACCCATCTCCAAGGATAATGTATGCTTAAGTAAAAGCTTGAGAACTGTTGTTTTTGATTGGACAATTTGAAGCTAACCTATGAACCCTCCAATGGAAGACCCTACTGGATTTGAACTGTTGTCTATAAAAACCAGGTGCACGAGAAGAAATTAGATCATTACGGCCATTATCAGCTCGATACCCGCCATTTGCAGACTTCGTAGCTATTATGGCCCACCTTGCTGCGACGCCATTTTGAAAGAGACTTTGATGCTTTCTCTAATCGAGAGAAAGAGAACTTAAATGATTCTGGCCCTAGAGACTTTAACTTTGATTTGTCCCTTTGCATGAAGTAATAGTTTCACCTTGCCGCCGTGAGGCAATTGCCCCGTCCACCCCTGCCCCTTTGCCCCGTCCCATGCCGGTCGAAACGGTACCCAGGCTGATCGAGAAACGGTACCTGTGAGACGAAGACTTCCATGTATGCTGAGCGTAATTGGTAAATATGAAAGGAAATGATACAATTGCATTGTGTTTCTTTTAGGTAACCAACTGCTGATTTTTGACAAGAGTCCTAGCTAGGAGTTTTACTAAATTAATGTTGCTAAATTGTTTTCGCATGAAGCCCCACATGCCGATGCTAATTTGAGGTTAGACGAGGATTCCTTTTGTTGCACGATGCAATTTGAGACCTTGTTATGCTGACTAAATGTATGCAATTAGTTCATTACAGATTATCGTATTAGTGATTTGCATTGCTATTATCGAATGCCTTGTAATTCAAATGCTGCATAGATTGCACTTGTTTCGCCGCTATGGACAGCTATTAATGTTCATTTATGTTTATCATTTGGTGTTGAGACACATTTATATTGTGCTAGCTTTGTTAATATAGGGAAATAAATTCACTAACTTTGCAATAAACTGGTGTGGTTATTCCTGACTGAAAGGTCAGGGTTCGCCGAAATGTATTCTGGATTAATTGTTAAGTGTTATGTTGATCAAGGTATTGCTTATGTTCGATATTGATTATTGATTTGATTGAGGCGACCGATTAAGAGTACGGAGAGTCCCACTTAGTCAAAAGATTCATCGGCCTAAAGAGCGTCCGAATACAGGTAAAATTGCTAGTACTGACCGCTCTATCAGTGGTTGTAAGTAAGGAGTTGACCTGGGTGAAGATGGTAGTCTGCCACAAGGGATTAGAAATTTAGTAGCTCGCTGTCCAGAAACAAATCCCCCAATTTTAAGACACCTGCAGCATGCCACTGATGGAGTTGTTCTGAACACCGCTGTACTCTGCGAGTGGGAAGGCGTAGTAAAGGTAGTGCAGGAGCACAGGGTTTCTTTGTGTCAATGAGTTTACAGGTTTGAATAAGGAAAGAGAAAGTTGTGCACAATAACCCCAGATGGTGAGCCATAGAATGGTCAGTAGGAAACAATGATCAGTGCAGTAGGCCCTCCTTAAAAGTCTTTACGGATAAACCCCATCTCACGCACGGGTGGGCAGAAAGCCAGCGAGCCACCCATTGGACCTGTGCAGCTGAGTAATAACGTTCTAAGTCCAGAAGGACTAATCCACCCATAGTCACAGGTAGCTTTAGAGTGGAAAGAGCTACTTGACGGCACCCCAGCGAGTAAATCAGATGTGTGGCATGTCCTGTCCAGAATTTGCCTCAATGCCAGGAGGTCACCCTATAGCAGATACTGCTGTATGGCTACACTGCTGAAAACCAAGGCTAGCTAATCTTGAATCCAAGTCAACGCTCTTTTTCCAACCACGTACACCACCGGTCTCTTTAACATCCATGTTTTCTCAGTTACATTTTTTTAATCTTTTGCTTCCTTCTCTCTGGATTTCCGTTCATGCGCTCTCTTGCTATGTCTCAACATCTAATGATGAAAAATGAGCTCCAGTGTCCACTACCTGCAACCACCATCACTAATTAAGCAGTGAGTGGAGAGATGTGTGCTCTCTTGTTGAGATCTGGGAGACAGAACATACAAATCCACACCAAGTGGCTGACACATACAGAGGCCTGCCTGTGGATTGCCATGAGAAAGTGTGGCTTTTCCAAAGGTCTATGTCGATCAATGTTTGCCTGCTGCTCTCTCCAAAGCAAATGTGTCAGCCTATGTGGTCTCCGTTGCCTGACCCATCTCTTTATTCCCCCCCCCCTCGTAAAATGCAACAAGAACAATCCACTGCCCTGAAAAATACAAATAAGGATCAGCATTTGGCCAGTGCTGCCCAGGTCTGTTCAGCAAGAAAACCTGAATGTAGAGCATCCGGCAGCATAGGCAGTCAGTGATGAGGCGAGTTGAAGGGAAGGGAGAGCATGAACACAATTCCCTCCAGGAATTTCTCTCACTGGCAATAATTTTACTGGACTGTAACACCATGTTCTCTGAATACAGCCAGCTAAACCTTAAAAGGGAAATGGAACATTGTGCCCCAACAGCTATAAAACAGTTTCAAGGGATCAAGCCATGAATGAACAATTGGTATTGGAGTGTACCTCGCAGTTTAAAGCAGCAGCACAAAGATTAACAAGTGGGGCATAAGAGTAAGGAGGATAACATAAAAAAACATTCCTTCGCTGTGTTTTTAAAAGGATACAGGATATTGCAAATCATCACCGTATCTTTCAGTGCTCTTATCATGGCACCGACTGTGGTCTAATGACAGGCCTCTCTGTGTTTCTGAAGCTTTTCAATAGTTTGTTGCACTTTGCTTATAACATACATTTGGAGTCACCTTCTTCTAAGTATAATTTTGCTTCATACTCTTAAGCCCTTTCCGTTGAGTGTAAAACCTACCCACTTTTAATGGACTACTTGCAACCGGCGAAACGAAGTGCCCCCTCATCTCCAAAAAAACATGGTTATGTGTTTTTCCACCACCCTTTTTAAGCTTCTGAATTATTCTGTAACCCTTCTAGTAATGCAGGTCGCAAACATTTTGTGAAAGCAATGGCATGTTTATCAAAGCTCCTGGAGAGACATTTGGCAGCACCTTCCAGATGTGTTTCTTTCACACCATTCTCCAATATCTCAGTGATCCAAAGCCTTCCAATCTAAGCTGTGGGAAGCCTCTACTTTGTACAGATACAGCATCAGCAGTGTGGGGTGAGGGTGGGGACAGAAAGAAAGTTTCTTGCATAAGTTACGTAGGGGCCGTTGTACTATACCCAAGTCGTGAGCAAGTGACTATTTTTATGCATCGATGGGTTTGTGCGTTGGGCTTTTTGTTGGGCGGTGACAGGTGTACTCAGCAATCGTACTGCAGAATATATATTCTCTGCAGGTCACGAAATAGTTCTAACTTTATAACATGAAGGGTATATTTTACGGCCTGCGAATTCATTAATGAAGTCCTGCGACCGGCAAACAACCTCGTCCTTGCATTTTCATGTTAACGTTCTATTTAAAGTAGCTAGTGTCTCTTACATAAACAGGGCCTGTTTTTTTTTTTTTTTTTAAACCATAACTTGCAAAGAATGAAATCAACGGAGCATTCTTTTCTCCCATGAACTGCTAAAGCAGACTGGTTTCCTAAAGGGACAAGGGGTGCCTTTTTTTAACAAAACCAAAAGTTCACAAACAAGGATTGACATCAGGGTGAGCAGGAAGTGGACCCCTGGATAACGTCTGCTAAGCTTGAAGGTGCCCACCAGCATTTAGAAAGTGTAAGCTGTCCAAAGGGACGGGTTCCACTTTGCAAATTTGTGAACATACCAAGGAAGATGTCGGTAACCTTTCAATTGTAGTCTAAAACCACTGATATATAACTCCTTAACCTTTTCCCGTGAAGAGAAGAAAGACTGTCTATGCCTTGCCTGGAATTTTGGGAGATTCAGTGCCCATGCCAGGGAAATGCTCTCCCCTTTAAAGTGAGTTTGGTGGGCTTCTACCTTCCATGCCAGGATTGCAGATCAGGGGTGCTCCTCCCCCTATCTGCTACACAGAGGAGGGCTCAGGCTATAGGAGACTCAGAGGTTTTGATGTGAAAAGTGGTGTTTGTGGGCCTCCCTGGCACCAGGCCTATTATATCCTCGGTGCCTAAAGGGATTCACCTCCCTGGATGGGCCAAATTGGGCAAATAACTTCCACACAAACTGCCTGTTGTGCAGACGAAGGATGTTTGTGTTTAGGGTCTTGTGGAAGTTGAGGTCTGTGCTAGAAGGACTGGATTTTTCTGTCACTTTTCCAGGGTGGATAGATGACTACCGTGGTGGTGGGTGGAGCATGATACAACTTCTGATACACCTTGAGGGATAAAACTCCCAATTTACCCCCTGATGATGCAAGGATTGATGAAGTCAGGCACGGTGATTGGATCCACTTTCCCCATTTTGATACCTTTAGTGTTTTTCGGTATTCCATTAATCTAAAAGCATTAATCTGTGGATTAAACCGCCCATGCGGTAGGACATGTACATGCTTGCGATGCATGCAGCTTTTTATGGGGAGTGAATCTTATTCAACAAAGGGTCAGGGTTGGCCTTAGCGCTGGTGGCGCCCTGTGCAACAATGTTTTCTGGCATGCCCCACTGACCACCTCTGCCACGGATTTTCTCACTAGCACCATTTAACAGTGCCCCTCAATTCTCCATAGTCCCCCTCTCTCAGATGCATTTAATTCATTTTTAGTGCCACTCATACTAGTGTAGGTGTTAGCGCACTTTACATCACACACATTACAAAGAGACAATCAATCATAGGCGTGTAAATCAGTGTGTGACATAAGACAGAGGACTACAAGGTGTAGGAGTCACATGTTGTACATACTGGTAGGCTGTATAGTGTAAACGTGCTTGGGCTGGAAAACCGCAAACTCAATATTTAAAAGATAATACCATGATTGGGGGTTCTCTTTAATAATAATTGATTATTACCCAAATGAACCCTTTTTGCAAAATTAGGATAGTAAGAGAATGGGGAAAATCATAACACTCAAATCTATACCTTGCATAATGCATGCAGTTCTTTGATGGCACCTAATAGCTTACTGTTTCTTATTAGGATGTTAACTTATAAACTGCCAGTAACAGAAGTACCTTTGTGACAAAAGTAGTAACCCACTGACCTATTTGCATTATTTGCAATTTGTGATTTGCATGGTAGACGTTCTTTGCAGGAGGCATATTAACCCTCTGTGCTACCTTAAAACGTCCACTAGAGAAAACTCTAATATCTTTTCGAGCAGAACATTAATCACCAGAGTTATCTTGACATGTTTATTGTTGTATGAAAATCGCTGGAGCAAGAAACGCTGCAGCATGTTCCTTTAACCATTATATACCTGCAAACACAGCGCCCCATCCGAAGTCAGCACTGGTCGCACTGTCCTAGAGTTGGCCCTGATAAGGGTTATAGGAGTGGCAAAGCAGGCTGAGAGGATTTACCCCATGAGATCCTATATTGTTTTTAAGGTTAGATATAAGGGTTATGAGGTAGTAGGGATTTGGATGTTTATTTCCCCCATAAAACGGGATGGGATTAAAGATAAGGGTGGGAATAGGGTTGGCCTTTCCAAATAACAGAATACCTTAAGGAAGGTTACTGACAGCCCCAAGATGTCTTATGTTGTGAACAAGTTGAGAAAAATGTGAATAGTCAGACAAACACAGCCTATTGGAACATACTGTCTAACTGGAGGGAACAGCTCCTTCTCGATTGGGAGGAATATCAATACCTTAAATGTGACCATCCTAAAATTCCTATGTTGTATTTAATTCCGAAAATCCATCATAAAGATGCCAAGAACTCTCCTGGCAGACCACTGTATCTTCCATTGGGTGTCCCCTAAAGAACACATCCAAATACAAGGACTTCTTTCTTTACCTCTTTGTACAATCTTTACTCACATAAGTCTGGCACAGTGGTCATTTGTTTAGGCTAATATAAGGAGTGATCATAGAAATTGGGTATCTAGTTGTTAGAGGTATGTGCTCTGCCAAATAGGGACTACAAGCCTAGTCAGGGAAAGTAAGATAAACACCCTAAATTAACCTGTGCTCACCCTCTGGTAGCTTGGCACAGAGCAGTCAGGCTTAACTAAAGAGGTAATGTGCAACACTTAAACAGTAACACAGTGAAAACACCAGTAAAATAGTCCACATCAAGTTAGAAAAATAAAGTACAATTTTTGGGAGTAAAACAAGACCAAAACACGAAAGATTTAAATAAGTAGACGTAGAGATATGAATTATTAAGGAATACCTGCAGTTGTAGTGCTTTGAAATTTAAAGCACCAACCGAGGCTATCTGGTCACGCTAGACCAGGGTAAATCCAAAGTTCAGGCAGACCACAATGGAGCACAGGCTGGCTACAGTCCTGCTAAAACAGTACCTTACATGGAGGGTTGAGTAACAGTTGTGATCTGATGCGAGGAACAGAGGAGACAGTGTGAAGGCGATGTGTCAGTTCCAATCTGCGCAGGCAGGGGACGTGTTGTTGTTGAGCCATGCAGTCGGTAATGTGAAGGTGATGTGCCGGGGCTGATGGTGATGCGTTAATCCGGAGCCACACAATCAGTGATGCAAAGTCCTTGTCCTCAGTGGCAGTAGTGATGCGTTGGAAGCAAGGAGAGAAGAGGAGGTCCTGAATGGTACAGTGACGGCGATGCATGGATGTTCTCAGAACACAGCTGCAGAACCCACTTCAAGGGCCCAGGACTGGATTGGCATCACCTGGGTGGGACTCACAGTTGGCAGAAGCTGCAACAGAGGTAAGTGAAGTCTTTGATCCCCCTGAGACTTCAGAACAGGAGGCAGGCCAGCAAGCCCGTGGGGTCACTTGGTTCTGGGGATGAAAAGATGCGGGTCCAGTCCAGTCCTTCTCACTTCCAAGAAAAGAGGGCCAAAGCAGCAGGGCAGGCACAATGGAGGAGTGCGGCAAGGTCCAGCAGAGTTCTAGCAAAATAGCAGTCCTTTCAACAGCACAACAGTCATTCGTAGCAGAGTATCCTTAGGTCCAGAAGTGTAGAGATACGGTAGGGTCAGAAGTACAGTTCTTATAGCCAGTGGTGTCTTCAAAGTGAAGGGTGACTTAAAAGAGAGGATTTGAAGTGCACACAGGAGCTCCATTTCATGTCCTGGCTCCAGACACACTACATGGGGTTATACAGCTCTTTGTGTGGGGACAGGCACAGCCCTATTCAGGTGCAAGAATCAGTTCCTCCCTCCCATCTAGATCAGGAAGGCCATCGGCCTGGTGATGGGCCATCAGGATGTAAATGGCACACCTCAGGCCCTATTGTGTGTGATAGTCTAGGGGGAACGCAAAAGCCCAGCTGTCACCCAAACAAGATGTGTATTGGAGGCAGGCAGCAGGCACACAGGGCCTCCGAGCAGAAACATGCAAACTTTCTAAAGTGGCATTTTTAAAATTGCAATCATAAATCCAACTTTATCATTTAAGAGGTTTAATTATTACAAGTACTTAGGTACCAAACATGACTGTCCTTCGCCTTCTCAATCAGGAATTACACGTAATAAATGTTTTAAGTAATCCGCAATGCCATCCTATGAGAAGGAGTAGGCCTCATAGTAGTGTAAAACGACTTTGGGAGTTTTCACACTACCAGGGCAAGTAAAACTAAGAAGCATATGTCCTGCCTTTCACTTACAATGCAAACCTGCCATATGGGCTACCTAGGGCCTACCTTAGCGGTGTCTTGTGTGTCATAAAAGGGGAATTTAATGCTGGGCAAGGGGTTCTGAATGCCAAGTTGACAAGGTGGTGAAACTGCACATACTGGCTATGCAGTGGCTGGCCTGAGACATGTCTCAAGGGCTACTTAAGTGGGTGGCACAATCAGGGCATCAGGCCCACTAGTAGCATTTAATTTACAGGCCCTGGACACAAATAAGCCAATTGTAGATACACCAGTGTTACCATGTTTTAGGAAAATGAGCATATGCACTTTAGCACTGGTTAGCAGTGCTAAAGTGCCCCGAGTCCCAAGACCAACCAAAACAGGTCAGCAAAAAAGAGGTAAAGCAGGCAAAAAGTCTAGGGGAAGACGACCCTAAGGCTGTCATGTCTAACAAGTGGAATGGGAAAATGATTACATTCTCATGATTTTGGATGTGAACAGTTTACACACCAGTATACAAGATAAGCCAGGCATGGCAGATTGTCGCCATTTTCTAAGAGCAAGATCTTTATAATTTATTTTGCATACTCAAATGTTGCCAGACATGATAAAATGCTGTCTTAGCAACATCTTTGTCATTTTTAATGGCAAATTTTACAACAAACCTAGGGCACTGCGTTTAGGACCTGCTTTGCCCCCAGCTATGCTATTTAGTTTCTGGGCTGGTGAGCATAGCAGGTTTCTAGTATGAAAGAAAATTACATCGAACAAACATGTAGTGCCCTGGGTTCGCTATATAGATGACATTCTTCATATGGAGGTGAATCAGCAACTCAGCCATGCGTTTTGTGAAACAACTGAATTTGAATGATCTAAACTTGCATTTTACCAGAAATTTTGATACACATAATAGGGAATGCTTGATTTAATGATGCAAAAAGACTGCAGGTAACACGATTTACACAAAAAAGCAGCAGTCAACACAGAAATGTGATCAGCAGTAACCCATATGGAGAAATACTATGAGTGAAAAGAAATTGCAGTTATGAAGAATCTTTCCAAAGACAGAAAAAGGTCAGGTTAAAAAGGTTTTGAGAGAGAGTGGTTACAGCAATAAAGTATTAAGAACAGAGGAGGAAAGTATGGAAATAGTGAAGAAAGATGACCTTTCATTTAGTAGAGATAAAAAGATAAAAGAGTTGGAGTTCATCAGATTCATCATCACATACAGCAATAAAGCTGATAAGGTCATGCATATCATGCAAAAACATTGTCACATAATACAGACAGATGACAGTATCAAAGTATATTGATGAGCAGGAATACGGTTCTCAGTGACAATAAGAAATGCAATTTATACAGCAGCAAAGGCTTATTCATTTGTACTAACTGCAAAGTGCATAAACATAGTAAGAATTTGAAAAGATTTTTAACTGCCCACATAACTTTAATATTACAAATAATCTTTCTTGTAGTTAGGATTACTGTGTATATGGTCTGAAATGCCCAATCAACCTGCTCTACATTTGTGGTACCATCCATCAAGTTAAACAAAATATGTGCTATAACACATGACGACAATCAACACTGTAAGGAGACAATACCCACTGGTACAACCCTTTAAAGATGTTAACTCAGGTGACAACACCAATTACAATTTTTTGCATTTGACCAAACTCCTCCCAGCATCAGAGGTGGGGACAGAGTTTTGAAATAACATCGATTGGAATCATGCTATATCATTGCCTTTGAAATCTCATCCCCCAAAAGGAATGAATTTAGATGAAGAGCTGGTAGTTCACATGGGTTAATGTAATATAAAACAAGTTATGGTCATGTTTTATGTAAGCTTACTCTGATCATTTTTGGTTTCTATTGAGAACCAACAACCATCTCAGGTCTTAACGTTTTTATTTTTTGTTAATAGCACAGGTGAATGCCAGTAATATTTACCATTCAGTGGTCATAAAAAGTCATCTGGGATTTTTTTTATTTGTTTGCTTGATTAGGCATTGTGATTTAGGCCTCAACTGTTATCTGTCCACTAGGCTAATATTTTTGTAACTTTGAGACAGTTTTTGTTTCCATTGTCCTGTGAAATTGTATTGATTTTCAGTTTATCGGGATCTACTGGTGCACACCACAACCTTCAGAATTTATAACAATGCCTTACAATCTTAGCTGCTTAATGTATGTGGAATTCATTATTTTCATATTTTTGTGTTAAATAATTTTTCAAAAGCATATTTAGCATTGGCACATCTGGAAGGTTTGGCAACTTGGGCTGGAATTATGTTTTGTTATATCCCAATAAGAATATATGGAAATGGAAATCAGATGTGACAAATCTTAGCTGAAATGCTCTTCCAAATCAGAAAACTGAAAAAGAGGGCTATAGGACCCATTGTCTTCTCCTGTCCCAAAACAAAGTTGGAGACCTTGAAAAGGAAAAATTAACTCCTGGATATTAAGAAGAAACTGGATTTTTTCTATTTAGGGAAATTCCAAGACTCAAAATGGATCACAGGGGGGAAGAGATATTCCATTATTCAAAAGGAGGTGGCAAGGACGTTTTTGTTGAGTGAGAAAGTTGAAGAAATTGAGTGGAAGCAGTTTATATAGGGACCTTTGTGAAGTGGTTAGATTAGGATGTGGAATAGTTATTTTCGTTCTCAGTTGCTCCATGGCCTTAAGATATCTAAGAAGGGACAGAGGGTGATATAACCACGTACTGGCTCACTTGAGTGGTTTTCCATGTTCTTTGTCACTGGTTGTGTCTGCTTCCTTATTATGGATCTCTATGGGGCTACAAAGGTTTTTCTTTTTGAAATATTACAGGGGCCAAGCCAGAAGCGTATCTTAAAATATTTTTAGTCTGATGAGGTGGTGGGCCTGAGATTTGGGTCCTACTTTGTGTTGCAAAGAAGCATATATTGCCTGCGTTGTGAACAATTTTTAATAAATTAAATTAACAAAAACATAATGTGGGTATGAGTCCTCCAAGCTCTTTTGCAGTGGGCAGCTAAAGATAATTATTAGTGCTGATCGATACAAATAATAATTCATTATTTGCAAGGATTCCACATTAGACTGGCACTAATATGCTGTTTCTGGACAAGCATTTGTCACCAATTCCATTCAGTTCCTCCCGTGAACATCTTTAATAAAAACAAATACTTTCCTGCTGAGTGATGTGATATTTATCCCAGACTTTAATGTTTTTCGTGACCTTGAAAAATGGATTCAACTTTCCTTCGTGTTTCTCCAAAGCATTGCTGTTAGTCACAAGTCTCTATCACTCGCTTATAAATAGCGTATAACCGTGAAACTGTGAACTTCTGACGTAAAAGTTAATTAGCACATTAGATTGCCATGTTATTGTACGTGGGTGGCTGTTCAGATTGTACGTGTCTGGGATGAATCAAACATCTTAAATGTCTGCGGGGAGAGTGGAAAGTGTGATCTTTCTCACTTTTGCTCTCCCTACGTACTAACCCAAAACTGAATGCTATTAATGTCAGTAGGCAACATCTCTGAACAAATACCGATGAGTGAAAGAAGAAGAAAGTAAAGTTTTCAACGTTTTGTTTTTAATTAAAAGTTACACTGTAGACTTTATTAAACGAAGGGGTGTTGTGACTAAAATGAAAGGCAGAGAAGGAAAGTGTGAATACTCTATCTATGGATAAACATTAGCAATGACAATAGTTTAAGCTTTTTTACAGTGACATTTATTATCAAGATTCAGTGAAACACACAAGCAAGGCATCGCACGGGCATCAGCAGAGGGTAAGATGGCACAGGTGCACCTAGGCTATAAGTGTGGACGTGAGCACATCCACAGTCACACAGGGTACAACAAAGACAGAGACTCTCAAAACATACATAAATCCCCAAAAAGGGTGTTGAGAAGACAGAAGCAAAGCAAGCCTCCCTAACGTAGAAAAGTTACTGTCTATACAACAGCTTTACAAGCCACCAGGATCTAAACAGATAGACGAGGTACAGCGTAGGCAGCAGCGGCACTCAAGCACTTGCAGTGGAACCTCCATCCCATGCACAGGCACTGAGAGCACATATACCAGCAGCACAATCAAGCGGCAGCACAAGCCACCACACGTATCAGCAGTGAAACCTTACCTTGTACACACATAACGGGTACAGCATACACATAAGCAGTAGTGCAAGAATCCCATACCCAGAAGCAAAACCGTTTCCCGTGGGCATCAGCAGTTCAACCTTCCTTCACTTAAGAATCGGCTTCCCTTGCACACGCAGAACATGTACAGCACAGGCAGCAGCAGCGCAAATTGTCTCAACATAGAGTACAGCCCATAGCAATTCATGCTTAATCCACACTCAGGGTAGGTACAGCAAGTGCAGAAGCAGCACACATTCACAGAATAGACATGCTGTGGGCAGCTGCAATACCATATTCCCCAAAAATGGTATCGCTCACGGACTTATTTCAATCAACTACTAAATGACAACAAAATATACTGTTTTTCTCAGAGCAATAAAGTCGTTTGTGGGTGTTTCTACTGGGCAACCTAGTACACCTGGAAAAGATTTCAATTGAAAATAGGCATGCTTTATGTGGTTAGAGCAAAGGAGCAACCAACAGGCAGGCATTTCACACACACAAATTGTTAGAAATGGGGTCTTTGGTTGACAGTCAGGTTACCTACCCTCTGTCCAAGCAAGGACCCACACTCTAGTCAGGGTACAGGAGAATCACCCTCAGTTAACCTGCGCTCATCCCCTTGGTAGCTTGGCACAAGCAGGTAGGCTTAACTTCAGAAGCAATGTGTAAAGTATTTGTACCAACACACACAGTAACTCAGTGAAAACATACAAAATGACAACGCAGGTTTAGAAAAATAGATAGTATTTATCTAAACAAAACAAGACCAAAACAACAAAAAAAAAACATAAACAAGTCAAGTCATGAAATTTTTAGAGAATAAGAGTCTTAAATCCTTTAGTTAACAGTGAAAACGCTGTTAGTGTGCAAAAGTACCTGGGTAGCGTCAAGATAACACCGCACGGGCAAGTGTGCATTGGAAAAGGCCACTGATGTGTCCATTTCTCTCTCGCAAGCGAGACCGTGCATTTTTCCTCCTCCTGTCGGGTCAGCGTGCGTCGTTTTTCCTCTCCTGCAAGAGAGTGATGCGTCCATCCGGACAGGCACAACTGGTCCGGGCAGGCTTTGCATTGTTTTTCAGAGCCCAGCGATGTTGCATTGAAAATCCGGTTGCACGGTATCATGAAACCGCACTGCGTGAGGTTTATATAGTTATCAGCCTTCATTAACAGGTGTTGTGCGTCGTTTCTCCAGCTGCGTTGCATCGATCTTCCAGTCGCGATGCAGGTGGAGGGTTATTTTCAGCCGCGAAGCCGTCGGCACGTCGTTTTTCAGCCACGTCATGGACGGCTGTCTGTGCGTGGATTTTCAGTCCTGGTCTGCCAGGTTCACCTTAAAAGGGCACAGGAACTGAATAGGGCACCACTTGGCAGGGCAGGAGTCTCAACAGAGAGTCCAGGTGCTGGCAGGGGAAGTCTTTGATGGCCCTGAGACTTCAACAACAGGAGGAATGCAGGAATGCATAACAAAGTCCAGTCTTTGTCCCCTTTCACAGGCAGAAGCAGCAACTGCAGGATAGCTACATAAAGCACAGTCACAGGCAGGGCAGCACTTCTCCTCAGCTCTTCAGCTCTTCTCCTTGGCAGAGGTTCCTCTTGAGTCTAATGATATAATTTTCAGGGGTTTGGGTGCTCTTCTTATACCCCCTTCTGCCTTTGAAGTAGACCTACTTCAAAGGAAAGTCTCTCTTGTTTGTGAGATCCTGCCTTGCCCAGGCCAGGCCCCAGACACACACCAGGGGGTTGGAGACTGCATTGCGTGAGAGCAGGCACAGCCCTTTCAGGTGTGAGTGACCACTCTTCCCCTCCCTCCTAGCACAGATGGCTCATCAGGATATGCAGGCTACACCCCAGCTCCCTTTGTGTCACTGTCTAGAGAGCGGTGCAAACAGCCCAACTGTTAAACTAACCCAGACAGAGAATCCACAAACAGGCACAGAATGGTTTAAACCTGAAAATGCCTACTTTCTGAAAGTGGCATTTTCAAACACACAATCTCAAAGCCAACTTTACTAAAAGATGTATTTTTAAATTGTGAGTTCAGAGACCCCAACCTTCACGTGTCTATCTGCTCCCAAAGGAATCTACACATGAATCATATTCAAAGGCAGCCCCATGTTAACCTATGAGAGGAATAGCCCTTGCAACAGTAAAAAACGAATTTGGCAGTATTTCACTATCAGGAAATATAAAACGCATTAGTATATGTCCTACCTTAAGCATATTGTGCACCCTGCCCATGGGGCAACCTAGGACCTACCTTAGGGGGTCTTATATGTAAAAAAAGGGAAGGTTTAGGTCTGGAAAGTGGGTACACTTGCCAAGTCAAATTGGCAATTTAGAACTGCACACACAGACACTGCAGTGGCAGGTCTGAGACATGATTACAGGGCTACTCATGTGGGTGTCACAACCAGTGCTGCATGCCCACTAGTAGCATTTGTTTTACAGGGTCCGGGCACCTCTAGTACACTGTACTAGGGATTTACCAGTAAATCAAATATGCCAATTATGGAAATCCATACCACATTCAATTACACTACCATTTTACATAGGAGGTGTAAAGTGCCCTGAGTAACAAACAGCACACATCAATAACCTGGGAAACAGAGGCAAAACGTTAGGGAAGACCACGCCAAGGATACCAAGCCTAACACACCTGAATGTGTGCTGTAGAAGGATGAAGCCAGGCCCGGGCGGATTTTTAATTCTGCAAGCAGAATTGAAGAATTTTGGTGACTCCTCATTACTACTGTAACACGGAGTTCTCACCAAATTCCGCCAATCGCTGCATGGCAGAATTTTGTTGTTGTTCAAGCAACGCAATGACAAGAACAAAAAACGGCTTCAGAATGCAATCTGTTGAGCAAGTTTGGTGCCCATTGGCATGAATTTCCAGTTGGTAGGAGGGCTTCCAGCTAGATTTTATAAACATGGGAGGTCACAGGTACACGCAGGCAGATGGTGTCTTCCTGAGTAGATTCTTTACTCGAGCAGCAGCAAAATCAATTTGAAAATAGAGTGCACTGATATATCATACACCATATGCCACAAAAATAAACGCAATTTGAAAAAAATGAAAACGGGCCGCCACCTAAACCTGGCATCACTATGCTTACAATAAAAAAATTAAATAATATGAAATGATTCATAATTTGTTTTATTTTTCAAGAACAATACAGGTTTTTTTTTGTTGCAGGAACATGTACAAGGAACTGGTATGAAAACTATTGTTAGTTTTAATGCACATCGCAGAAAGCTAATTTTTGTTCTCACAAACAAATTTAACTAAGGCCGTTGAATTATTGATATCGTTTAAACATCAAAGATGACAAAAAAATAAAAAATGATAAAGAGTTAAAAGAAAAGAGATGCTGACAAAAGCAAAGTATTGGTCCATCAGCCACTCAGAATGAGGGCCCTAGTGTTGAGGGGATGCTTGTTTACGTCAAGCATGTTTTTCTGAAATGTAATCATCAATCTATGTCAGCACATTTCTAAAGCTTTAAGAGATCAATCAATCACTCAATGAGGATTTAAAAAGCGAGGTAAATCACATGTGAGAGTCTCTAGGTGCTGGACTTGCTGGCTGCTCTGAGGTAATCTGACTCATTCAAACAGCCAGGTCTTGAGTTCTTCCATGCATTGCTGGAGCGATGGGATGGCCCTTCGGGGCAGGTCGTTTCAGGTTTTGGCCACGAAGTGTGAGAAGGCGCGTCCTCTGTTGTCATTTCAGGTGTCTCGTCAGTTGGCAGAAGTTCATGAATTTGTTGATGTATGCTGGTCCTTCACTGTACAGGGCTTTGTACGCATGCGTCAACATCTTGAACTGCTATATCTTCTGGATTGGGAGCCAGTGTAGCTTCTTGAGATAGGGCGCGTGTGGATTCATCTGTAGAGGTCGAAGATGAGCCTGGCTGCTTAGTTTAGTATTGTCAGGGCAGGGGCTGGGCCGAGTTCGGCAGGCCACCCTGTATTGTTCAAAGGAGAGGTGTCCTTCACAAAGATGAGAAATTCAGTTTTGTCCATGTTGATCTTGTGACAGTTGTCCTTCATCCAGTTGACGACATTTGTCAGGCATCTGTGAAAGTTAGCTCTGCAGGTAGAGGGGTCTTCTGATAGCGTGAGGATGAGCTTTGTGTTGTCGGCGTAAGAGATGATGTTGAGCCCATGCAATCTGACTGTGTTGGCTGGGGGGGTCATGTAAGCGTTGAAGAGGGTGGAACTGAGGGACCATCCTTGGGGGACGCCACAAATTATCTTCTTGGGTACCAAGGTAAATTGTGGGAGTCAGTTTGATTAAGTTGTTCAGGAGAGGTATGAGGCGATCCAATTGAGGATGTCTCCCTGGATTCCGATGTGATGGAGTCTGTTGATCAGGATGTGATGGGAGATGGTGTCGTAGGCCGCAGACCTTTCCAGGAGGATGAGGGCTGACATTTGGTCGTGGTCGGGGGCCTGATATCAACGATGGCCGTGACCAGGGCGGTCTCTGTGCTATAGTTGGCTTGGAATCCAAATTGGGAGGGGTCACGGAGGTTGTTGCATTACAGGTACTAGATGTGTTGCTGGTTGATTGCCTTCTTGAAAACCTTAGCTGGGAAGGTGAGGAGGAAGATGGGCTAGTAGTTTTTAGTTTGGTTGGGTTGGCAGATGGTTTCTTCAAGAGGGGTCTTACTTCAGTGTGTTTCCAGTCCCCAGGGAAGGAGGCAGAGGTGTTCAGGACTTTCTTGAGCTTTCCTCCAATCGTCTTGCTCCCAAGGTTGAAGATATGGTGGGACATGGGTCTTTGGGTGCACCTGAATGCACGGAATTCATGACGGAGATTGTGGCTTGAGTTGTGAGAGGGTCCCAATGGGTGAGCAGGTGCACAGGGTAGGTGTTCGTGGGTGTGAATAGGTTGATGCTGTTGGTGACAGGGGGTTGGGGTTTGAAGTTTTCGTAGATGTGTGAGATCTTGTTGTGGGAAAAGTCTGCCAGGGAGTCTCAGAATTCTTGGGAGGAGGTCATGTAATTTGTGGAGGCTGTAGGATTGGAGAACTCCTTCACGATGGTGAAGAGTTCCTTGCTGTGGTTAGTGCTGGCTTCTATGCGGTCTGCTAGGGTGTTCTTCTTGGTTTCTTTCAGGAGATGGTGGTACTGGTTGAGTGCTGTCTTCAGGCACATAGCCAGGAATATTTGGTTACGGGGGACATGGCCCCCTGTAATGACATGAAGGGAATGGCACTGGCTGTGCGCACACAGTAGCGAAAGTATAGTACCAAAATATAATGGCCTAAATATCATGTGTTCATCATATATTTCACTAAATATTGTTTACAAAAATACCGTACCATTGGAGTTAATCATGTAAAACAAAAGATGCTAATTTAATAGGGCCTATATGGAAAGCATTGAGCATTGTGAACTTTTACAGGTGGTCAATATGTGATCAAGGATACAGCTTACCCCATAACCTAAAGTTGATAGTTCAATGGGCATGATGCACTTTATTTTCAATTAGAGCACATCATAGATGCAAATGTGAAAATGTAGTTGCTGTCAAACGTGTATATTGTTAAATGGACCAACGTGTGAATACATTTCATAACTATGATTAGTTACATGTAGATTTAATGTCATGTATAAGAACCACTATCATGGTTTATTATCAGTTCCATATGGCTGATGGAAGTCCCACTGGGCTGAGAGCTGACGTAGCCACAATGTGATTTATGCTAATAAATAGAAATATGTAATATAACTTGAATATCATTGATCTCCGTGATGCATTTAATTTAGCTATGATTCCAATTACAATATTGCAGAAAGGAAACTATGTTCTGTTTCTGAAAGCTACATCAGTGGAAGTTCCCCATATACCTGAAACATCTAGAAATTGATTTATGAATTCAAATTCCCTTTTGCTATGCAAGAAGGTGAATATGCACTTTTAAATTGATTTACTCTCCTCCCAGAAGTGTTAAAGAGGCAATCCAGTGCAGCAATATCCTGGAAAGCTTTTGTACAGCCACAAACATTTGTGCAACACATTCCCAACCTCCTGTAATCCTGTAAAGTGCAGTAGTGAATCTGTTCCAATGGAGTGAATGAAAACCGTAGAGGATGCAAGGAAAAAGATTTCTCAATGGGGAAAAATATTGTCCCTGTAGAGAAAGAAAGCGTAAATGAACCAATGCAACTCACTTTTTGTATACATTTTTATACATCTTGAATGAAAACCAAAGGAGATTGATGACTGAGGGAATACATTTCTTAGTGAGGAAAAATATTGTTCCTGTAGGGGAAGAAAGTGTAACTGAACCAATGCAACTAACTTTTCATATTCTTTGTTGTGCACTATGTACAATTATACAGGACAAAATACAATGACAATTTTGCTGTGTTCTTGACAGCCTTTGTGAATCCCTGTGCCAAGAGCTACCAGCACTCTCTGCGCTTCGATAATGTAAAAGCTACATTGCATTAGATCGCCCATAATGCAATTGGGAAGACCAGGAAATGCGTGTTAGACGTGCATCATCCTCAAAACCCAAGCATTATCCACAACTGCACAAGAAAAAAAGGCACTACTGTACCTAGCAGATCACCTACCAATGTCGAGATACATTGCCACACCAAAAGCAAAAAACATTTCCAAACTTAAAATAGGAAAAGCAAGAAAAGGAGACCAAAAGACAATCATTCTCAATTTGGAAGAGCGTACCCATTAGCAACTAACAACTCTCACTATCTTGCAAATAAGAAAGGGACTAAAGACACAGCTGATCTCATATCTTCCATTAGTTTCTCCACCTTCTTATACAAGAAGAAAGAAAACTACGTACCCAGCTTCTCTCTGCCTCACTGTAAGTATTTTCAAGAATGCACCATAGCCTTTCTTTTCAGGCCTTTGTCCTTTTACAACTGTTTTAGACAAATACCCTCACTTATACACAGTAGTAAAACAGGTGATTATTTAAAAAAAGGGAAATGGTCATGGAAACTGGTCTACTCAATCAACAAGAAGAAAGGATTTCTCTAAGAAGAGGCCAAGGCTTGGTTAGGCATTTAGATAAATATGTTCTCTTTTTCACTACCTCAAATTTGATTTAATCAGTAAAGGGTCTATATATTAATTTGGACTAAACATATATCCATAGATCTCTCCTTACATTTTCTGTATGTTCATTTGCTTGACCCCCCCCCCCTTTTATATGTCTGTGTACTGCTGGCGAAGTTAGCGGAGTTATCCCCTGTCTGAGTGGAGTTTTTTCTTTCACTCGTGCTCGCCAACATAAAGTTGGCGAGTGAGAGAAATCACTATGTTGGCAAGCGTGAACAAGATTTCTGAACGTGAGCAGTCACAGTAGGCCACAACCACTCACACTGAGAAAGCTACCGCTTGTGTTAAAGAAGCTGCCGCTTGAGTAGCAAATCTGCTGTAGCGGCAGAAAGAAATTAGTGGCCTCTGGCGCTCCCCATGATGCAGTTCACACAGATTTTACAATGTGGGCAAACACTTGGCACTGTAAATCAGTGCTAACAGCAAGACTTACCCAAACTCTGCCACTCGCGTAGCGAGGCAAGGTTTTTCGGCACTTTGTGGAGTGCCGCACAGCAGAACTCTGCAAACGCCGCCCAGGCCCACAAATGATTAACATCTCCTTATACAGTGGCTGCCAGTCCTGGAGTATTGTTTCGGAGGACTAAGAGTAGTCCCAAGATGCAAGGCTAGCACCTAGGAGTAGGTAGAGATAGCTAGGAGTAGTGCAGGATATGTTTTCGGGAAGAAAAGTGATGTAACTCAGCACAAGTAAAGAAGGATTAACAGTGTAATTAAGAACATTGCTTGACTCTGCTGCAAAGCAAGGCTAAGATGACCCTGTAATATCTTAGTACAAGATGTGCTTCTATAGCCGCAAGAGCCCAGGGACTGGTCATAAACAAGGCTTTTCTGTATTCAATAACTAAGTTTCATAGAGTGTGATTGTGCAGGTGCATGTACAAGTACATGTCTATTTTGACATTCTTGAGAACCAGCCTTTACAGCTTTCCAGATGGAATGAGAAGGCAGGCAGTGTGCAACATGGGAATGTACCTGCATGGACACAGAATGCATGTAAAAGTACAGCAAAGGGCACTGTTTTGTCTATATGTGATTGAATTGCATACATGTAGTGAGACTCGGCAAAGACCTGGGCTATGTATTGTGTAACACAGCTGCTTTTTCTGAAAGTGTGCATCAGAGTGAGGCTGGACTTATCTCCGGGTCGATCTCTGTGTATCAACACGAAGCAAGACATCACACACAAGACTAAACAGGAAGCATTTGGGGCCAGATGTAGCAAAGGGTTTTTCCCATCCTGTGTCAATGGGAAAATGTGTTCGTACATATGGCCCTTGGTTGTTTTGGTTATAGTTTTCCTCCAATTCCATATATTATATACACACCTACACACACAATTGCATCTCCTTATTTTCTATTCTTGGCTTAAAAAAAACCTCTGTCCTAGGATTTGGTGTACGTCCTTAAATTGGCAGCTACTGGAGTACACCTCCCCTCAAAGGACTTAGGGGGTCATTCCAACCCTGGCGGTCGGTGTTAAAGCGGCGGCCAACCCGCAAACAGGCAGGCGGCCAAAAAAATTTAATTCCGACCCTGGCGGGAACCGCCAACACAGCCCGCCACTTTAACACTCCGACCGCCACGGCGGTACAGACAAGCAGCGCGGCGGTCACCACCAACAGACAGGCGGCAGACAATGTACCGCCCCCCCTATCACAACTCACCAATCTGCCACCTTTTCCGGGGCGGGAGCCCCGCCGATAAAAACATGGCGGAAACAGACTACGAATGGGAAAACGCTCACCTCTACACACTCCACAAGGAATCTGGACAGCATGGAACCAGAACTACACATCCTACCAGCAATTGTCTACCTGCTCGTCTACCAGGAGCACGAACGCCGGCGCAGAAGACAACGGTGAGTACTGCACCTACGACACAGGGGAGGGGGGAGGAGAAAAGATTACGGGCACACACATACGTGACACACACCCCCCCCAACTACCTACACACCAATGCAGAGCAACAACTCAGAGTGACACCCCTCAAACCCCCCGGAAGAATGCAAAGACAAAATAATATGTTATTGTAATACAAATATATTGTAAGGCTAAGTAAATAAGTAAGTCGAACATCCCATAACTATATACACATATGTATATTGTCCCGTCAGAATTGGCTTTCTGTCATTGTACGTGGGCCAATGGTCCTTAACACAAGGGCAAAGCCCACACATGAGACCCGAATCCATTGGAGAGAACACTGCAGGGGCATCAGATAGGAAAACTACAGGCACCTCAGGGGGAAGGGAAGTGGGGCCACCTCAGCCACATGAGTCCACGACGCCAGATCCACGAGGGGCCTCCACGGCCACTGTTCAATCCTGGGGAGTGCAAAGCCACAGTCTCTCAAGTCTCTACAGTGGGTGGGTTGCCCACTGTGCCATCCTGGGGAGTGCAAAGCCACAGTCTCTGAAGTCTCTACAGTGGGTGGGTTGCCCACTGTGCCATCCTGGGGAGTGCAAAGCCACAGTCTCTCAAGTCTCTGCAGTGGGTGGGTTGCCCACTGTGCCATCCGGGGGAGTGCAAAGCCACAGTCTCTCTAGTGGATGACAGACTCCAGCGGTACTGGAGGACTCTTGGTGCCCAGAGTGTATCGTGCAGCCCTGTCCGACACTGATCCGGGCCTGCCCCTTCTGCCAATGTGTCAGCGGTGCTTGAGTTGAAGGGCCCAGCGGAGCGGTGCTTGAGATGAAGGGCCCACGGAGCGGTGCAGAGACGGCGGTGCCCAGCGGAGCGGTGCTTGAGTTGAAGGGCCCAGCGGAGCGGTGCTTGAGATGAAGGGCCCAGCGGAGCGGTGCAGAGACGGCGGTGCCCAGCGGAGCGGTGCTTGAGTTGAAGGGCCCAGCGGACCGGTGCTTGAGATGAAGGGCCCTGTTCAGCGGTTCTTGAGACGGCGGTGCCCTGTTGAGCGGTGCTTGTCTTGAAGGGCCCTGTTCAGCGGTTCTTGAGACGGCGGTGCCCTGTTCAGCGGTGCATGTCTTGAAGGGCAATGTTCAGCGGTTCTTGAGACGGCGGTGCCCTGTTCAGCGGTGCATGTCTTGAAGGGCCCTGTTCACCGGTTCTTGAGACGGCGGTGCCCTGTTGAGCGGTGCTTGTCTTGAAGGGCCCTGTTCAGCGGTGCTTGTCTTGAAGGGCCCTGTTCAGCGGTTCTTGAGACGGCGGGGCCCTGTTCAGCGGTTCTTCACATGTGTCTCCAGGGCACCAGATCCGGCCAATATATGGTGTTCACTCGCCATCCGACTTCTCGCTTGCTGGGCCCTCCTGTGCTGGTGTCCCGTGCCCGTGGGTGTCCTCCTTCACCCCTGGAATGGGGCTGGTGGGGCCCTCCTGGGCAGCTCGCCTGCTGCCGGACTTGTCGGCCATGCTGCCCTTGCCATCCTTGCCTGATCCTCTGTGGCCCTTGCCTCCCTTTGGAGATGTGCCAGGTGGCACCCCACTCCCTGACGGTGCCAGGGTGGTGCCTGTGGAGGCTGCCGTCTCTGCCCTCTCGCGCCGGCCCTTGACTTTTTTCAATCTTTTCCCAGGGGGTGGGCTGGCTGTCCCTTTGCTGCTGGCCGATGTAGCTGCCCTCGAAGGTGGGGGACTCCAATATCCCTGGACTATGGTCCTTGTAGGTCCAGGGGTTGTGGTGGCTGAGGTGCAGATTGTACTTTTACGAGATGGAGGGTTGGGTCAGGTGATGGAAAGAGGTTAATTTTGGAGAGGAAAAACTTTTTAGGAGCAATGGGAAGGGTAGGTGCAGTGGGTATGGGAGTGGAGGAAGAGGATGTGGTTGTAGGAGAGTCAAGTGTGCTGTCTTTGGGTGCAGGTGCTTGTGACGGAGGCTGTCGTGAGGTGGATGGCTGTTGGGTGGGTGGCTGCCTGCGTTTGTGTGGTTTGGAAGAGGGGGTGACAGACACACTGGGAGAGAACACAGGGGACGTGTAAATGGCAGTGGGGGTGGTGACTGCACGTGTGCGGAGTGTTCTGGTGGGTGTGCTGGTGATGGACGTAGTGGCTGATGAAGTGGTGCATGCAAGTGTGAGTTGGGACGTCACAGGGAGGGAGGAGGGAGACGAGGAGGAGGGGGACACAGAGGAGGCAGTGGCTGTTGGCATGTCTGCATGTGGATGTTGCTTGTGTGAATGCTTCTGTGATGTGTGGTGCTTATGTTTGGATGAGCTGACCTTGGGTGTTGAGGTGTGTGCTGGCTGGTCTGTAGGTGTGTCTGGGATAGGCAGAGGAACAGGGGAGTGGGACTGGGTGGAGGGAGTTGGAGGAGGGAGGCAGGAGACAGGGACAATGGCTGCCGTCAGTGCTGAGGCCAGAGCGTTGAACGATCGTTGATGGGCAGCCTGACCCGAATGAATGCCCTCCTGGTATGCATTGCTCCGATGCACCTCCCTTTCCACCCCCTGGATGGCATTCAAAAGGGTAGACTGCCCAACAATGAGCGTCCGGAGGAGGTCAATGACCTCCTCACTGAGGGCAGCAGGGGTAACTGGGGCAGAGCCTGAGGTGCCTGGGGCGAAGGAGATGCACGCCTTGGTGTGCGAGCGGGCACGGGGTGAACGCTGAGGGGCTGCTGGGAGGGCAGAGCTGGTGCGCTGGGTGGCGGCTGTACCTGTTGTTACGGTGGGCACGGATGTTGCTGCCACCACAAGGGAGCTCCCTTCCGAGGACGTGTCGGTGTCGCTGATGTCTCCACGTGTCCCCGTTGTGGAGCCCCCCTCGCCCTCCGTCTCACTGTTGAAATCTGAGTCCGTTGCATGGCCCTCCGGGGCCATGTGAGATGCAGCTCCCTCGTGCTCCAATGCCACTTCTCCTCCGCCAGATGATGCTAATGCACACATGAACAGGAAGAGCAGACCAAAAAAGGGGGGGGGGAAATAAAGACATGTTGAGTGCATGCATTGGCAACACAGTTGGCGGAGAGGACAGACACAGAAGCCCCCTGCACTACGCCGCGCACTTGGGGTACACTACTCAATCATTGGGACTTGGCCTACAAGCCTATGGACGACAACTGCACACATAGGTGACACAGGGCCATGGATAGCTGTACTTGGAACCCTACAGAGGTGGGGGGCGGGGCCGGGGGCACAGGGCCATGCCTTACGGAGGGGCCTAGCCTACAGAAATCGCTCTGGCCTAGGGATACCCACAGCCCTCCTCTCCCACCCAGACACCTCCACTGCGCGCATAGTCAGCAGAATGAGAGTGTAGTCACCCCCTTGTGTCTGCTGTGATGTCCTCACGCGCCCATCCAAATCTGGGTAGGCCACCGCCAGGATCCGAGACATCAGGGGGGTCAATTGACGTGTGGCACCCCTCCTACGTTGGGAGGCCATCCCCAGCAGAGCCTCCGCGGTCTTTCTGCTCCCGCGGCAGATGTCCTCCCACCTCTTACGGAAGTGGGTGCCCCGTCTGTTGTGGGCCCCCAGGGTCCGGACGTCCTTGGCGATGGCATGCCAAAGGTCGACTTTCTGATGGGCGCTGACCTATGTGACACGTACAGGGAGAGAAAATACAATATCATCATTTTCTGCATGCTCGATGTGAGTGTCCCCCCATCTCCACCCTTGCCATGTGGCACATGCTCTCATCTGTCGTTTGATGTATGCCTCATACGCTCCCCTCCGCACCATCGTTCATTCACCCCACTCAACCCAGGCATTGCCCACAAAGCATGGTCCCAGTGTACTAACCTGTTGGTCTGGAGGACCGTAGAGTAGCGCATACTGGGGGAGGACCCCATCAACAAGTTTCTCCAATTCCTCAGATGTGAACGCAAGGGCCATTTCCCCAGTCGCAGCAGCCATTGTCTCTTCCAGACCGAGGTCACAGCAGCACTTGCAGTATAGGTCCTCTCCTGTGGATGATCAGGTCTCGAGTGATTAAGCAGATAGAAAATGGCGGTCACTCCTGCGGCGGTGCGTACCGCGGCGGTGCGTACCGCGACCGCCGGCGCACATCGTCATTGGCTCCTGAGACCCATAGGGTTCAATGTTAACCAATGCTGCTTTGCGCCGCGGTCTTCGACCGCCTACCGCCACGGTGTGCCACGCAAGCGCATTGACCTCACATCCCATTGTCACACTTCACAGGTCAGGCAGCCGCCATTTCAAGGGCCCACATGGCTTAATTTCTACTGCATCACACAGGCCTAGGCCTTGCATTGCCACTCATACAAGCCATTCAATGCATAGCGAATCGTGTTCTGTGCAAGCTGTGGTTACGTACCTGTCGGTTGCTTGACTCTGTGCTCCATGTTGTCCTTCCTAGGCACCGTCCGCTGGGACTTGCGAGGAGATGGAGGAATGTTCCCGTGTACAGACCGCTGGTGGACCTGTCGACAATGGAAGAAAGACATGTCATACTGACATACAGACTTGACCGAGCCACTATACAGGAACTGTGTGCCCAGCTGGAGCCAGACCTGATGTCACCCATTCGCCAACCCACAGGGATTCCCCCTCTGGTGCAGGTGCTGTCAGTACTCCATTTTTTTGCAATTGGATCATTCCAAACAACAGTGGCCATTTCATCAGGGATGTCTCAGCCTATGTTTCCTAAGGTTTTGTCCAGTGTTGTCTGCCCTGATGAAATACATGCAGAGCTACATTGTTTTCCCTGAGGTGGGCGATTTGGCTACAGTGAAGGGTGATTTCTATGCCCTTGGACATATTCCCAACATCATTGGTGCCATTGATGGAACCCATGTGGCTTTGGTTCCCCCCAGTGAAAGTGAGCAGGTGTACAGGAACAGAAAAAGTTATCATTCGATGAATGTCCAGGTGGTCTGTTTGGCTGACCAGTACATCTCCCATGTAAATGCCAAGTTCCCTGGGTCAGTGCATGACGCGTACATCATGCGAAATAGCAGCATCCCTTATGTGATGGAACAGCTACAGAGACACCGTGTGTGGCTAATTGGTGACTCTGGTTACCCCAACCTGTCGTGGCTACTGACCCCAGTGAGGAATCCCCGGACCAGGGCAGAGGAACGGTACAATGAGGCCCATGGCCGGACTAGGAGGGTGATCGAGCGGACCTTCGGCCTCCTGAAGGCCAGGTTTAGGTGCCTGCATATGACAGGTGGATCCCAAATGTACCCACAGAAGAAGGTGTGCCATATCATCGTGGCCTGCTGTATGCTTCACAACCTGGCTTTGCGACGCCAGGTGCCTTTCCTGCAGGAGGATGGTCCAGATGGTGGTGTTGTAGCAGCTGTGGAGCCTGTGGAGAGTGAAGAGGAAGAAGACGACGGGGACGACACAGACAACAGGGACACAGTGATACAACAGTATTTTCAATGACACACAGGTAAGAATCAACACCGGCATTTTACATGTACTTACAGTCTCCTGCCTCTCTACTGTCTGTGTTTCCCCCCAGTTTCTGTTAACTGAGTTGTGACTTTCCCTTCCGTTTTCAGAGATGTGGGCCCCACTGCGTGACCTCTGCTTTGTTTGCCCATGGACTACAGCTGTGTGACAGTGGTATGTTGTCATCACAATGTAACTGAACATTTTGGCACCGTTATGTCTAATACATTTGTTCAAAATACAAGCAGACTCCAGATATTTTTTGTGCAATAAGTGATTTTATTAAAGTGCTAAATTTAGGGACATGGTTGAAAAACGGTGATGGGTGATGGTGGAGTAATGTCCATGCCAGATTCCAGTTTTCAGTCTCACAGGTGCATTGTCCATATGCCTGTGGAAGGATGGAGCAGGGGCAGTTTAAGGTTGGACAGGGTGACAATGTGGGACAGTGGGATGACATCAGGGGGTATCCTTTGCTGGCGGGGGTCTTGGCATCCTACTCTGTCTTCTTCTGAGATCTCAGGCCCCGCTTGCGGGGTGGTTCTTCTTCTGCAGGAGGTGGGGTTCTGGTGGCCTGTCGTTGTGTGGGGGCCTCCTGTCCACTAGCGCCGGCGGAGGTGGTAGCCTGGTCTTGGTCCATGCTAGTGACCGGGGCCCTTTGTGGTGCCACATGGTCCCGCAATGTGGTGACTATCTGGTTAAGAGCCACGACGATGGTCCCCATTGCGGAACTAATGTTTCTCAGTTCTTCCCTGAACCCCATGTACTGTTCCTCCTGCAGTACCTGGATCTCCTGGAACCTGGTCAGTACCGTAGCCATCGTCTCCTGGGAGCGGTGGTATGCTCCCATGATGGAGGAGAAGGCCTCGTGGAGAGTGGGTTCCCTGGGCCTGTCCCCCCCCCTGTCGCACAGCAGCCCTCCCAGTTCCCCTGTTTCCCTGGGCCTCTGTCCCCTGGACCGTGTGCCCACTACCACTGCCCCCAGTTCCCTGTTGTTGTTGGGGTGGTGAGTCAACCTGGGTGCCCTGTAGTGGTGGACACTCCGCTGATTGACGTGTCCTGGAGACAGAGGCATGGGCCCGCTGGGTGGGAGCTGTGCTGGAGTTCCCAGAGGGGGTTAGGTCTGCTGTAGCCAGTGGCTGTCTGAGGGGAACACACTGTCCCGAGGTCCCCGATGGGCCGGGCTGGTCATCTGGGTCCAGGGAGACAGAGCTGCTGTCATCACTGGGGGCCTCTTCTGGGGGTGGGATGGACATTTCTGGACCCTCCTGGGCGGTGTGGTGGCGTTCGGGTCCTGCAGGGGTATAAGAGTATGGTTATTGCTTCTGTGTGTGCCATAGTGTGCAATGGGTGGGTGGCCGTGTACCCCAGTGCTGGCATTCCCTTGTGGGGGCTGTTGTGACGGTGGCTTGTGGGGGAGATGGGTATGTGCAGTGGGCATGCTTGGGTGATGGGTGTCCATGCTTTGTGGACGCATGCAGGGCTAGGTGTTGGGATGGGTGGGTTGTGATGGTGAGCCATTTGCAAGGAGTTGGTGTGATGGGGGTGGGGGTGAGGGTGGGGGTATGATTTGGCATGCAGGTGGAGTGGGGGGAATGAAGTAGTGAAGAATTGACTTACCAGAGTCCATTCCTCTGCCTACTCCTGCGAGGCCCTCAGGATGCAGGATGTGCAAGACTTGCTCCTCCCATGCTGTAAATTCTGGGGGAGTAGGTGGGGGTCCGCCGCGAGTCTTCTGCACTGCGATGTTGTGCCTTGATACCATGGAACGCACCTTCCCCCGTAGGTCGTTCCACCGCTTCCTGATGTCGTCCCGATTTCGTGGATGCTGTCCCACAGCGTTGACCCTGTCCACTATTCTTTGCCATAGCTCCATCTTCCTGGCAATGGTGGTGTGCTGCACCTGTGTCCCGAAGAGCTGGGGCTCTACCCGAACTATTTCCTCCACCATGACCCTGAGTTCTGCGTCAGAGAACCTGGGGTGTCTTTGGGGTGCCATGGGGTGGTGTGGATGAGGTGTGGGGTGGGGTATGTGTTGTAGAGTGTGGTGAGTGTGTTGGTGTGTGGTGTTTTTTGCGTGGATATTGTGTGGGTGATGTAGTGATTTGCCTCTGTGTGATGGTCTACTCTATTCTGTGCTGTCTCTCTCTCGTCTTCAGTCGCAATTGTGGTCGTAAGGGTTTGTGGGTGATGTGGGTGTGTGTTTTATATTGTATTGGGTGTGTGGGAGTGGTGTGTGTATGTGTCTCAGGTGTGTGTATTTTGAATTGTCCAATGTGGTAGTGTTTTGTAAAGGTGTGTGTATTTTGACCGCGGCGGTGTGTACCGCCAATGGAATACCGCGGTTGAAAGACCGCTGCGGGGATTTGTGGGTCGGAATGGCATGGGCGTATTTCTGTTGGCGTGACGGTGGAGGTTTGGTCATCGCCAGTTTTTCGCTGGCCGTTGGTGTGGCGGACTTTTGTTGATGTCGGGTTTTTGGCGGTTTGCCAGTTGCGGGTCAGAATGACCGTGGCGGTTTACCGTGACCGCGGCGGTGTTATGGCGGTCTTCTGACCGGCGGTAAGCGCCTTTTACCGCCGAGGTCAGAATGACCCCCTTAGTGTCTGGGCTTTAAGACTAACTCTTGTTGCTGGGTTAGATTATTTTCTGTTACCTGACACATGCTGGATCGATATTTGGCTTCCTGACATGTATGACCTCTGACCTTACAATACTGCCTATTTCCCGTTCCAGACACTATCATTATATAAGTTCTCAATGATAAATTTGAACTTTTGCATCTCAACACTGTATTCCTTCAATTGTTAAAGGGGGATGAGTGTAAAGCAGGTGGATTCCCTCATTATACAGTGAGTCAAGGGACTCATTCACGTTCAGTTGATCTTCAGCATGCATCTTCACATCACCTCTCATGTGACAGACATTCCAGAGCTATCCCTCACAACCTTCAAGATCCTGCTTTTAAAGCATCAACATAATAGAAGACATTACAATCAGACCACGACTAAACATGGTAATAGATCATAAACAGAATAGAGAAAAAATACATACAGACAATGCCTAGAAACTGAAGAAGAGTATCATACAGGTGAAATGGGATGTCAGAAAAAGCTGATGAATATATAGCAATGTATGAAAACATAAAGAAGCCTAAATTCCAGGAATCTGTAATTAGGCTTGATTTTGACCAGACACCAACGTTTTCACATAATGAAATAAAAAGCAGGGATCCAGTGCTCTCTCTTCATTATTCTTTCTTCAGTTTTGTATACATTATGCCTTGTTCTCCACAGTCCCAAGCAAATTAAATCACCCAGGCATTGTTTGGTTAAGAGCATCCCCTGGTAAAGGGAAACGTCTTGTGGCAAGTCCCTTGTTTGCCTCTCTTAAGACCAAGAAGGGTATCTGATCAGAACCAGATTCTCCAGGGACAAGCTACACTTCTACCTGAAAGAAACTTAAAAGCCAACATTCTTTAGTCTTGTAAGAAACAATCTACACCTGCTCCATTGGAAGGAGTCAATAACGTGGAGCAACCTTTCACAAGATGCACGCTGGTCCTGTATTTACATTTAGTTTTTTCTTGGTTCTATCTTCTCTCTCTCTTTTTATTTAGTTATTTATTTTTCCCCTTCACTTCATTTTCCTTTTCTTCTCTTCCTTTCTCTCCCATGTTGGTCCCTTTGCCTCTCAATCCACACTCTTTTTCTCTTGGTTTCTGTCTATTGCTCTCTTTTCTTCCATAAAATCTACAAAGGCCTTCCACTACTGGTGTATGGGACTTCAACTCTCTCTTTTGGCTTCATCTGTTCTACCCTCCCTGTTCCTCTGCCAATCTGCATACAGCTGTTGGAGAGAGAAGATTGAGGTAATCTTTGTATAGTGCCATTCCCGTTTGGATCTGTTAGGATCTAGAACGTCATAGGGCCTTAGCCCCTTTTTCTTCCTCTCTTCTATCCCTCCCTGAGTCCTATGGGAACACTGTATACAAAGAGAGTTGCTTTGTTAGTTTAACAGTGCCTCAAATGAGTTACTCCGCTTTCGCTCCTTGCAGGACTGCATATATTACCCCTGATGTTTCAACAGTTGCTCCCAATGTTTGAGTTCTACGATGCTATTAATCAGACTGCATATAAAGCTCCGTGGTGTTTGAAGAGTGCTTCTGATGTGTTGCCCCTCTGTCGATTTGGTGTGTCTTCTGTTACATGAACATATCTGCAACACCCATGCTTATGTGCAATAATCAGTGCACTTTTGTTAGAAATGGGGTCTTTGGTTGGAAGTCAGGTTACCCCCTGTCCAAGCAAGGACCCTCACTCTAATCAGGGTAAACGAGAATCACTCTTAGCTAACCCCTGCTTACCCCCTTGGTAGCTTGGCACGAGCAGTAGGCTTAACTTCAGAGTGCTACGTGTAAAGTATTTGTGCTAACACACACAGTAACTTATTGAAAACACTACAAAATGACACAACACAGGTTTAGAAACATAGGAAATATTTATCTAAACAAAACAAGACCAAAATGATAAAAATCCACAATACACAAGTCAAGTTATCACTGAAAATGCAAAGAGTCTTCATGTAATTTTAAACACACACTAACACTGTTAGCGTGAAAATGTACCTTGGGCGCGTCAAAAATAACCCCGCTTGGACGAGTGTGTGTCAAAAAGGGCTTGCAATGCACTGATTTCATTCACGAGGGAGACCCTGCATCATTTCTCCTTTCACCGGGTCGGGCGTGTAGTTTCTTCTCTCCGCAGTAGAGGAATGCGTCGATCCGGTCAGCACTCTCGGTTCCAGGCAGGCCTTTGTTGTTTTTACACGCCCAGCAGTGTTTACTTCGGAAATCCAGCCGCACGATGATCCGAAAACCATGCAACGCTGGTTGCGAGATCCCAGCCTCCATCAATAATGGTGTGCGTCATTTCTCCAGCCCTGGGCGTCGATCTTCGGGTATCGTTACAGGCGGCGTGTCGATTTTTTATGCCGCAGATCGGAGTCGCGTTGATCTTTTCCCCACACGGCATTCTGTGCATGGATTTCTTACTCTTTGGCTGCCAGCTTCTCTTCTCAGGGTCCCAGGAACTGGATGGGCACCCCTTGGCAGAGTGGGAGTCTCTCCAGAGGCTCCAGGTGCTGGCAGAGAGAAGTCTTTGCTGTTCCTGAGACTTCAATCAACAGGAGGCAAGCTCTAAATCAAGCCCTTGGAGATCTTCACAAGAAGGAAGGCAACACAAAGTCCAGTCTTTGTCCTCTAGCACAGGCAGAAGCAGCAACTGCAGGAGGGCTCCACAAAGCCCAGTCACAGGCATGGCCGCTCTTCTTCCTCAGCTCTTCTCCAGGCAGAGGTTCCTCTTGGTTTCCAGAAGAGTTCTCCAGTCTGTGGTTTTGGGTGCCCTTCTTATAGCCAATTTTTGCCTCTGTTCCCCAGGTTGTTGATGTGTGCTGGACTCTGATTTTGCTGTTTTTGTTACTTTGGGCACTTTACCGCTGCTAACCAGTGCTAAAGTGCAAGTGCTCCTTTACAAAATGTTTATGTAATTGGCTTATCCATGATTGGCATATTTGGTTTACTAGTAAGTTCCTAGTAAAGTGCACTAGAGGTGCCAGGGCCTGTAAATCAAATGCTACTAGTGGGACTGCAGCACTGGTTGTGCCACCCACATGAGTAGCTCTGTAATCATGTCCTAGACCTGCCACTGCCGTGTCTGTGTGTGCAGTTTAAACTGTAAATTCGACGTGGCAAGTGTACCCACTTGCCAGGCCCAAACCTTCCCTTTTCTTACATGTAAGGCACCCCTAGGGTAGGCCTTAGGTAGCCCCAAGGGCAGGGTGCAGTGTAAGGTTAAGGTAGGACACATAGTAATGTACTTTATATATGCTGACAGTGAAATATTGCAAAATTTGTTTTTCACTGTTGCAATCTGTCCCTCTCATAGGTTAACATAGGGGCTACCTTTAAATCGGATTAAAGTGTAGATTCCCTTTGAGAGCGGATGGACATGTGGAGTTTGGAGTCTCTGAGCTCACAATTTAAAAATACCTCTTTTAGTAAAGTTGATTTTGATTTTAAGACTATGGGGGTTATTACAACTTTGGAGGAGGTGTTAATCCGTCCCAAAAGTGACGGTAAAGTGACGGATATACCACCAGCCGTATTACGAGTCCATTATATCCTATGGAACTCGTAATACGGCTGGTGGTATATCCGTCACTTTACCGTCAATTTTGGGACGGATTAACACCTCCTCCAAAGTTGTAATAACCCCCAAAGTGTTTGAAAATGCCACTTTTAGAAAGTGAGCATTTTCTTGCTTATACCATTTCTGTGACTCTGCCTGTTTGTGGATTCCCTGTCTGGGTCAGTTTGACAGTTGGGCTGGTTGCACCTCACACTAGACAGTGACACAAAGGGAGCTGGGGTGTAGTCTGCATTTCCTGATGAGCCATCTGTGCTAGGAGGGAGGAGAGGAGTGGTCACTTACACCTGAAAGGGCTGTGCCTGTTCTCACACAATGCAGCTTCAGACCCCCTGGTCAGTGGCTGGGGCCTGGTCTGGGCAAGACAGGATTTCACATTCAAAAGAGACTTTACTTTGAAGTAGGCCTACTTCAAAGGAGAAATTGGGTATAAGAAGGGCACCCAGAACCACAGACTTTAGAACTCTTCTGGAAACAAGAGGAACCTCTGCCTGGAGAACAACTGAAGAGCTGGGGAAGAAGAGCTGCCCTGTCTGTGACTGTGCTTTGTGGAGCTATCCTGCAGTTGCTGCTTCTGCTAGAGTAAGAGGGCAAAGACTGGACTTTGTGTGCCTTCCATCTTGAGAAAAAATCTCCAAGGGCTTGATCTAGAGCTTGCCTCCTCTTGTTTGAAGTCTCAGGGACAGCAAAGACTTCTCTCTACCAGCACCTGGAGTCTTTGGAGAGACTCCTGCTCTGACAAGTGGTGCCCTATCCAGCCCATGGGCCCTTGAAAGGAAAGCTGGTGAAAATCCAAGGAAATCGACTTCGGACCGATACCACTGCTGAATCCGGTGACGCCTACTGCACCCGACTCCATGATCTTCCCTGGAACGCGACAACCTTCGCAGGCCCGACATCGCTGCAGCCCCGCTGGAACGCGACTCCGTGCAAGTCGCCGCACCACGTCGTGACCGACGCCGCTCGAAGTGCGCAGATTCAATGTTTCGCCCAGACGCCGTGATCCCCGGCTTTGCGCATCGATTTGTTTTCACTCTTCACCAAAGGTACTGTACCTGGGGGTCTACGCGACTCCATGTCCGGCGCCGCTGGTGTCGGATTGTTGGGAACGACTCCGTCACGACGCCCTGTTAACACCTCATCGAAGCATTTTGTGTTTCTAAGGGCTATTTTTGAGTTTAATCTTTAAAAATTCATAACTTGACTTGTGTATGTCGGATTTTTGTCGTTTTAGTCTTGTTTTGCTTAGATAAATATTTCATATTTTTCTAAACTGGTGTTGTGTCATTTTGTAGTGTTTTCATTAAGTTACTGTGCGGGTGGTACAAATACTTTACACCTAGCACTCTGACGTTAAGCCTACTGCTCTGCCAAGCTACCAAGGGGGTAAGCAGGGGTTAGTGAGGGTAATTCTCTTTTACTCTGACTAGAGTGAGGGTCCTTGCTTGAACAGGGGTAACTTGACTGCCCACCAAAGAACCCATTTCTAACACTCTGTATATGCTCTAAACAGAGCTGAATATGGGCCAGACTGATTTACATATTTGAAAGTTATCTATTTACTGCCACATCTAATATTATTCGACAAGTTCATAAACGTGTTGCCAACATCCAAGAGTTATGCCTGCTTTAATAGCGTTCATGTTGGCAACCACTAACAATAACGAGCTACAAAATGGCACACTGCAATTTAAATAAGATATAAAGAAAACAATTATTTTTTGGTTGGAAAATGTCTGACCTCTGAGAGGAGCAGTAAATGCGTAGTATTCAAATTGAAAAGCGCTGTGTCAGCAGGTTTGCTGCTTGAAATTACTGTCAATTTGAAAGAGGAAAGAGTGGTGTGAAAAACACTTAGCTTGATTGATTGCGTTATGGCTGTGTACTGTACGCTTGAATAAAACACTCCTGAATTGCTTATGAGGCACCCAGTTTAGTGTTAGCAATGAATATTTGTATTTCAGTTTTGCCAATACTTAGAATAGGGAGTTTTACTCTGGGTGAGGCTTGTATGTCATCTGAGGGATAGACACATATAGTGCCCAATTCACAAAGCCATTTGCTTCTGAGTTTGACGTACTAGCAAAAATTATTGATTTTCAGATTGTAAGGAATTCAGAAAGGGTAACTTTGCAGACACAAATTCTTTTTCTCACGCTTAATGGTGGAATATTATAATGGAGTTAACCCGACACTTCAGAGGACTTTTCAAAGCATGGTTTGATTACAACATTTCTTAACGTTCACAAAACATGCACTTTTTGTGGGTATTCACAGGTTCCTCTCCAAACCTGTAGTTATTTTGAGTCGGTCGGTGCCAGTGGGTGCCAGGGGCACTTATGTCAGGACACAAACTTAATATTTCTTTTTTTGCAATCTTCTAGTGAGGCCTCCTTGTTAAGTGTGTTTAGCAGCAGTGGCTTCCATGGCTGGGACTGGGCGCGGGCACGGAAGGCACGGATTTATTTTTTTTAAAACCTACTTACCTGCTTTGCTCCCGTGCTTCTCTCCCATCGCTGCTGCAGGCATAGGCTCCCAGCTCAGAGCAGCTTCAGGATTGGCTGGGAGCACCCAGCCAGGGCGCTTCCAGGCAGACTGGGAGCCTGTGCAGGCTCTCTCCAGCCCAGCCCAAGACAGCGGGCAAAACACACATGCGCTCTGAGTGGAGTGCACAGTGCACTTCCCTCAGCTTGTGACCCCCTTATGCCCGCCCCTTTTACAAGGAAAGGATAATAAACGGGGTTTATTATCCTTTCCATGTAAAAGGATTTGCAGCGGTTGCTGCTGGTGGGGTGAAGCTCCTCCGCCCATGCAGAAGAGCTGCGTCTGGTGTTTAGGTCCTGTTACATTTGCTCTAGTACTGCAGGGCCGATTTGCTATAACATGCAGGGCCTTTGAAGGAGAAGAGTAAAGACTCTTAGAAATTCAACAGTGTATTTATGTAACAATCTAAGGGTTTCTTCCACTTTAGTATGCTAAGAGGAATTTATTAGGAGTACAGGGTGACTCCTCCATCAGAGCGGAGGAGTGGCGGCCCGCCAACTAAAATGCCCCCATAAAAGCCCCAGAGATGAAAAATAAAATGGTAATAAAGTTAATTTATTACCATTTTATTTTTCATCAACCCTCCCGAACCAAGTGTCAGGACGGGGGCGGGCCTGCTGAGAGGCAGCAGCAGAAAAGAGAGGTGGGCTGCCTGTGCATTTAAGTTTAAAGTGTGCATATCTCTTTGGCTGGCTGTCTTCAGATGGCCAGCCAGGCATGCGCACTTTAAACATCTCTAATCCAACTGTTTTAAGGCAGCTGGGTTTGAGAGCAAGCACAGGCCTCCAGTGCCCTCAGGAGTGCCAAGACAAGCAGCTCAATCCATTCCTGATGCTTCTCTCATGCTGCTCAACAGCATGAGAGCAATGCCAGGATTGGGTAAGGGTAATGGCTGGTGCCTGAGTTGGAGCCTGGACGAGCCAAGAAGAACATAGGATGTGCTGTGCAGCAAGTACGGTAAGTGATTTTTCTAAATTGTATTCATTTGATAAGCATCTTATCTGTTGTTTATAGGCTTATTAGCATGCTGCATTTTGCAAACCATAGCTCTGTGACCTTTGGATTGGTAATGTTTGCCACGCGCTCTTCATGCGTGTTGTAATCTCACTCCTACTTAGTGTAATTCAGAGAAGCCCAGCAACGAAAATACAGCTTCTGTCTCCACATCAGAAGAGCACCTGATGTTTACGTCTCTCAGAGATGCATGTGTTGGTTCAGTAGATTAAACATAGCATTTGGGATAGAAAACAAAGTATTGCGCAAAAGAAAACGCCTCAGTGTAGGCCCTCGATAGGTTATTTGTATGAGAGAAAAAGTGGCAGCCGCATCACTGCTGCCGTTCGTGAACACTGTCATTACAGTATCTCTGCACGTGCATGCACTCACCCATCTGTCCCCACCATTCTCCGTAGAAGCCAGCCATCACTGTGCATGAACTTATAAACATTCATGCCCCCTCCACGCTGATGATGATACCATGAGTCAACCAAGAGTTGAGCGAGTGGTCATGAGCGCATTTTGTGTAGATCGTTGTCATAGATGGCAAAATCTTACAGTCTGTTTAACCATTTACAAGCAAAGTATTTGCAAAGGTCACACAATGAGCAGATATATTTTAATTGCATTAAAATATGACGCTGAAAAAAGGAGGCACATTGAAATAGTCAATTGTCCAGGAATACACAGCCAGGTCCAGGTTCAGTTGAGACGACAAGACTGATTCCTCATTTCCCGTATTCTCTGCCGACTCAGCCACTAGATCGGTATCCCTTTCTCTGTCCTGCTTTGCATCAAAGGGTAATAATGTTTTTTGCTTAATTGTTGGAGGAGCTACATTTTTACACTGTTTAATGAATGCATGCTAACTGAAGTTGCAACAAAGTTCTTAATAGAGAAATTGCAATGTTAGGGGAAGGCAGGGTACTCTTTTTAGGGTCGAGCCTGCGCGTGTATGCACTTGCGCATGCGTCTCGCTTGAGAGATCATGTTATATACAGAAAAGGGCTTGGAGCCCTTCCATGCTTACCATTTGTGTGCTGCAGCGTCCCTCTTCATTCTAACATCCCTAATTGGCTAATTCAGTTGAAAAGTCCCTTACTGTGCTTGTAGTTGAGCACCGGCCAAGCATAGATTGATTAAACTTGATCAGTGCTTGTCTGCTGCTCCCAACACAATTGAGGTAATATTTTATTTTTTGGGATTGCCTCGGCTTGTGTTCTGATGTACATATGGAGCTGCTATCTGCAACCAGTGTTACTGCTGTCCACACCCATACTCCGTCTGTCTGTGTGATGACCCCTTCGCACGAACCCCTTACCCGTCCTTGTTATTAAATAATGCTTGTCTTTTTTATGTTTCCTAGTTGGGCTTCTTTTAGTAAAATATGACTTGTTGGGCTTCTTTTGAAAGGAGTTATGCTTGTTTTTAAAAATTATTTTAAATAATAAAGGTGGACAGCGATACAACGCCCGGGCCTGAAACAGCTGCAAGGCCTGTGCAGTGCTTAATTTGTAAATAAAAAGGTGCCGGTGCTCAAAGCCCTCCTCAAACATGCGGCTGCTGCAATTAAATGTGTAAACACGGAATACTCAGGAAGCGTAATCCTGAAATCATCTCGAGCCTCTTCAATCCATTTAAAGCCAACCCCTGCCCCTTCAGCTCACACCTGCAGCTTTCTGCTTTCTCTCATTGTGACTCTTTTTTCGTTTTTTCCTTCACCCGTCTTTCCCTTGTGGGTATTTTACTCACAGCAAATGCTTGAGGCAGAAGAATAAGACCCGGCCCTCAAAAAAAAGTCACGGTGCTCAGCACCAGAAACAACAAGCACAAATTAAGCACTAGGCCTGTATGATGCGAAGATATGCTATTGGTGCTGGTAAGAACATTCTTCCACAAGTTTGTAAGAGGACTCCAACTCAAAGCTGCCATTTGTACAGCTATACATAACCAAGAGCCATGTGGCTCTTAAGTGTGTCACTTGTGAACCTTGAAAATGTAATCTTGTGTCCCTGATGCTGCCTGGCTGGCAAGGTCTGCTGCCAACCTGTCGAAAAGCTGACCAAATATACACCTGTACAAAAGAGTAACATAAAACACTTTAAAAAAAATCTCCAATCTGAAAACAGCAAATATGTGGCCAGTTTTGAAGGTGCAGTTTCCTGACAAGAACTAAGCAAGACAAACTGAGCACAGAAATCCACCCTGAGCGCTTGCAGTCTGCACAGTCCACTGCAGTGCTGTTTCTGCTGAAGTTTCCTCGCTCAACACAAAGACAGGGAGCTAGCAAGAGGGAAAGGGGGATCATGGCTCAGACTGCCAGTCTGCACAGTTCTGAGGGAGGAGGAATGTTTCAAAGTAGAAAAAAATAATAAAAGGTTCTCCGAATAAAGTTGCCTCCCACCGTGGTACTGTGAGCACCCGACACACATCCCGTTGGATTTCCCTGGGTTTGTGTGTAAGCACGAGGGCAGCACCCATCAGCATTACTTCCATTGCGAACGCCTATAGAAAGATGCACGGGGGCAGGCTTCTACTTGCAATAAACTTTAATACCATAGCAATAACAGCCCGCTGGGCAGTGTTACCACATGCTATCACCATTCCATAGCACATTTCCTCCTTTAACGTGGTGGATGGGGAATTTATGACGAGTTAGACCAAGAAAATGGGAGACATATACCTCACTCACCTGTGATACTTAAAAAATAAAGCGTTAAAGAATATACAGAGAATTCTATAAATAAGATAAACACAGAGAAAATTTTATTAATTAATTTCCTTTGCGCTTAATATGTATTTTCACTTCTAGTTTTACCAGAGCGAGTGTGCAATTTTAGTTCGTTTCAAGAGCTTTTTTTTTTTTTTTTTTTTTTTACATTTTCCCGGCTCATGTTCTGATGTACGTGTGCAGCTGATATTTGCAACCAGTGTTACTGCTTTCCCCTTCCACCATCGTTTCTCTGTGTGCAGTCCCCTTGGCACCACCCCCTACCCCGTCTTTATTATTAAAGATCTGCAGAGTTGTAAACTGCAGCTGTATGTCTGTGTGTGCGTGGGTGTGTGTCTGTGTGAGTGTTCTTGTGTGCTTGAAGGTGTGTGTGTTTGTGTGTGTGCTTGAGTGTGTCTGTGTGTGCTTGAGTGTGCGTGTATTCGTGTGCTTGTTTCTGTCTGTGTGTGCTTGAGTGCTTGTTATCTATTTCGCGTGGGGCTGGCTAATAGTGCAGTATCACAAAATATTAAAAAAACTCTAGTACCGTATGTATGAAAACCAAGAAGATATAACTCCCCCCAAACAAAAAGCCTTCTAATGCATTTTTCAGTATCTTTTTCCAGAGTAACTTACTGTTATTTTTACCTCTAAAAGATTTACAACTTTCCTTCCTATTTGTCACCTGATCCACCCAGCTCCATATGGTCTCACATTTATAAGTGATGGACGCATTGATATATGATATCAAGGACCAGGACCAAGTCAGTTTCCACAAGACTGGAGATAGCCATACAATGAGGTGGTTGTTGCGCATAAAACATCACATGCGCTACAGAGACCACAATTTTAACAACCAAATCTATTAACTTTGAATTTATTAGAGAACTTTGCAAAGCGCAGCACATCGTTATAAATCTGCCTTAAAGCAAGTGTGACGGAAAGAAGATGTTCTTCAAATTACTTTTAGAAGTCCAATTAAGGATTTATTTGGTACACTCCCACATCTCATACAGGCAAAGAAGCATCCAGGAGCTGACAGACAGCTCCTTCATAACATTTTAACATACACCTATAACCCTTCAGTTTAGATCACAGATCCTATCAACAGCAAGTCCCAAGAAACACTTTGGTTCACCAAACAATTGCGTTAATTTGGTTAATGTAAAACCACCTTCTTATTTAATATTGTTCTTTCAGAGCTCCTAGCACACTCCAATCTGCCACACTCCAATCCAAAACAATCTGTCACACTCCAATCCACCATACCCCAATCCAATACACCCCACCCCAAATCAATATAATCCACCCCACTCCAATCCACCTCACCTCAATTCAATTCACCCCACTCCAATCCAATTCACCCAATCCAGTCCACCCATTTCAGTCCAACTCACTCTACCCCAATCCAATCCACCCCACTCACCTCCAACCCACTTCAGGCCACTTTACAACACTGCACTCTGAGACACTGCACTCTATGACACTCTCTGCAACTGAACTCTGCTCCCCTCTACTCACTCTAGTACCCCTACTCCACTCTGCGACACTCTACTCCAACAAATACAGTTTCCAACAATCTGCTCCTCCCACTCCACTCTAGGACACTATGACACACAGCAACAATCCACATAAATACACTCCACATCATGCCACATAATACCAATCAGCATAATTTCACTCAATGCCACACAGTTCCACACAACACAAATCCACTCCATACATTTACATTGCACACCATATAATTCGGCAACAAACCACATAATTCAACTCATCTACACATTTACACAACACACTACAAATGGCATTCCACTTAATTACCCTCTATGACACACAATCCTACTCCACATAATTCCAACACTCAACTACACATTTACACAACACATCAAAAATGCCATCCCACATAATTACACTCTATGACACACAATCCCACTCCACATAATTCCAGTACACTCAAAACCACATAATTACTACCCATATATTTCCACTGCACACCATGCCACATATTTCTACTCCACACATCCACTCCACACAATCCCATGCCACACAATTCCACAACTAACGATTCCACAAATAACAATTCCAATCCAACCCACATAATTCCACACCACATACATTCACTCCATAACACATAGTTAAAAGACATTGTCATACACAATGGCAACAGCTCTAACTCGCAAATGTGAAACCTATTGGCATTGCCAATGCTTGCTTCATATTGTTACCACTTAATTCTCTCTAATTTAAAAAGGATAATGATTTCAGAACATGCACAACACCTTTATTGACGTCAACTACACGCTCGGAAGAGTCCCTGGAGGTACAGGCCTTCACATGAACCAAGTGAAATGCAAGCAGACTTTTACAGAAAGCCCACACACTGCAGGTGTTTAGCATTTGTCATTATCCCCCACCCCTTGATCGCAGCATCAAGAGCTTGTAGAGTGCTGTGAAAATTCTCAGCGAAGATAACTTTACACGTGAAATGTTTTTCACATAAGGAAATGTTCTGCGAAGAGAGGGATGTGAAGTGACTTGAACTACTGACAAACTAGTTTGGTTCCTACGAATTAAACAGGAAGAGGAAGCAGTTGCAGTCACTCTGTGCATCCACATTCAGCAAAGGATAGTGTCCTCTCTGCACAATTCACAGAATTATTTTTCTCCTGGGTGGTCACGGAGCTTCATATGTAACAATAAACAAACATTTCCAGAGAAAATATGTCTGGTTTACAACGGAAAACTCTTGTTATTGATTAAAAAAAAGTACACATAAGCAGTGCTGAAGTATCCTCGTGCGCAGTCTGGCGCTGTTAGGAGGGCCATCCTGAAAGGACAAGCGTGTGAGCTGCTTTTTAGGTTTCATCATGGCTCATAGGACCAGAAAAGTGGCGCCCACACACTGGACCTTTGAGGGGATGAACCCTTCTGGAACCCTCATTTGAGAAAAGCAGGTTCAGTTGCTTCGCTTAGTTAAGGTCAGAGTTGGAAGAGAACACGCCAGCATTGGACGTGAGTGGTATTAGTGGGAGAAATTGGTGGAGGTCCTATTAAGAAAAATTAGGAACACCAGAATGTATTTGACAAATTAAGCACCCTGGCAGTGGTTGGGTTTGTGCTCCTGTCCGGAAGAATAATTTGCTTTCCACAGTATGAAGGGAACACAACACCCCTAAGTTTGTGAGGGTGCTGACGAAGGATTACTTCGTGGGAATAAATATTTATTGCCAAATTGTTGGCAATTCAGCATGCGCTATTTTACACCATGTGGAATAGCTGCAGCGGAATGCCGATGCGCAAGCATAGCCAGGAATTCAGAAAATCTTTCCTGAGTTGTGCATCCAGGACCGGCCTTAGGGAGGTGCGGCCACACTGGTGCTGACCTGGATGGGGGGCGCGGACCTCAAGGGGTGGGCGCTGTGTTTAGCGATAATTTGGGATTTAAAAGCACCTGCTGAAAAGTCCCTTGTGAGTATCCAGCCTTCCGGAAGCAACTACCATGTCAAGATAACTCTTGTGATTAATATTCCTGCTGGAGAGAGATCGGCGTTTTGTCCAGTGGCAGCTCTGACTCGCCATAAAGTAGCGCAAGGGGTTAGTGCGCCTGCTGTAAAGAGCAGCTCTATATTCTATGTAGCTGAGTGGATTAGTAAAACCAGCTTTTACAAGTCCTTTAAAACAAAGGAAATATATGTGAGAGAGGGGCTACGGAGTGATGAGGGGCACTTTTACCAGTGGTAGTAAGAGAAACCGAGCAGGAGGTCATGGGGTGGGGGCACCAAAAAAGATTGTTGCACCGGGGCCCACCAGCGCTAAAGTTGGCCCTGTGTGCTTCTGACCCAGTTTTCCAGGTGTGAACTAGATAGGTTTTGTGAACAACTTGAGGTCGAAAATGTCCCATCTAGCTCGCTACTTACAAGCTTTTTTGATAAATCAGACCAATACTTTTTTTTTACCATGGAGAATAGTGTCCGGTTTGCTAATACAGCATTCCCTTCCTAGCATGTTTCTAGAGTGGGAATTAGTAAGGAAGAGTATTCTCCAGCAGGGAAAACTATTTTCCCAAATGATAAAAATAACAAACATTAAATGTGTAAACACTCATTTGCGTCACATTTTGCATGCAAAAATATCCCCCTGTGAGCACTTCAGTAAATCCACACCTGTTGTAAATTGTCTGAAGTACTCCTGTTTTTTTATATTTCTCATAAAAGTTGTGTATTTGCTCTAGGCGAGCCCTTGCAAACCAGGCCTGCCACTTAAGATGGCATTTAGCATGTTTTAAAGAAAAAGAAAAACACAGACCACTTTAAACGAAATCCGTTGTCTTTTCAGTAGGTTATATGACAATAAATGACTTACTTACATATCTCTGCAATAAGGTAAGCGGGGGTCTGTTGTTAATATCTGTAATGTTTCTTATAATCTATTTGAATCTTTATTAACGAATTGTTTCATATTATTAATATTTACTCGTGTTTCTCGGATATCTGTTTTGCTGTTTGATTTGGGAATTTAGAAGATTTTCCACCTTGTCCTGTTTGTCCACATTCACGTTTGATATGTGGGTGCACCATAATTGGTTCCCCATTCAAAAGTTTCAGGGACCTTTCATGACAACTGACCAGAGACTAGGTTGTATAGAGGATGGATTTATTCATGAACGCCATACATTAGGATGGGCAATTTCACACTGTCAAATTTTGTGCACATGTTCCAAACCTATTGCTCCACAATAAATAAAAAGTAGATTTATTTCATTTTATGTTAGAATATCAAGTCCAAATATATGGTGCAACCAACATATCGTGGCCTGAATATCGATTATCAAAATATCATGACGGTAAAGTATAGATGTATAGATCAGAGACGTGTTAAGGCGTGGGCAAAGTGGGTAATTGCCCAGGTTCCCCACCTTCCAAGGGGCCCCCTGAGAAAGTGAACGTTTTCTCTAGCCCACATCTGTGTATGTAGGTATCTTTACCTTTATCGTATAATTAAAAATTGTGAGGCAACACAGGGCTATAATTATCCCAAAACATGGGTAATAAAATTAAAAGCTGCTCCAAAAAGAGGGTGTGGACATTTTTGTGCCCAGGGCCCCCGAAAATCGCTAAGATGATAGTGGTATAGATGTTCTTTTTTTAACCTAACAACTGCTTAAAGATGATCAAATGTGTATATATACATATATATATTTCGTTAACGTTATAGTTAGGTTCAGATTTTACCCACACACAAACCCATAGAAATTCAACAGTTATAGTTATACTTATCTCAAGAAACTAACTCGCGCCCTAAGGTAGCTATGACTCGCGCCCCTGCCATGCACAGTTCTCTCATCAATAATTTTATTGCAAATGTTGTGGTGATATTATCAACGATGTCATAGAAGATGTCATGAGTGATATAATACGTGGGGTAATTAGCAATGCAAGGTGAGGGCGTGAGTTATAGTTACCTTAGGGCACAAGTTATAGTTTCTTGAGATAAGTAGAACTATAACTGTTGAATTTCGAACATCTGAATCTAACTATAACGTCCCTCTAACCTTTCGTTTTTTAGTGAATTTCTAAGTTTTTTTAAATTCCATTTCCTAACTATAACATCCCTGCAACCTTGTTTTTTTCAGTGAATTTCTAAGGTTTCTTTAACGTTAAGTAATATTAAGTTACCTTAATCCAACTTTCGCAGTGCATAGCCCTTGGCCGTGCACAACGGAGGTTTGGTTCCAGGGCCTGGTCAACCCCGTGTAGGCATCCAACCCCGCATCATGCACAGACTCTGGCCATGAACGGCGGGGTTTGGCTGCAGGGCCTGTGCCCAACCTCTATAGTCGGCCAACAATCCTAGCCATCCAACCACACGCCACACCAACCCTGCACCACGCAAATTCCAGAGAAATAACACCCTTGCTCTGCCTCAGATTAGTTCAATATGTTGGGTGACATTTCCCTTTACAAAAGAAGAGCTTCAGCTGGGTCACCTCGTATGTTTAACTTTTAAGTGCTTACTGTTGATGTTTAATTTCTGTGAAAGGAGCATTGGTGCCAAAATGAACCCTCATCTGCTTATTTATTCAAGAAGATTCAAGAGTTTTGCAGAAAATGCCTACCTCCTCATAATATATATTATATTGTGCCCTCGGGACCCGGCCCATCCAAGGGCTGAAATGTAAACAAGCGTAGGAGGTTGCACCTTTTTTTTTAAATTGTTGCGCAGATGCGTGGATCCTCCACTATTTCCGCTGTAAAACTTTTAGAAAATGAGTTTTGGCCGAGGAGGGGTTCCTGGGGAACCCCAGTACTAGGCTTAAGGGGTCAGGGTATTCCTACACTGCCTTCTTTTCTTAAATTTTATTTTTTGTTGGTGACTGTTAGAAATTGGATTTTTGGTTGGCAGTCAGGTTACCCTCTGTCCAAGCAAGAACCCTCACTCTAGTCAGGGTAATTCACACACAATCTAAAATTAGCCTGTGCCCACCCTCTGGTAGCTTGGCACGAGCAGTCAGGCTTAACTTAAAAGGCAATGTGTAAAGCATTTGTGCAATAAATTATACAATACCATAATATAGCACCTCAAAAATACACCACACAGCGTTTAGAAAAATATATAATATTTATCTGGGTATTTGCAGGTCAAAAACGATCAAAGATGCAATATGAATTTGTAAAGATATCACTAAAAAGTGATATCAAGTGTCTTAAGTCTTTAAAAAGCAAACAATGTCTCTTTCAATCACAAAGTACCTGGTTTGGAGTGGAAAATCTCCGCAAAGGGCCGCAGAAGAAGAGATACATGGAAAAATGGTGTGTGCGTCGATTTCTCCCCAGCACACACGGACTTGCGTCGTTATTTTTCACGCGAGAAAGTTGTGCGTCATTTTCCGGCGCGCGGACATTCTCTTTCAGTGGGTCGCGGGGATTACCGGATGTCCCGCGTCTCTGCGTGGATTCTCCTGCTTGTTTTCCGGCTGCGCGTCGTTCCGCGGGGCTGTGCGTCGAAGTTTCACTCTCACGGCAGGCGTCGCATCGATTCCCCCGAAGGCGTCGTGTCGGTGTGCAGCGTTTTTCTCGCCGCGGAACAAGCTGTGCGTCGACGCACGAAGAGTCCAAATGAAAAAGAGAAGTCTTTTTGGTCCTGAGACATCAGGGAACAGGAGGCAAGCTCTATCCAAGCCCTTGGAGAGCACTTTTACAGCCAGACAAGAGTTCAGCAAGGCAGCAGGTCAACAGCAAGGCAGCAGTCCTTTGTAGAAAAGCAGACAGGTGAGTCCTTTGAGCAGCCAGGCAGTTCTTCTTGGCAGGATGTAGTTTCTGGTTCAGGTTTCTTCTTCAGCAAGCGTCTGATGAGGTAGGGCAGAGGCCCTGTTTTATACTAAATTGTGCCTTTGAAGTGGGAGTGACTTCAAAGAGTGTCTAAGAAATGCACCAGGTCCCCTTTCAGTTCAATCATGTCTGCTAGGGTCCCAGTAGGGGTGTGTCAGTCCATTGTGTGAGGGCAGGCCCTCCACCCTCCCAGCCCAGGAAGACCCATTCAAAATGCAGATGTATGCAAGTGAGGCTGAGTACCCTGTGTTGGGGCGTGTCTGAGTGAATGCACAAGGAGCTGTCAACTAAACCTAGCCAGACGTGGTTTGAAGTCACAGAAAGATTTAAGTGCAAAGAAATACTCACTTTCTAAAAGTGGCATTTCTAGAATAGTAATATTAAATCCGACTTCACCAGTCAGCAGGACTTTGTATTACCATTCTGGCCATACTAAATATTACCTTCCTGCTCCTTTCAGATCAGCAGCTGCCACTTCAACAATGTATAAGGGGCTACTGAAGTGGGTGGCACAACCAGTGCTGCAGGCCCACTAGTAGCATTTAATCTACAGGCCCTAGGTACATATAGTGCGCTCTACTAGGGACTTACAAGTAAATTAAATAGCCAATCATGGATAAACCAATCAATAGTACAATTTACACAGAGAGCATATGCACTTTAGCACTGGTTAGCAGTGGTAAAGTGCCCAGAGGTCAAAAGCCAACAACAACAGGTCAGAAAAAATAGGAGGACGGAGGCAAAAAGTTTGGGGATGACCCTGTCAAAAAGCCAGGTCCAACAGTGACTCTACTGAGTCAGAGTCCCAGAATGGCTGCAAACCCTTCCTGGTCTGCAGAAACCATTTTTGAAATACTGTATACATGCAGTGCTTTGTAAAGCCTACAATATGTTACAAACTTCATAAAGGAAACTAACATTGTGGTCTTTTGTTAATCGAGACAGGTTTCAGTACTTAGCACAGCTGTATTAAATTCTCACGAGAATCAACTTCTGTTCCAACTCTACGGAAAGTTTAACTTCGTATACGGTTGAGAATCAATTCTGTAACCTACTTAGGGCCATCCATATTGCAAATGGAGATCAATTATTTTGACTACAAATATAACGTTAGGCCCGCCCTGAGCACATTGCAGCTAAATTACCTGGATGAAAGATGTCTTGTTAGTCACCCAAGGAGAGATGCAAATATGGAACATTATTACTCTTACCACAGATCCTTTAAGGAAGAAAAATACAGACAAATTTGAGACTTAATCAGATCACAAATCTTTAAAGAGAATAACCCAGGTGACTAGCTCAGAGGCTATTAAGAGTCTGCTCAAAGATTATGTACTGGTGCATAGGGATGACAGATGCATAGTCAATTGAGATTTTGTTCTGACTTCTGAACCCTTGTCATTTCTGTCCAGAGGAGAAATACCAAACTGAGAGCTACCCAAACTAACTGTAAATTCTTAGATCCACCCAAACGACATATAGAGGAGGATTATCTAGACCACAAATTCGTTGTTTTGTCCAGCCCAATACTGAAAAGGCAACTGTTAGTCTTTCCCGTAACAAAGGAGGAATAACTGAAATTATATAGGACCACACATTGCTTGTCAGATTCAACAGACCTCTGGGGTTCATCACGGTCATGTTAGGTCCGCTGAATGTGGAATTAAGGGGCAGCTAAGAAGTACACTTGCCTGAGAACCCTTACAAGAAACCAGGTGAGAAGTGAAAGAAAACGATTGGAAAAAAGTTGATTTACAAGTGGTTGAAGACTGTAAGTTACACAGACACCGGTAGAGTCAAGAGGTGCGTTAGCCAACACAGTTACATAGATAAAAGCGATATAATGAAAGATACACTTACAAACAACACACAGTTTCATAAAAAAGAGCATGTGAACATCTAAGCATAGAGAATGGAATCTGGCAGAGTTAGCATGACAGTTTGCTTTACTAATCATTTTCTGGAGCACAGGTGCATGACATCGTACTTAGAGGGAGGATTACAGATATCAAGTAAGAGGGGCTTGGGTTAGGACCTTAATACAGAAGCATGTCCCCACAAGGAATAAATCAGGTGGACACCTTACAGTGGTGAAGGGACAGGTAGCCATAACTCCAGTCTGGCTGAAAAAGGAGTTGATAACCGTTTTTGAACCTACAAGTAGGATGCAATGAATCATGTATTATAACCAAGTGATATCAATACTGATAAATTCTCCTCGTAATTCACACCCACCATATCTACTGCCCTTGCAAAAATCATTATGTCACATTTAAGAAGCAAATCTAAAACCACAAAAAATAATTCCAGGATTGGCTGTCATAACTTCTATAATATAGGTATGTTGCACTAATCCTTCAGACATGTAAAACCCCAATGGCACATTGGGTCTTTTGTTAACCCAGACACTTTCCAGCACTTCTCTTAGCTCTAATAATGTTACCACTTACTTAGAGTTTAATTACCTTTGAGTACAGCCAGAGTGGAAATCCATGTTCAGCTTTGAATTCAACTTGTCATTTCAATGTGCAATTTTAGAAGATAACAAAATATACTTCGTCATAAACGATCAATATAAAGGACAGGGCAGATTATTTTAATTCTGGGTGTGCTAACTATGCTACAAAATACTCCAGTAGTGTTCTGTAATTATTATATAGCACCATACTTGATGTAGACTCAAAGTACATACCAATGGCTACCCGGTTCAGATCGTCCTATTTCTCTTGTTAATAGAGCTGCAAAGCTTTATTCCAAAGTTTTTGCCTCTAGACTTAGGGCAGTGATTCACAAAGTACTCTCCCCATGGCAGCATGGTTTTATTCCAGGTAAGGGTTCAGATGACCATATCCGATGGGTGATAGCACTAATAGAAGCTGCACAAGTGGCTAAGGAACCTATGGCATTGATATTGTTGGATGCGGAGAAGGCCTTTGACCGGGTGGGCTGGATGTGTCTTTGGGTTACGCTTCACAGGGCTAATATAAGCCCAGGGTTTATGAGAGCTATTAAGAGCTTGTATGGGAAACCAATAGTGAAAGTGCAAATAGCAGGGCTGGAATCTGAGCCTATTTTAATTATGAGGGGCGCTAGACAAGGATGTCGCTGCTCTCCGCTCTCTTTTGCTTTATACATAGATCCGCTTATCAGAGCGCTGCTACATGCGAAGGAAATTGAACCAGTGGTAATGGTTGGAGGCAGCACCAAGATACTCGCTTATGCCAATGACATTGCGGTCGTGACCTGACCCAGCTACGGCAATAGTAAAGATAGAGTCAGAAACAACAAGATTTGAGAAGATCTCCGGCTATTCACTGAATAATTATAAATGCCAGATGACGACCAATGACTGGATAAAGATCAACCTCGCTCCGGTCTTGGCCAACTCTAAAACAAAAAACAACTGCAGCGGATGTATAATTTGCATCTTTCAAGAGTTGGGCGTTGTAATGTGATCAAAATGATTTTCTTTCACAAAGTATTGTATTTTTTTTTAGCACTATCCTTCTGGAATTTGGCCAAAACTGGTTTAAGCAGATGAAGACATTGGTCAGTAGCTTCAAATGGTCCTTTTCTAAAACACGCCAAGCCTTTAAATATCTAATGCTACCTAGAGAGAGGAGGGGCTGGACACTTCCCAACTTCTGATTATATAATCTGGCTGCAGCCTTGCAATATAGTCAGACACAATATATACCTAATTATTCCAGCAAATTGGTAATGGATCCCCTTCCATCTATATATACAATGATATGGGGTAATACGGCCGATGCAGCCATTTTAAAAAGGTTAGATTCAAGACTATTAGGGCTGCATTCCAAGTTTGGTCACCAGATAAGCGCAGGGTCGGATTCGGTCGGGTTAGCTACTATATGCCACTCTGAAATACCCTGTTCCTCCCAGAGATTTTTAAGGACAGTTATTGTTCGAAATAGATTCATAGCGGAGTTCGCAAACTAGGGAATCTCTTTAGTGTGGGGGGGTCAAATAAATTATTTTTCTAAGCTGAAAGAGGAATTCTCCTTGGATAGCAAGGATTTCTTTACATTTCTGCAGATTAGATATTTTTGCTATCTATATCCAGGGAGAGTTATGGAGTTATTGGAAAGTAGGGATAGTTGTACCATCAGGAATCTATTTCCGCAATTATTAGACTCCATGCAAGACGATTTGATCAAACAGGCTGAAAACTGAGAACAGCGGATAGGGGATAGTGAAACTACTTTGTTAGCTTCTTTAGACATGGCCCAGAGCGGATTATTATCAGCTGGACCGCTTTTTAATTTATATCACACACCAGCCAGGCTAGAGAGTTGGGGAAAGACAGAAGGTATTACCTGCTCACGCTGTCAAAGTTCAAATGCTGATTTATGTCATATGTTTTATAACTGTGAAAAGCTGTCTTTATGTATTAAGGATATTATGAAATTCCTGGAAAAGGTTGAGTTTTGGTAATGCTTGGGACTGATGAAGAGGTCTGCAAAGGCCAAGGGCAGCAGTTTCTTTTTTTAGCTATGGCAGCTTTGCGGGGTTGTATTGCATCAGACTGTCTGAGACCAGATTCCCCAACTTGCAGTCAATGGATAGCTCGACTCCTTTCAATATACCATCTAGAAAACAGCCTGTATGCTGTTAAAGGCAAAGCAGACAGGGAAAGGGGAGCAAGAATATGGCCCCATTGTCATCATGGCTTCAGGACATTTAAAGGATAGCTCGTAATATGTGATGAATTAGTTAGTATGTAATTCGTATGATGGTATTTTCTTTATTTTCTTTTTTTTTTGTAAATTTACGGAGCTGCAGCTCATTTTGGATCTGTATGTAACTCTATATGTCTTTTACTGTGTGTCAATAAAAATATTTAAAAAAATAAAAAGTACCCAAAGCACAGGAAAAAATATCAAAAGGCAAAACGACCAAAGATAAAAACATTACAGGCAGGTTTCACAAAAACTGTAGTTGTACTGCCCCTCGTAGATATGAGAGTGTGGTTTCCTCGCATGACATTTCAGATTCTCACAGGGTGCCTGTGGGGGACAGGAGCATTGCATATACATCACTGCATACCAAATTATTGGAAGCACATATGATACTATAGTATGCTTTGTACATTGAACCATGTAGTGTGAATATCATTGACCTGCTGATGTCCAGACCTCCACCCGCATGGTTCAGGGAGAGCTTCTTCGTGAACTGACCCCAAAATTCTAGTGCAGGTAAATTTAACAATTCAAATGATGTACAGTGGTGTTCATCATGGTCTGCACAATGTAAGCAGGGGGCAGACTTCGTCTTACTTGCTCTGCACCTTTTCCTGCTTCAGTCATGTACCATGCCTTGTCTTGTATGGGGAAGGAAGAGCAATAACAGCACACAAGGAGGGGCATCCTTTTGTGAACAGGGGATGTGCCCATTTAAGGAGTGCTATCCAACCCCTGAAAATGCTACTAAGCACAGGTTTTGCACGTGAATACTTTGCTCGTTGTAGTTTAGTCAGGTGCAACCTGTTTTATCATAATCTACACACATGCAGTTTGGTAAAATCGTTTTATTAACCTGGCCTGGAAAGTCCAGATTTTTCAATGCACTTTGTGTGACACACCTTTAATAATTTGCCTAGGTAAAATCAAATCACCTGCAGACCTATGACAGGAGAAGTAGCTTGGGACTGTCATTGCACTAAAAATACAATAGAAATAAAAGAGAAAATAAAAGAGGCAGCAAAAAAACACGATTCTGAAAAGAGAATGAAAAAGAGAAAACATTTAAGGCACTGGACGCATTTGGCGAACATGGTATCGTGGAGAAAGTAAAAATACCATTTCACCTGCCTAAAACATCGGACTTTAGAGTTAAGAAGTTAAAATTAGGGTAACATTATCTCACATTTATAGCTGGGCCTTGTATGGTCGTGGGCCGTAGGCCAACATACTTAATAAATGAAGACACAAACTCTGCATGTGTGGTTACTGAACTGGCCCAGAGCACGTGCAGTTGGCCTGCCCGGACCCTTTTATTAGCAAGGTCACCTGACTGGTGACACCTCTGCTGAACGGTTGTGGGGTTGGTGTTAGCACAGCCCATGCGGAGAGGCTGCATCATTATGTGTCCAGCGGACACTACCTCTCTCTCGAAATCCAATGGAAAAGACAAGTCCAAACTTAGGAAACAAAACAAACCGGATACCCCATAGTCCACCAGTCTCTATAGTCAATCATCAAGATAGCAGTGAGTACATGGATTGTTGATGTTGGCTGCCACAGGACATCTCTGCTTGCCTTCATAGTTTAGCCTGAGTAATTGAGAGACATGCACGCTGGCTCAGAGACGTCAGAGATATTCTGGCAGCATACTGGGTGGAACCACATCCCTTGTTTGGAGTTGGTCCACTCCGCTGATGATGACTCGTGATTGGTGTCAATAGTTCATAAACAGGATACCCCAGGAAATTACCAATGGTGCTGCTCAATCCACAGAAGAAAGTCTTGCATGGTGTGACCTGTTAGAATCTCCATTACGCAGCCTTACTACCTCTTGGAATCTGTTGGTGGGGCAATATCAAATCCATCTCTCACACTAGGGATGTGCCTTGATTGTGTTTCCACAGGACTGCTTGTGGGTTATGCAGGGGCTGTGTATGTGCCACGTCTGCGCCACTGCAATACCACTGAGGAGACACTGTCTAGTTGCTCGTGTAACCACAGGGGTAGATGGGTCCTAGTCAAGATGTGGTTCTGCCACTGAGATCAGGATGCAGGCAGGGTGAGCAGGTAGTCACTGGTGCTTCATGTCTGATGGTATAGCATCAATGAAGGACTCCTGTCTGTTTGTTTGATGCTCCATGCGTGGTAGTGATGATGCACTACTGAACAGGAGCTGGCATGTTGGGGTTGCCAGTCGTGGAGTAAAACTGAATGGCAGGTGGCGATGACTTGCCTTGATGATAGCAGGCCTTTCTTGGGTCGTTGACAACTGGGGAGATAGTGGCCAGGTGTTACCATTCTTCCTTTGTGGAGGCATGTGCATCCTGAAGCCTGGATATTTTGGATTGCTCTTCAGTCGTGACTGTGTCTGGACAGATACACGGGGAAACAAAACTCAGTTTGTAGGTGCTTTTGGTTTACTCTTGGTTCTCCCATTCCGCTGTCATCAGGTTGTTCTCGTTGCACCTCGGTGGCTTGCTGCTTGTGTATCTAGATATGCTCTGTCAGCTCCTCGAATCTTCTTGATCTTGCCTTTCAGGCCTGGCCTCTCTGGATCTTCCCTCCTGGGCTTGGCTGGTCGGCAGGTTTCCCAATGGGTCACACTTACACTTCCTTCTTCTCTTTCTCCTTGGTGCTTCGGCATGAACCACCTTTCCAATGATGCGGATGAGACTTCTCATTGAGAGTCTCTTCTTGTGGGTATAGCACATTGCACCATCTTTAGAACAGTCCAAAAGGGCCTTTTCAGCAGCCGACGGTCTCTGGACCATGTGGGTGAGACTTCAACTTCCTTGAGTCTCTTCTTCCGGGCAGTGGCATGCACCTTCTCCAGGGTGGGTCACCCTCCTTGGATGTTGGGGTCCAGCTTAGTGGTGAACAGGGCAGTCACTGATCTGGTTCTTCTATTCTTTTTTAGTATGGTTGGGTGCCCAGCCACATGTCTTGTGTTCACTCTTCAGAGACTTTCTTGGAGCTCGACTCTGAGGGTAGATATGTATGACTGCCCTCAGCCTTGAGGATCTTCCTGCTACCTGACCCTCTTCTTCTCTGGGTCAGTGTGGTGTCATGTCACGCCCTGCACATTCTCTCCTCAGGGACCTTCTTGAAACTCCATATCTGTGGTGTTCCCTCTACTGGGACATTCTTCCTCAGGCAGCAGGAAGCAGTGGTTCTGACCCACTTTCTCTGGGTGGCACACAACCTGCAACTTGAGGCATAGCTGCCATCCGGCAGGGCTGGTTGGGAGTGGCACAGTCTGCCTTGAAGATGCATGACAATGTGGTCCTATTGCCTGGACCAATATCATGGCATTGTGTGCTTTTGGTGCAGTCTCACTTCCTATGGACTTCTCCTGCTTGGGCTATGTTCGTCTGGCAGGAAAGACCAAACAAGAGAGAAAGGCCTCACAATCCAAGGGGATGGAACACTGTATCATTAGTAAAATACATTCTTCCCTTGGGAAAGCAAATCAAAGTGTAAATCGTCAGACTTCACCTTTCAGCCACAAAACATACAGCTTAAGTGTCTGCAATCATAAGCCGTACTAAATGTCAAATTTGCACAGAACTTTCATATTGTGTTTGTTACCACCAAATTTCCATTATCAGAAATGTTCATCTGTGTAATACATTAATTCATCTCAATGGTGCTTTTGTATACATAAATATGATATTAACTTCCACCTGAAAATCAAATTATAAAAAAATTTAAATGAGTGTGTATGAATCCCCACCCCACAGTTTGACATAAAATATGTATGTCAAGAAGAATATCAAATACACAAATTTAAAGAAAGGGAGAAAACTCAAGACAGTGAACAGAAGTCTATTCAAATAGTGCTGGTTCATAACGATCATTCAGATGGATACACGATGATTCACACAAATAATTGTCTACCATGTCCCCATGTCAGGAGAATCTTTCACTTAAAAGTATGCTGAGAACACTTCACCCTAATACAGCAGCCTACTCTCATCCTTCAGGAACGCATAACCTAAAGTCCCTTATAGACTACATATTCACTCCTGCACACTCACCACATAGATGTACAGACACACAGTTTCAAGCATGTGGAGTATCGCACCACTTCCGACTTGAGATTTTAAGTACGGACAAGCACAGAGAGTCAAACAAGCTGCTGGCAAATGGCGACATGGAGGCAATCCTCCACTCAGAAAGGGGACAGACTGTCCCAGGTCACCGATTCCTATTTTAAAGGAGAATGAGTGAAAGGATGTAAACTAGACAGTATTGTGGGAAGTCCACAAGGTGACAGGGAGGGAGGCAAACAGCGGGTGAAGTAGCGGATAAAAGGAAACAGAATAAAAAATGTGACAAATTAGAACAGCAAATAGTACATTAAAGGCTGAATTTGCCCAACACGCAGGAACTGAAGTGGAATGGCAGCTAAGGAAGGCTAGAGAGGAATACAGAGTAAGTGCCACAAATAAGGTTAAATTGATATACCAGGCCCAACAACACCGTATATATGAGAGTGGAGATAAAGCTGGGAAGATTCTGGCAGCGAGGTTGCACATTATGGCAACAACTGATCCTCAGGGAGTTAAATTACACACTAGTGGTAGTGTAGCAGAGACAGTAGCGAATTACATGAGGGACCTGTATAGGGGAAGATATGAGAACTCTAGTGGTGAATTCCGGGACTTTGTAAATGGCTGGCTCTGTAGGAGACTGGACAGCTCAGCCGCTAAGGCATTGGCGGAGGAGGCGACGGAAGGAGAAATTGGTGTGGCCCTAGCTCAATTGCGACCTGGGAAGACATTGGGTCCTAGTGGACTCCTGGTGGAAATCTTCTCCTGCATGGCAGAGAAGGTAGTTCCCCACCTACATAAAATGTACATCGAAGCATATAGCGATGGGGTACTGCCTGAAGATCTAAGAACAGCGATAATAATCCCAGTGTTGAAGGTCAAGAAACAGGCAGACAAATGGGACTCATATAAGCCACTATTGAAGTTAAATATAGATGTGAAAATCTTAACTAAAGTCCTGATGAATCGCAACCGAGGAGTGATAAAAGAGTTGATACACCCAGCCCACAACAGCTTTATTCCACACTGATCCACACAACTTCACCATAGGAGACTGTATAACAATCTGGCATTGGTGTCAGGGCTTCAGGTCCCACTGACAGTGACCTCCCTGGATGCCCATAAAGAGCTTGATTTGGTGGAGAAGCCCTATATGTTCACGATTGTGGCAGAGATGGGCTTTAGTTCCAGCTTCCTGAGATGGGTCAGACTATTATACATGAAATCCTGAACACGGATGAGGGTGAACGGGGTACTGTCTGGAGTTTTTCCTATAGAGAGAGGTACTCGACAGGATTGTCCCCTGTTGCCGCTGCTCTTCGCCCTGGTCTTTGAGCCACTGGCTGAATGGAGACGAGGTGATCCGCTAATAGAGGGGTGGAGGTGGAGCACAACATGCAAAGAGAGAATATCATTGTATGCTCATGGAGACTATACCGGACTTACAATTAACTGGGATAAGTCCTTGATTTTCCCAGTGGGTGATTGGAAAGCAGAGATGCCTTTCCCTATGCCCCTCAGAGTGGAAAGGACCCACTTCAAATACTCGGGCCTATGGATTTCCGCGACTCCCGGCATGCACTTTGAGGATAACATTGTACTGCTAGTCCGGAGCTTGAGGGATGACATTAGACACTGGGGGAGTCTACCGCTGTCGCTACTCAGCAAACTGGCAGTTTTTAAAATGGTGATGCCACTGAAGTTCTTCTATATAATGCAGAACAGGCTACCTAATACCCTCTTTAAAGAGACAGACGTGCTCCTCTGAATGCTTCTTTGGCGGGATGGAGCACCAAGAATAGTGCTCTCCCACCTCCAAAGATCTGTGTATGAGGGATGGATAGCACTACCCAATATGCATAAATCTTATGAGGATGCACACCTCTTCATAATAAACAAATGGGCCTTTGCATTACGGACACATCCTGCAATCCGAATGGACAGAGAGACGATGGGGGCTAAAGGCTATCTTCATATCCTATACGGAGGGAAACCGGAGAAAGACGCCCCCCAGCTACGAGACTGATAGTAGAGTTGTGGCTTCAACTACATAAGAAAATGGAATGGCAGGGTAAACTGACACTTAACATGCCCTTATGGGTGGGAAACAGACTGCTGGTAGTGGCTGCACTGAGGGCTTTAGACAGTGGGATCTCGTAGGGATCCATCACACTGGTGGATGAGTGGGATGCCAATGGCATGGCCCCATTTACACATTTTCAAACAGAATATGACATGTACCCCTCACAACAATACAGAGGCGTGAAATTAGGCCATGCATTGAACGCCCACATTACAGTGGGGAAGAAACAATAGAGTCCATTCCTCTGGAAATTAGGTTGCTGGACATTCATGAAGAGCACTCAAACAGAATTAGAGGCATAAATGGCAGAATGATGTGGGTGAATCAGAGGACAATGAGTGGGCAGATGCGCTACAATTCCCCAACCAAGTAGCAATCAGAGCCAGGAATAAGCTAATACAGATTAAAATGTTATACAAAGTGTGTTACACCAGAACACAATTAAATATTATCGGAAAGATTCCAGGCTCGCTTTGTCTGCGACAGTGACTGAACATTATATAACACTCTGTGGGACTGCCCAAAATCAACCACATACTGGGAGAAAATACATCCCCCAAAGATAACAGACTGGGAACAGGAAATTGACATATTTTATATGCACGAAAAGGCAATATATGAGGGTAGAGGATGTCCCACTAAATTTGATAATTTATGGACCGGGTGGATCGGTGTCCTAGAGAGAGGAGCATGGCAACTTGGGGAAGATGGGAAGAGAGGGAAATATGCCTGCATTATGTTCTGTATGTAACAAAAAAAAATCAATAAAATACTATTTTAAAAAACTATGCTGATAGAGATAAACAATGTCAAATGTACGCCATGATATGTGTGCGCATAACAACAAACTTGCATTACTATTGTCAGTTTCACCCGATGTGACCTCCTCATCAACCCAGAGTCAAAATACTTGGTCAGGCAAGCCCCGTGACCTAGGCCTGCAGCTATTGTGACACATCACAGTGAGGTGACACGTAGCCCGTAGACAAACGCTCAAACAGGAAAACCCAGATCAATTCTTCAAATGGGCAGCAACATCACAATAGTCGTAGGAGATTGGACCCCAAAAAAACATGCGGCCAGAGGGGCGAGTGTTCCAAATACACCATAAAAGTTAGATGCCACATGAAGTCAGTAACACTCTGCCAAACAGCTCACAACCCACACACACAACACGCAGTGATCACACGCTCCTCATGCCAGACATCTGGACATGCTATCTACTGGCCCGCATTTTGTCCACACAAAGTTGAGACCGCTTGAGCACTTTATCAGATGTCAGTCTCTGTGACTAGGCACGGTTTGGATTCTGCAAAAAACATATAGAATTGTTTTATAACCCTTCAAAAATTGTATTTAAGGGTGCTTGTCTTTCATTTCTTTAAGGTAAATCCGCATTTGAACATCAAGTACGTTGACATGTTTCTGTCAATTCTACACAATGTTGCCACCTTGTTCGGGACAATAACAGAATTGCAATCTCTCACACAAATTCACAGAAAAGAAATGTTAAAAAAAACTCTCTCTGCAGTAAAAACTCATTGAGCCGACCTTCTCTTTCAAATCAAGATGCCAGGAGGGTTGCCCATTGTTAAATTATTTAAAGTAAAACTTTTGGTGTGCTCCCATATTATAAATAAAAGAACTGCCACTTTCGGTGTCTATCTTGTAGTTCTTTCTGTGTTTCCATTAGGGAGTTCTAATCAGGTCAGTTTTTCGGGGAACCTAATTAATTTTAGGCTAATCACGGTCTTGAAGTCCTCATTACCTAAATCATAAAATGTGTGCATTAACGTTTAAAGTCACTCAATATGCAAGACAATTTAGTAAGGGTTCCTGACCTCTCACATTCGATACTCCTCTCAGACAGGGGTTCAGATATTAAAAAAGTGAATTGGACAAACACTGTGGTGTCTCTGTTGTTCCTAGTCTCTTTAGCGGGTGACTCTCTATTAGTTGCACCCGCGTGCTCCAATTGCCCTCCTGTGAAACCTCTACTCTTTTGTCATGCGGAGGCCAATGTCAGTGGGCTCTCCTCATTTTCACAGTTCAACTCCTCTGGCTCTCTCTTCACCTCAGGGGTACTAGGCTTCGGGCAGGGTTATTGAAGGGCCGGTGGGGATTGTCCGGTACCTCAATGGCACAACATCCATGTTATGCTGCCAATCCCTCTCTGAGCGCCTTCTTGAGGTGGTCTGGCTGCCCACAGGCAGATTAGTTCCAGTTCCACCGCAACATGGTTGGCCATAGCTCTCTCTCTTCTCTTACTCCCCTGAAGTCTCTGTTAGCCACCAGATGGACCTTTCATTTTGGGACTTTTGACTGTGGCCTTTTCTGCAGAGCTATGTCCATCTCTGCTACCGACTATGTATCTATGGGGTGCTTGCCTTTGTGAGGGGTGCTTGCCTGGTTACATTCTCGGCCTGGCTGTGTCTCTTCTCCTTTTTCGTTGGTCTGTGGCCTCTGCGGCTGCCAGCCTGGCCCTGACACTCTGCATACAGGCTATTGGCATGTGGTGATTTGGCACAGTATCTCTTTGTTCTGGTGTTAGCAGCAACCTCTCAGGCCTTGATGTAACTGATGGGGCATTCTGAAGGCTGTGTTGTGATGGAGACGGCTGTGAAGTTTTCTTAGCAGGAGGCTGGTCAGAGCAGCAACGCATCCCTGAGCATGCTGAACGGAAGCTTGATTATGGCCTCCTGTAACTCAGTCTTTTGTGCACCTCTCTTTGCCCCAACCCACTTTTTATTTACTGTTGGGCAGTAGGGATGCGTATTGTAGGTGTGTCCATAGTTATTGCCAAAAAAGTCTGATAGTTTTTCAGATTGTGCCCCACTGAGTTAGAGCTCACATCCTCTGTTTTAGTTAGCTCAGTATGCCCTTGTTAAGCTGGTGCCCTTTCGGGCACTGGTGGGGCTGCTCACCTCTTACATGCTTTGAGCTGACTTCTTCCTGCCAACAGCGCCTTTAGCTGCATGCCAAAGTCCCTTTCTTTGTTGCAATCTGAGGCTCACCCAAGTTTGGCTGGCACCCAACCTGAGTGCTTCACTCCTTCGCAGCTAGGCCTAAATATGCACATTGCAGCTTCTTGTCCATATTAGCAGCAGCTCCAATCACAGGGTGTCTTCTCGGGCAGGCAGGTTATGCAGAAGAGTGCTAGGGTGAGGTGTTTCCAGCCTCAGTGGTTTCAGGTGAGGGCTGCTCCGCAGAGGGTGGCCTCACCTTTCTGAACACAAGCGCTGGCCAATGCAGCAGGGTTCCTGTGGGAGGCACAAGGTGTACTCAGCCCGAGCAAACAGCCACAAGGGGTTACGTGCTATCGTCGGTTTCATCACAGTTTTTCTTCCTCACCTGCACAGGGTTCATGTTCTACCAGCTCCATAGGTGCTAGATCCGGCCTCCCTTTCTTACACATAACATTTCTCTTTTACCATGGCATTGGCAACTTCTCATCATGTGGGCCAAGATTCGTCTCGCCATACAGCCTTGGCACCGTCCTTCACTGGACGAGACTGAAGTGCTCATCACCCTCCTACCGCAGCTTTAGCTGACCCGTACTGCTGTCAGGCACACCTCTCCAAGCAGGCAGGACAGATGGTGAGATTGTGTTGCTATGTGTTAGATGCGGACTCCCTTTCTTGCACAGAACATTTCCCTTTTACCATGGCAGTGGTACCTTCTCATCATGTGGGCCAAGACACCCATCGCCATACAGCTTTGGCACCGTCCTTCACCGGGTGGGACTGAAGCACCCATCAACCTCCTACTGCAGCCTTAGCTGACCCAAATTGTCTTCAGGCACACCTCTCCAGGAAGGTAGGACAGATAGTGAGAGGGTGATGGGGTCCAGTTTTAAAGGTCCTTGTCGCCAATGTAAAGTTGTGGTCCCTAGTTCCACATATCTAATAAATGAAGACACAAACACTGTGTGAGTGGTTACTGAACTGGCCAAGCGACCATGCTCCCAGCCCCTTTTATTAGCAGGGTCTCCTGACTGGTAATGTCTCTGTTGGATGGATGAGGGGTGGGTGTTAGCAAGGCCCCTGGGAGGGGCTGCATTTTTACGTGTCCAGCAGGACACTACAGGGCTGAGCAGGATACTACAGGCCTGAGCAAGGCACTACAGGCCTGAGCAGCATGCAGTTTTCAGAGAAAGTGCGAGATTAGTGATTAAAAAAAACAATCCAATTGTATTTCAAAGAAATAGAGAACTTAGAGGTCCATACAAAACATTTAAAATAATACATGTAATGATAGGAATAAACCTACAAAGAGAAACTTTAAGAAAGAGATACAAATTATGTAGATAAAAGTTCCTATGGGGAACAAAATGGGCAAAAGAGTCCAACTGAAGCTCAGCAAATCTCCAGGAATGGCAAAACACATGTACGAAAATCTTAAGAGAATGAAAGATCCAAGTATACCAACACACAACAGCTTGTAACTGCATTAAGTAAGCATTCATGAAAGTAAAAAATATTCGAGTGTCAAACTTATGGTGAACCTTTTAACAAGTCAGTAGAAGCTTCCACTGTGAAAGTATCTGTTGAGTTTGAACTTTGCCCCAACATCAAGTGTGGGTTACGTATTCTCTCCGTACCTCTGTGAGCCCAGCAGCTTGACTCACTACGATATATGTATCGAGGCAGCACCCTAGCCAGGTGCATTCAGTTCAAATAGTTGATAAATAAGGTGTGGTTGATGCAAAAAGCTCCATCCAGCTAAAGTGGCTTCTCCCCTAAGCCATGACTGAAAGTGAGCTTAAAAGATGAAATTGTTTAATGCTGACAGGCTCGAAGTCTCAGAATATGTAAACATAATTTTTCTAAAACCCAAATAATATGTAGATATTTAAGGATGTTGGGACAAACCCAGTCACCTTGAAAATTTTTAGCTCTTCAACAAAAACAGGAACAAGTGTGACAAAAGGCAGGATGCTCTGAGTAGATCAAGTTATAAATGCTCCTGTGTCCATGGTCAAAGGACAGATCCTTGAGTCTGCTCTCAAGAGACTCAAACATATACAGTCATGAGTCTTCTAGACTTCTTGTAGACCGCACCCTTCTTAGCATAATTGTTATAGATATCTTTATGCCTTCTTGGTTCTAGTTTTTTTTATACCGAACATCCCTGATATGTGCTTCTAATGTAGTAGTTAAACAACTTCCTTCACTTTACATTCCTATTTTTACAGCAAAATAAAAATATGTGCAAATATGTATAAGTTGTGTGGCACTATACATTTCCGGAGGCCTTTCAGGCAAAAATTCAATCTAACCTATTATGATTACTGCAGCACTGTCTACTCCAATGGCAGTCTAGGACAAATCGATGATGCCAGCAAAGTGTTCATACAGCAGGGTAGACCGTATTCTGTGCCTAACAGCTTGGCCATTGCTAGGTCAACTCACCCACCCAAATCGTGTGTAGTGTGTCCAATCTATCTAAAATTACAGGCCCTGAAGATAGCAAGCCAGGCCAATTTGTATGTGTGAATGGTTGTGTTCACTGCCTGATGAGAGAGAGAAATTCTACACACAAAATGTTCCATGTCCTGTAACTTTAAAAATAAGGGAAAGAATATAGAAAAAATGAAACTTATACCAGTTTCCACAAATAACATATTTCCTAAAGGTACCTGCAATCCGACCCGAGATAATAATATACAGTCAAGGTTTTACATTTCAAACGACAATGCCATAACAGCACTGCTGTTAGTAGTCTGAGCAATATTTCAAACTGCATTGCCCATGTTTATTATTATGGGTCTGACTAACCTGTTCCACAATTTACAAGTAGGTAGCTGACCAAGATGGCCCGCATGCTACTGTTAGCTTAAAATGACTAGATCATTAATCTGTAGACTCCCAGCATCCTGCTTGTGTCCTGACACAGACTTAGGGTAGATCCACTGTGGTTAGAGCTAGCTACGAGTAAGATTGACGCTTCACCACGGAGGAAAATATAGACACCACATGGTGCTGGACCATACCCACTCAAACTTGAAAGCAAGTGCCTAGAAAGAGTGATAAGTACAACAGTTGCACCTATTTCTCGGACTGCTTTGTTCTACTGCAAACATAAACACAGGTATGTTGTTACAGTGGCATTACTTTACAAGCACCACTAAAATAATTCTGCCAAAGGATACGTTCATATGTCATTACTCTCCACCTTACTCTTCTTCTCTCCTCATGTATTTGCGCATAAATCACCAATGTCAGGGTAGGAGCACCACATTGGCAATCACTAGTGACACAAAACACTTACCATGCAAGCTACACTAGAACTCAAAGTTCTTCAAACTAAAGCACCTTGGTGCCGAGTCAGGGGTACGAAGCTCTAGATAAACACAAACTCAATACTACACAATATTTTCAAGCATGCTTAGCAATACTGTGCCCCAGAGACAAGAAACGATCTAAAGTTTCTCGGAAGAGCAGCGAGAGCAATATGTGAACGGGTTCTCCACTAAAAACATTATGCAATAAAAAATCTGAACCCCTCATCCTCCCATCTGACAAGAAAATCTAGATCTAACAATTCAAAGAAAAACATTGATGTTAATGGAAGTACTTTTTTATTTCACCATTTTAACTTTAATCTCCATCTTTATGGGTAAAATGAATTTGCCGCAAACACCAATTATTAAAATACATAGTGAACATTTAGAGTATGACTAATGGGTTGATAAAGTTGTCAAAAATGTGTCCAGAGGGCCTCAGTTAACTTTTTAGTAAACTGAAGATAAAAGGTAGTACTCTAAGGCAACAACAGCGCCCATGTGCAACTAAAATTAAGTCATTATTTCACGAGCGTGTGACCCTTTGTCATAAACGTTGTTGCAAAACGCCTCAGAATTGCACAGCAGTTATAATTTGACTTTGAAACAATTTCACATGTACGGTTTGTGGCTATCCAAGAGACCTTGAAAAAAGCATTTCTTAGAGCTCAACTCCGAGTCAATAAGTGTTGCGTTCGCCAATAATGGCTTTATTATAGAGTAATCGTAAACCACACACAGAACCTTGCATTATTTGCCCATGGCCACTACAATGCAACACAATCAGTTGTTACACTATGCTTGCTGTGCAAATATAAAATGTACTTAATATCCAGACATGAGATCTGAAATGAGCCACATTTCTTTTATTGGTGGAATACAGGGAACAGTCCTTATATAATCACACTTAAAAACAACATATAAATGATCTAACTTAAGGAACAATCTGCTCAATTAAATGACATGCATTGAAACAGGAAACAATTAGAGTTACACAATTTAAAAGCCAATTTCTCCCATCAAAGTTGTGATGCTTTGGCAGGAGAGCAGAGGTAATGATTCGTTACATATAGATATATGGCACCAATAATGATGTCAGGTCTCTTCAAGGAAGAAGTATGGGAGAAGCAGTCACAGAGTTGGCTTGATAACCAGAAAATAGTCCTTGAAGGTCATATCATCCCCCCTTAAAGTCCCTCAAATCGGGTAGGTTCCTCAGGTGTAGGCTCACTACAATCCACTATTATCGGACCTGTATGCTAATGGCTCTTCCTTTGTGCTTTTTAGGGTTGAGCATGCACGAGCATGCACTAGCACATGCGTCTCTCTTGCAAAACTCTGTTGCTTTCTAAAAACGGCTGGGAGCTTGCCCATTGTTTACCATTTGTTGACTTGCATGGCACTTTTTAAATCCTGGTAATTCTTCACTGCAGGCCAAGATAATTTCCATTCCTGTCTGTGGAGCAGGGACCATGCACCTACTGATTCAAGCTAATCAGTGGTTGCTCGCTGCTCCCCACATGGCTGAGGTACTTTTTGTTACATTTTTTTTAACTTCTAGGTCCCTGCAAGCAGATGGTGTCTGACTGCCAAAGACGTGCCCAGCAGAACAAACAAAAATGTTTTATTGTCAATAGTTACCTCTTTTACATTGTCAAGTCTTCTTTTCTAGCTTTGCACTCATGTTTTGTTTTTGTTTTTGCTCGTGGGCACTGTTCTCATAAAATGATGATTAACTTATTGTAAATACCTCAGAGCGACATTTTCTTTTTTATGTGTAATTTCCAAAATTATGCTAATAATTGTGCAGTACACCCCAATCCACCCCACACCGAACCAATCTGCCCCAATCCTATCTGCCAATCTCCAAACCAAAAAAATCTGCCCCACACCAGTAAAAAACAATCTACTCCACTCCAATCCAAAAAATCTGCCCTATTCCAGTCCAAGACAATCTGCCCCACTAAACATTTCCCCACTCCAATCCAAATCAATCGCCCGCTCCGATTTGGCCTACCCCAATTTTCCCCACTCCCATCGGTCCAACTCAAATCCAGAACAATGTGCCACACTCCAATCTGCCCCACGCTAATCCAAAACAATCTACTCCAATCTACTGCAGTCTGTCCCACTCAATCCAAAGCAGTCTGCCCCACTCAGTGCAAAACAATCTACCCCACACCAACCCAGAGCAGTCTGCCTCACTCAATCCAAAACAAACTAGCCCACCTCAATCCAAAGAAGTCTGCCCCACTGCAATCCAAAACAATTTGCCCCACTCTAATATGTCCCACTCCAATCCAAAATAGTCTGCCCCACTCCAATTCAAAACAGTCTGCCCCACTCCAATCCAGTTTGCCCCACCCAACCTGCCCTACTCCAACCTGCCCCACTGCAATCCGAGACAATGTGCCAGACTCCGATGTGCCCCATTCCAATCCAAAACAATCTTCCCCAATCCAATACAATCTGCTCCACTCCAATCGAAAGCAGTCTGCCCTACTCCAATTTAAAACAACCTGCCCCATTCCAATCAAATCCCATTTCACCTCACATCAATCCAATTCACCACACTCCATCCAATTTCACCCCACTGTTATCCACCACAATCCACTCCACTGCATTCCACCCCACACCATTCCAATGAAGTCCATTCTGATCTGCCCCACTCCAATCCAGCTCACTCTAATCCCATCCATTCCACTGCATTCCACCCCACTTCAATTCACACACTCAAATACATTCCACCCACCCAATTCATCCCACTCCATTTCAGTTCAACTAATCCACCCCAAACCAGTCCACCTTAATTCACCCCATTCCAACCACATTAATCCAACCCACTACAATCCAATCACCCCACTCCAATCCACTCCACATCAATCCAATTCACCCCACTCAGTTCAATCCACCACAATCCGCCCCACTCAAATCTAGTCCACTCCAATACAGTCCACCCCAATCCACCCCACTTCAAAAATCCCTCCCACTCAATCCACCCCACTCCAAACCACCCATTCAAATCCAATCCAATCCACCCCAAACTAATCTACCCCACCCCAATCCACCCCATTCCTATCACCCCATTTCAATCCACCCAACTCCACCCCACTCCACCCAATCCACCCCACTCTACCACAATCCAATCCATCCCAATCTACACCAATCAAATCCACCAGCCTACCTCAAACCCCTCCATCTTATTCCATCCCACTCCATTCTGTGACACTGCACTCTATGAAACTCTCTGCACCATACCACTCAACTCTACTTCCCTTTACAACACTTTACTCCCCCCTACTCCACTCTACTCCAGCAAATCCACTCTACAACACTACTTCCCCCCACTCCGCTCTATGACACTCTACGCCACTAACAACTTTAGCCATGCTTAACAGCAGCCACACTGGTGTACAATATGGCAAAAACACATTGCCAACCCAATACCTCTTGTATAGACGAGACCTATTGGCTTTTTTCAGTTCACAGTGGCCTAAGAGATCATAAAACCGAGAGTGTAGCAGGGGTACAGGTAGTTTCTTAAGACAATCCGGATCTTCCCAATCAAAGGCTTTGTAGATGATAAAATTGTATTTTGGATTTAATCATTTGCTCCTTTAGGGCTCAATGAGGCTATTAAAATTCCTTGGTAATGTGGTACAATTTTTTGTTTGTTTTTAGTTTTGGACAGATTCTCACTGCTTCATTCTTTTTACCTTCTGAGTTTTCTTCCTCGGTGCCCTTACACAGGCTATTATCCAGCCAAGGCAAGACTGATGCCCTTATAAATTCGAAAGTATCTAATAACCCAGTTTATTGTAAAAAAAAAGTGCTTTCAAGCTCGCTCATGCCCCTGTAAATGTCATGTACAAGATGCTATACACACTCTCCAGGGGAGACAGTAACAATGGTGTGCAGCATTGCCACGCCCTCTCCTCCTGTACACTTGAAAGAAAAACCTTCAACTAAGCACACAAGATTGCCCCATTGTCGTTCCCTCTGCTTCTAAACCGCTCCCGAAAATCTACACACCCACAGTCCTTTGCATAGATATCCTCTACAGAAGCAGGAGCAATTGGAATAGCAATCTTTTTGACTCAGGTGGTTCAGGGTTCAATCTCTTAGCTGAGAAGAATGTTTGGGGCAAAGGCATACTGTAGGCAAAGCTTTGTGGCACAGAAGTGTTTTAGGACACATGCGAGCCACTTACAGATATTCATTTCTTGCATTTCTCTGAACATTCTGTTTGCAGCTGCAAGGGATGGTGATGTGTGGAAAAGAAGATCGAAAAGACAAGTTGAAGCTATTTTTAATTAAATAAGAAGGAACCTTTTGGAAAATGCACAGCAATAAATAATGAGACCGAATGTTTTATGTATTGTTGACTTTTCTGAACTGACACTGGAGCCAGACTGTAGCAGAGCACTGCGCGGGATCTGGCTCAGCTCAAAGATGGGACACTGACAAGATCAGGAGAACTCTCACAGATTTTCATCGACTCATCCAGGTGGAATTTGAACCACGATAACCAAGAACAATCTTAATGAGTCATTTTATGATTTTATGCCAATAAAAATCTTTACACTATTTGGACACACTCCACAATTGGAAGTGTTGCTGCAGGACTTAATTTTATGTTAATACAGGAGGCTACCATTTTGCATAACCTTTTATTTACCACTTCTGAGCTGCAACTTTAAAGCTTCAAGTAAAGCACAACATGAAGTAACAGAACAATAGAACCTTTAAACAGTATATAAATCCCAAGCATTCCGTTCTTATTCTCGGCAGATAAGTATTGTCTTATATTTATCTTGATATGGGTTTTAAAGGAGGTTTCTGAAGAATTTTAATGGTTCTAAGTTTTGAGTGTGATGACGCAGAAAAAGAGGGTCCAACATATATTCATACATATCGTGTAATCAAAACGTATAATGTAGTGTGATTCTAGTAAAGAAAAAAATGTACGAGGGAAATTGTGCCCTCGGGGTAGATCGCCATCATTGTAAACGAGCTTTATTAATCATGAAGTATTGAAAATGTAGTAATCCGTCATAATTGCAAATGTATGCTATGATTTCTCGTTTGAAACTGTTTTTGCTTAGCTTAAATTTAGTACAGGCTTTGGCCTAGTTGCCTGGTCTCAAATTCTAACTGCGTGGCTTTTCCTTGAACTAATGAAACATATATTCTTGCTTGAAGTTGTATTTTTCCAGTAGAGCTGACTGATACACTTATCTCCAAGGTTTCGTACTAGGCCGGTTTCATCCCCTTTGATACAAGGTCAGTCTGCAGGTGCGGACAATGAAGGTACAGATAGTAAAATAATTGGCAAACCATGTTACAATTTGTGTTCCAAGGCTCCAAGGACAGTGTATGCATAAATGAGCGCTAGTAAAAGACAATTTTCATTGGACTATTTGAAGCCAACCTATGAACCCTCCAATGGAAGACCCTGCAGAATTTGGAATGTTTCTTACTTAAACCCACTGGACAAAGAGAAGTCAGCCATTTTCCTCGATACCAGTTTGAAGCCAGATGCCAGACTCCATTTTGGACGACACCCTGATGCCCTTTTTTTTTCTATCTGAGAGAAAGAGACTTTAAGAATTCTCACCCTAGAGACTTTAACTCTGATTTGCCCCGTCTTGCCCATGCAGTAACTTTGCCCCATTCTCCTTGCCGCTGCAAGGGAGCTTGCCCTTAACTTTGCCCCCTTGAAACTTGCCCCATGCTGATCAACCGGTACCTGAAGGACGAAGACTTTTCTTGAATGCTGATTGTATTTGGTAAATATGAAAGGATAAATGTATTATGCATTGTGTTTTTCCTTTTAGGTACCAACTGCTATTTTGATAGGGTCCTAGCTAGAAGTTTTCCAAATTTGTGTTGACTAAATTCGTTTTGCATGAAGTCCCACATGCCAATGCTAATTAGAGGTTAGTCGAGGGATTCATTTGATGCACCATGTTGATTTGAAATCTTGTTATGCTGACCAATGTATGAAATTAGTCAAATACAGTTAGTTATATTAGTGATTTGTATTGCGATAACTGAGTGCATTATTATCCAGATTTTGCGTAGATTGCGTTTCTTTCGCCGCTATGGACAGCTTGCAATGTTCATCTACATATATCATTTGGTTTTGAGACTTATATACATCGTGCTAGCTTTGTTAATATAGGGAAATAAATTCACTAACTTTTAATAAACTGGTGTGGTTATTCATGACTGAAAGGTCATGGTGCGCCGAAATACCAACTGCTATTGATTTCTGATGTGCTATATTGATCTATTAATTGAGTATTGATTACCGATTGCAATAGTTATTGATTATTGATCTGAGTGACTCGACTATTTTAGGATGAGGAGAGCCCGACTCGGTTAAAAGATCCACCGACCTCCAACGTGTCCAGGTACAGGTAAATTATAAGGGCTGGGCGCGTTATCAGTAGATGGTAGCAGAGATTGATGGTTTAGCCCTTTGGGACCCCATCCGAACAATAGACAGAGTCAAGTTAGAATTTTCTTTGATAAAACAAGTTGGAGGGATGATGATGCCCTAAGTCCCCAATGACTTTCCTGGGATCTCGGAGCTTGCGAATGGAGGACATGGAGGTGTGAGACTGTTTTCGGCGTTTCTAGTGACGGTATGAGTGAAGTTAGGGTTTTGTGCTTGCACAGCTTATTGCCGCAGAATAATTGAGAAGTTTGTGAGGATTTTTAGGGGGTTAAAAGATATTAGAGGAGTGTTACTCTAAAAGTGTGAGAGTAGGGAAGTCGTCGAACTTCACGTGTGTGTAGCGCTTTGTGCAGAAAAATTGTCCACGTGGTTGTTGATGTTGAGACGGGCCCTGTGAGGTCAAGAGACTCCGGAGTATGTTGAAAAGTGTATGAGACACTTGTTTTGATGTTGTGATCTGGTCGGTTTAATAGGTTGATCGGACGTGGTCAACAAGTCAGTACGAATATTGTGGAGCGAAAGAAAAACTTCGACTTTGAGATTTGACGAATTCTAAAGTGCACTAGAATAGTTCATTGATCAGTTGAGAGTAAAGTTTGCGGGTCAAATTTTGCTTGCGAAAGTGGGAAACCGAGAAAGATGGAATAACTGCTGAGGCTAGTGAAAAATCCCTAAGGTTTCTGAAGCGATTGTGTTACCCTTCCTGTAGTAAACCAACAGATCTGTTTTATTCTTTTGGTTAAGTGCTCGCGTTATATTGCAGAAATTAGTTTATGAGTGAAGCCGAATGAAAAGAGGACAAGCCGCGGGACTTTGTCAGCCGCAGTGTGTGAGTGTGACGTCACTTGGAGCCGCGCTGGGATAGGACGGTTGGTGAGAAGGGTCGCGCACGGATTGGACGCAGTCCGTGAAGCGCAATTGGAAGGGGAAAGGCAAGCGAAGAGTAGTCCGGGATTTAAAGTCACTTATTGATTACATATTTTAGAAAAACAAAAGACGGAAAGATGAAATTTTTCAAAGGATTTAAGAGTGCCATGAGGGGAGATGTTTATATTAAAGCAAATGTAGGAGAAGAAACACCGCCTGAGGGTACACCAGCTTACATTGTCATTGAAGAAAAGGGTGTAGCGCCATGTCTTTGGTTAAAACAATGGTGCAAATTAACAGAGAAACATGGAAGTGTAGCGTTCCCTATCCACGGGTCGTTTAATCTAAGGGTTTTAGAAAATCTGAGATTTGCGCTATACAACATGAAAGTACCTCCAAGACCAGCACAGTTTGAGGCACTAGCAATTTGGGAGCTAATAGCTAGAAACCAACAACAAAAGAAATTTGAGACAAGAATAAGAAAAGTAGAAAAGACACTAGCGGATGCTAGATGGGACAGCACACAAAAGGTTTGGAGATCAGATGTATTGCAGGGGATTAAATTGTTTCCAGCGATTACTGATGAAGCGGAGACGGAAGGAAGGAAAGCCACACATAAGACAAACAGGAGTCAGTCTAGAGATAGAGAGAACAATAGAAACTCAAAAAGGGGAGACGAGTCAGATGATGAGGAGTTCATTATACAATTGCTGAATGATCGCCTGCCACCATATATAGAAAGCGAAAAAGGCTCAAGCATTAGTACTGCCCCTCCAGAACCAATACAGGGTAATGTAACACCGAATTTGAGAATATCTCAGAGGCCGAGCAGTTCCGATATGCCTTTCTCACCACAAATACCACAGATTCAGAGAATATACCCAGACGTGCCGACATTGAAACCTGCTGATAACTATCAGCCACAGGTTCAAAGGCACTGTTGTGATGAGCATAACATGGGAATGACTTCTGATTCAATGGCGCAGGGAGGACAAAACTATCAGAGACCGACATTGATTCAAGCTGAATCAACACAGTTCTCGATGCCCCAAAAGCAGACACAAGAAGTGAGAGTAATAGAAAGCCAGTTAGGTATGCCAGCGATGATGAACCACAATGTGGGGATTAACATGCCACAGAATTCGGGGAACAGACAGAATCCAGAAGCAATATCTCTGCCTATTACTGTAGGTCCACCAGTACCACTGTACATACAAGGAGACCCAAATGTACGTGAACAAGGGGTAATAATGACACAGAGTGGGACAGGGAGGAGATGCATAGAGACCACCCCAGAAACAACTCCGATAGCGGCACTGCCAAATGGATCCGGGTCCTTGTCGGAATTCAGTCCAATTCCAATTTGTGCTCCATCAACCGTGGTAAGGTCACATCCACCACTATTAGTACCGTTAACCTCACAGACTGAAACATTACAGAAACCATCAGTGGCAGTTGATGTAACTGCTACACTGATGGGACTGAACGTGCAACAGTTAACACAATGGTTCAACAGCCTGAACTCCCCACAGAGTACATCCAGCGGGAAGGGAGAAGAGTACCTGAATAAAATAAGGTTGGGTATGGAGGCAGATGAACTGGTAGAGGGAACAATGGGTTTGAACAGATTAGAATCATACACAGAGGAAGAACTAAGATACATGTGCCCTAGGATTACAAGAGAAGTAAGCAGCATACATAAGAAGTTACAAGAAATTGCAGACAGAAACAAGATCGATATAAGTAAGACTAAACACCTGAGCAGAAGTTACAGGTTAGATTTTTAGACAAAAGACTTCGAACACATGAGATCCGCAGGAATGAAGACGTACCTTAAAGAGATACTGCAGAGTGCACAGGTCTGGAGATGTTTAGACAAATGGTAAAGCAGGTGGGTTAAGAAAAAGGACAAAAAGAAAGAAAATACTCCAGAGCGGAATGAGAAAAAACAACAGAATGACGATCTGATAACTATGTTACCAATGAGAGAGACAGCAGGGGGAAAACTTGTACATGTACCATGGCACAGGTGCGATATTCAATCCTTTACGGATGACTTTCCCAAATTGAGAGAGAAGCCGATTGAGTGGTTTCAACAAACAGATAGATTTGTGAAACTCGCGAAATGTCTCTGGGAAGACCTGAATACTTTATTCGAAATTGTGGTTCCGGCAGATTTGTGGGAAGATTGTAAAAGGGCTGTAGGTTGGCCGACGAGTGAACCAGAGAGAGATAGGGACACAGGTGTGCCATCACCTACGGTAATGAGTTTGTACCACAAGGTGATTGAGCACTTGAAAACCAAGGTTGCGTCGAAAAATGTGGATTGGCAAAGGATTGACAGGACCGCCCAAGAGGTTAAAGAGTCTATACATGCGTATTATGAGAGGTTGTTGAAAGCCTTTAAGAATTACAGTGGCACAGAAACGATTGAGGCAAACGACATGCTCCATTTTGTGTTCAGGTTTGTGGAAGGGTTGAGACCCGAAATCAGCCAGATGATTAAAACGCATTTGATTTGTTGGCAGTCAAAGTCGATTGATGAAGTGTTGAATTATGCAAAATACTGCAGTGATGAGATTGAGACAAAGCAGAAAAGATTGAAGGAAAAGGTGATGGTGATGCAGCTTAGAGCAGCTCAGACAGGTTTACAAGGGTTGCAAGGTTTTCAACAACAGATGCCGCAGCAGCAGCAGCAGGGAAATGCTATGTTTCAGCCGCAGATGAGAGGCAGAGGCCGAGGAGGTTTTGTGAATAATGGTCCTGATTTGAATACCGTTATGATTCCAAATGGTATACAGGCAATGAAGAAGGTGATGCCATGTCACACATGCGGAATCGTCGGGCATTGGAAACGGGAGTGCCCAATGATGGTGCAGGAAGGTGTAGGTCAGCAAAACAATGATGTCAATGCATTCCAGACTATGAGAGGACCGAAACTGAGAGGTCCAAACCCAAATTTCCAAAATAATATAAACCAGCTGCAGGGTTTACAACCCATGCAACCGCAACAGGTGCAAATGCCTCGTGTGCAAATGACACAATTGCAGCCAATGCAACAGCAGTTTCCTATGGTACCTAATCAGCAAATGCAAATACCCTTAGCACCAATGAATCAGCAGCAAGCAATGCTTCCTCAACAGGTCACGGGTCAGGGAATGAGTCAAAATGACACAGTACACCAATTCCCACTACACAGCGAGAATGGAATAAACGATGTATGGGAGAGTGAAAGTTCAGATGAGGAGGGAAATTGTGTGCTTGCAGCATCTTTGGAAGTTGATCTGAAGGGTCCGTATGTGGAGGGAAGAGTTATGGGTCATCGCGTTTCATTCTTGGTTGACACAGGAGCTACACGTTCCACTGTCAGGAGCATTTAAGTACCAAATTTGCCACTTTCAGGGAGAACAGTTCAAGTAGTGGGAGTAGCAAATAGGTACTTGACAAACCCAATCACAGATCCAGTACAAGTCAGAATTGGCAACTACCAAGGGTCACATAAATTTGTGGTGTGTGACTCAGGCCCGATATCACTGTTAGGGAGAGACCTACTGTGCAAATTGGGATGTTCAATTATGTGTTTGAACGATGGAATTAAAATTCAGACGAGCAGTGATGGGGAAGAAGAGGACAGTGTAGGAGGGGACGAAGTAGAAACTGTCGATGAAGAGTATCCCCTGATTACCCTTTACCCAATGATCACTGAAGCAGATATTCCTGTTGAGTTACAGGAAACAGTCGGAAAAGAAGTGTGGGATATGACAGGAAAAGAGGTGGGATTGGTGAAAGGAGTGGAGCCAGTGAAAGTGACTGTAAAACCCAATGTAACCTTTCCCCAGACCCCACAGTACCATATGGCACAAGACACCCTTATGAAAGTCGCCCAACTCATTGATGAGTTTGTAAAACAGGGAGTACTGAAAGAGGTGTTAAGCAGTCCATGTAATTCACCAATTTTGGGACTAATAAAACCGAGTGGAAAGGTTCGAATTGTTCAGGATTTGAGGAAAATAAATGACATAATAATCAAATGTTGTCCCGTAGTACCGAATCCAGCTGTGATAATGTTTCAAGTTCCCTGCGATGCTGAGTGGTTCTCAGTCATCGACTTGTCGCAAGCATTCTTTTCTGTGCCTCTTCATGTGGACAGCCAATTTCTCTTTTGTTTCAAATTCCTAGACAGAGTCTATAGTTGGTGTCGAATTCCTCAAGGGTTTTCGGAGTCACCATCAATTTTCAATCAGATTCTAAAGAAAGATTTGGAAGCGTTGGAATTGCCATTCGAGTCAACCCTAGTACAGTACATTGCCGATTTACTGATTGCATCCAAGACAGAAAGTGACTGCACAGCCGACACCATTGCCCTATTGAACCATTTGGGAAGGAATGGACGCAAGGTGTCTCCTTCAAAATTACAGTTCTGTCAGAAGAAAGTGAAATATTTGGGTCACCAAATAGAGAAAGGGTCACGAAGAATTATGAAGGAAAGGATAACAAGTGTACTTCAAATGAGTCCCCCAAAGACGAGGAGGGAGGTGAGGAAGTTTTTGGGAATGGTGAGCTACTGTCGCCAATGGATTCCCAACTTCTCAACTCTAGCAAAACCTTTACTGAAACTGACCCAGAAGGATGCGCTAGATGAAATAGAGCTGAAAGGAGATGAGATGGATGCTTTTATTGAATTGAAAGAGTGCATGTGCAGGGCCCCAGCACTAGGTATGCCTGATTACACAAAGCCTTTCACATTGTTTTGCCATGAACGTGATGCATGTTCCTTGTCTGTCTTGACCCAAGCCCATGGTGGCGTAAACAGACCAGTAGCATATTTTTCAGCTACTTTGGATCCGGTCGCAGCAGCACTGCCAGGGTGCTTGCGTGCCGTAGACGCAGTTGGTATCAGCCTCACTCAGAGTGAAGGAATAGTGATGGGACACCCTTTAACAGTCATGGTCCCTCACTCAGTTGAGATACTTTTGACACGTTCCCGAACACAACATATGACTGGTGCTAGACTCTCAAGGTATGAAACAATAATTCTGGGATCACCTAATGTGCAGCTGAAAAGGTGCACTACGTTGAACCCAGCAACCTTGTTTCCCAGTGAAAATGCCGAAATTGAGAACGCTGAAGACATCGAGCACGACTGTCTTCAGGTGACTGAATTTTGCACCAAACCAAGACCTGATATAAAAGATACCCGATTGGAAGAAAATGATCAAGTCATTTTTGTTGATGGTTCATGTTTGAGAGATGCCCTGGGAATATTAAAAGCAGGATATGCTGTATGCACGGTAACGGGTGTTCTGGAAGCATCTTGGCTTCAAGGAGTTTACTCTGCACAAGAAGCAGAATTGGTAGCCCTTACTAGAGCTTGCCAACTCTCTGCATTGATGAAAGTCACCATCTACACTGACAGTCAGTACGGATTTGGAATAGTGCATGACTTTGGACAATTGTGGTCACAGAGAGGCTTCATGACCTCTTCAGGATCACCAGTGAAAAATGGTGAAAGAATAAGAGAATTGTTACATGCCATTCAATTGCCAGGGGAAGTAGCAGTGGTAAAATGCAGTGCACACTCGAAGGGACAAGACTATGAGGGTCATTCTGACCCTGGCGGCCGGTGGCCGCCAGGGCCACCGACCACGGGAGCACCGCCGACAGGCTGGCGGTGCTCCAATGAGCATTCTGACCGCGGCGGTTCAGCCGCGGTCAGAAGCGGAAAGTCAGCGGTCTCCCGCTGACTTTCCGCTGCTCATTGGAATCCTCCATGGCTGCGGAGCGCGCTCCGCAGCCATGAGGATTCTGACCCCCCCTGCCGCCATCCAGTTCATGGCGGGAAAGCCGCCATGAACAGGATGGCGGTAGGGGGGGTCGCGGGGCCCCTGGGGGCCCCTGCCGTGCCCATGCCAATGGCATGGGCACGGCAGGGGCCCCCGTAAGAGGGCCCCAAAATGTATTTCACTGTCTGCCTTGCAGACAGTGAAATACGCGACGGGTGCAGTAGCACCCGTCGCACCTTCCCACTCCGCCGGCTCGATTACGAGCCGGCATCCTCGTGGGAAGGTCGTTTTCCCCTGGGCTGGCGGGCGGTTTAACTGGAACCGCCCGCCAGCCCAGGGGAAAACTCGTAATACCCGCCGCGGTCTTTTGACCGCGGCGCGGTAATTTGGAGGGCGGGATCCTGGCGGGCGGCCTCCGCCGCCCGCCAGGGTCATAATGAGGCCCTATGTTTCTCTGGGAAATGGATATGCGGATCAAGTCGCAAGGTTTTGCGCATTGAACTGTATATTGCTTAGGGATGAATGGAATTTGATAAGTGAACCAGAACTCGAACCAAGCAAAATCTTTGCTCTAAAGGTTGTAGATACAATGGACGAATTGAAATCCTTACAGAATGATGTCAGTGAGGATGAGAAACTCTCATGGACCAAATCACAATGTGTAAAGAGACTAGATGAATTATGGGTTTCAAGTGAAGGGAAATTCGTTCTTCCAAACAGCCTTTTGACACAGATAGCCAGATTTTACCATGGACAAGCTCATCTTGGGAGGGATGCCATGATTAGATTGTTCAAAACTGATTGGTTTAACCCCAAATTCCGTCAAGTTGCTGAAGCAGTTTGCCACCTTTGCGTCATTTGCCAACAGATGAACGCAGGGAAGGGAACTGTAGTAAATTTGAGCCACATAGGAAGAGCAGGGGGTCCATTCAGCAGGATGCAAATGGACTTCATTGAGATGCCTGTGCATGGAGGCTTGAAGTATGTGTTGGTGGTTGTGTGCATTTTTAGTCACTGGATCGAAGCATACCCTACACGCAGGAATGACAGTCTCACAGTTGCAAAACTACTCTTGAGAAAGCTAATACCACGTTTTGGATTCCCGATCTCTTTAGAATCAGATAGGGGAAGTCACTTCAATAATGAAGTACTAAAATTGCTTTGTGCAGCACTGAACATTGAGCAAAAGCTGCATTGTAGCTACCGCCCTGAAGCATCAGGTCTAGTGGAGCAAATGAATGGCACATTGAAATCAAGAATGGTGAAAATATGCGCATCAACAAACTTGAAATGGCCTGACGCATTGCCTTTGGTACTAATGTCAATGAGAAACACCCCTGACAGAAAGACTGGACTGTCCCCACACGAGATTCTCATGGGCAGAGCTATGAGACTTCCAGCAGTTCCTGCAAATGCGCTTTTGAATATTACAGATGATATGGTGTTAGACTACTGTAAAGGTCTAGCTGATGTGGTTCGCTCTTTCTCTCACCAGGTGGAGGCAACCACTTTGCCACCGATCCAAGGTCCAGGACACGCCCTGAAAGCAGGTGACTGGGTTGTGATAAAGAAGCACGTGAGGAAGTCGTGTTTGGAACCCCGTTGGAAAGGACCTTTTCAAGTGATTCTGACAACTACCACCGCTGTGAAGTGTGCGGGAGTTCCCAACTGGATTCACGCCAGTCACACAAAGAGGGTATTGTGTCCCACAGACGAGGAAGTTGAAGCGCTGAAGTTAACAGTACCTGATAACAAAGTGCCAAGCGCTGAGACAGAGCGAAAAAGAACTAGAAGCGAACAGGCAGAAATAGAGGAGGGAGAAATATTCTCTGAGGACGAAGCAACTGATTCACTTGGGGAAGACCAAGGAGGAGCCTCAGAAAGCGACAAAGCAGCTGAAGGTAACAAAGAGCCTGAAGCAGCTGAAAGTGACATAGAACCTGAAGAAAGTAACGGAAGCAAAGGGCTCGGAACAGGTGAAGAAGCAGAAGAGCCTGATCAGAGGAGGGTTCTTCCAGAAACAGACGACACAGGAAAAGAAAAGGAAAACCTAATTGAATTCCCAGAAGGAGAAGACAAGACGGAACGGGACGAAGCTGTTCAAATTTCTTCGGAAGAAATTGCGGGTCCATCAAGTGGACACAGTGCAAAAAGAAGACAAAGCATATCACCAGTAAAATTAAGAATCAGAGAAACGTTGAACGACAGCGAAGGGCCGAAAGTGAAAGAGAAAAGAAAGGAAGTGTCTGTCGTAGTACCAACACCAAGTGAAGAAAAGGACTTGGCCAAAGAGGAAAGTACCAGTGAGAAAGAATCAAAGAGAGATGCAAAATTGAAAAGAAAAAGGATACCGAACAGAAGATATTCCGGTCCGGTCCGGTCCGGAGTGGGCATACATAGCCAATAACGATTGGTCAGACAAATTTGTATCCCTCAGTCTCGAGATCGAAGAGGCAGAACTTCATTTTGGAAATAAAAACTTCATGGACTCTGTCGATTGAAGACATTGACTACCTGATTGACTTTTAACGGGCTAAGACATTGCTAACTTGATTGACTTTGAAACCGATTTTGAGACAACGCTGCTAACCGATAAGAGACCAAAACTGCTAAAGAAAACTGTGTGAACATTGAACTTGTTCAGCTTTGTAAATATCTGCAAATCCGCTTTGATAAAGTGTCTTCAACTTTCTGATTCTATACAGATCAAGACTAGCTTCACTACACAGGGGCGTAAGATGAAGTGTTGTAAATACATGTGTATCGGTCTAATAACCGCATGCGTACTAATCATTGTAGCAATAGTTCTTGGAATGCATGGTAAGAATGAGAATGAGACGAATGATGTTCCTACTTCTAAACCTATTATCGTTACTGAACTAACAGCTCTGAAGAGACTCGAACAAGACGAGAGACACTTGCATGATAAGAAGGAACTTTCATCTAACGTTTTCTATCGCTTACTGAGTGAGTATGTTGAGAACATGGATGCGAAAGATTTTTATGTGTGTACACAAATACCTACCTCAGTGGTGGAAGGGGTGACATATCACAGCATGCCTCTTACGTATGGAATTACATGTAGTATAATAGCGTCCAGATTTTATGGTCAGACGTACATTCATTATTTTTACACTAATTATGATGTTACTTTTGCATATGTCCCCATAATAGGGCACCTGAGTAAAATAGCTAGAGATTTTTATGCCAAATTAATGAGGGAATTCTTCGAAACAATGTCACCTTTTCACACAGCTCACGCACATAGACAGAACCTTACATGCTTGCTTTCACCAGTAGAAATACATTTCTTAGACCGCACTGATGATAGGAGGAAAGAAATGAAGGAGGAATTAGAAAGGGAATTACACAAAAGGACATCTGTAGATAATTATGCTTTTGCCGCAATAAAGACACAAGGGAAAATAGCTTTAGATACATTGCACGTAGGGAAATTTTGTATATATAGAGCTGAATCATATTATGACACAGTTTGTGTGGGAACGGTTGAATGCAAACATACGTATGCATTTAAACCTAAGTGGACGTTCAAGCTGAATGGACAAGACCCAGTTATTCCTGGAATATATTATATTTGTGGACTCAACGCCTATTATCGTCTTCCTAAAGGATGGTATGGGAGGTGTTATTTGGGAATAGTGTTCCCAAAGATTTACCAACTAGACGACTTAAAGAAATTTCCAAGGCAGTCTGAATCACATCATGTTCAGAAAAGGGAGACAGCTTCTGGTGTGGTAGGAGATATATTTGGAGCATTGATTCATTCAGTAGGAGTCATACTGAATTCAATCAAAATACGAAAGTTGTCTACTATTGTGGATAACATGCTGACAAAGTTTTCAGGAGCTATAATCCTGATGGATGCTGAACTTGCTGCAGAAAGAGCTATGACTCTTCAAAATCGGCTTGCCCTAGACATTCTTTTAGCAAAGGATGTCGGCGTTTGCAAAATGCTTGGTACACGTCACTGTTGTACATATATACCAGACAGCAGTGGAAAAATTAAAACGATGCTTACAAATTTAACTAAAGAAAGTGTAGATTTAAAGGAATTGAAAGAACCAGGAGTTTGGGAGAAAGTTGGAAAAGGATTTGCTTCTGTGGGAAATTGGCTCAGCAACGTTTGGAACGGATTGTTACTAAAAATATTAAAGGGAATATTAATAATATTAATTTGTCTATTAGGCTCTTGGGGAATATGGAAAGCTATCAAAATGTTAAAAGCAAGGAACAAAAGGAAAAGAGAAGAGAAAATAGAGAACAAAATGGTGGAAATATATAGAGAAAAATCAAAAGGGACTAAAAGAAAAAGGGAATTGACTGAAGTGCAAAATTACTATACAGAATTTTAATGGAATAAAATTTGTGGGTAGATTTGATGTGATGACATAATTAGTCATCAGAGGAGGGATTGATGACGCAGAAAAAGAGGGTCCAACATATATTCATACATATCGTGTAATCAAAACGTATAATGTAGTGTGATTCTAGTAAAGAAAAAAATGTACGAGGGAAATTGTGCCCTCAGGGTAGTTCGCCATCATTGTAAACGATCTTTATTAATCATGAAGTATTGAAAATGTAGTAATCCGTCATAATTGCAAATGTATGCTATGATTTCTCGTTTGAAACTGTTTTTGCTTAGCTTAAATTTAGTACAGGCTTTGGCCTAGTTGCCTGGTCTCAAATTCTAACTGCGTGGCTTTTCCTTGAACTAATGAAACATATATTCTTGCTTGAAGTTGTATTTTTCCAGTAGAGCTGACTGATACACTTATCTCCAAGGTTTCGTACTAGGCCGGTTTCATCCCCTTTGATACAAGGTCAGTCTGCAGGTGCGGACAATGAAGGTACAGATAGTAAAATAATTGGCAAACCATGTTACAATTTGTGTTCCAAGGCTCCAAGGACAGTGTATGCATAAATGAGCGCTAGTAAAAGACAATTTTCATTGGACAATTTGAAGCCAACCTATGAACCCTCCAATGGAAGACCCTGCAGAATTTGGAATGTTTCTTACTTAAACCCACTGGACAAAGAGAAGTCAGCCATTTTCCTCGATGCCAGTTTGAAGCCAGATGCCAGACTCCATTTTGGACGACACCCTGATGCCCTTTTTTCTATCTGAGAGAAAGAGACTTTAAGAATTCTCACCCTAGAGACTTTAACTCTGATTTGCCCCGTCTTGCCCATGCAGTAACTTTGCCCCATTCTCCTTGCCTCTGCAAGGGAGCTTGCCCTTAACTTTGCCCCCTTGAAACTTGCCCCATGCTGATCAACCGGTACCTGAAGGACGAAGACTTTTCTTGAATGCTGATTGTATTTGGTAAATATGAAAGGATAAATGTATTATGCATTGTGTTTTTCCTTTTAGGTACCAACTGCTATTTTGATAGGGTCCTAGCTAGAAGTTTTCCAAATTTGTGTTGACTAAATTCGTTTTGCATGAAGTCTCACATGCCAATGCTTATTAGAGGTTAGTCGAGGGATTCATTTGATGCACCATGTTGATTTGAAATCTTGTTATGCTGACCAATGTATGAAATTAGTCAAATACAGTTAGTTATATTAGTGATTTGTATTGCGATAATTGAGTGCATTATTATCCAGATTTTGCGTAGATTGCGTTTCTTTCGCCGCTATGGACAGCTTGCAATGTTCATCTACATATATCATTTGGTTTTGAGACTTATATACATCGTGCTAGCTTTGTTAATATAGGGAAATAAATTCACTAACTTTTAATAAACTGGTGTGGTTATTCATGACTGAAAGGTCATGGTGCGCCGAAATACCAACTGTTATTGATTTCTGATGTGCTATATTGATCTATTAATTGAGTATTGATTACCGATTGCAATAGTTATTGATTATTGATCTGAGTGACTCGACTATTTTAGGATGAGGAGAGCCCGACTCGGTTAAAAGATCCACCAACCTCCAACGTATCCAGGTACAGGTAAATTATAAGGGCTGGACGCTTTATCAAGTGTATTGGCATTGCCCAGTTTTCAGGTAATTTAGATGTTATTGTATTTATTTACGACAGGCTTAGTAACGACTTTCATACATAGTTATGTTTCTTAATACGCTGTTTATGAGACTTAATACTGTTAAATATTGTCAGCCTTTAGGGGCTAGATTTCTTTAAATACAGCATTTAATTGGCAATTAAAGAGTATGGATTTAAAACATTACACTTGGCGCAGGGTGTTCAAAATAGACATGTTCAAGCATGTTTGCGGAGACATGCACTTCGGTGCTGGCGGATCGCGTGCCGAGCATTTCAGTCCAGGCGCAGTTGAAATCGTTGTGTCCAGGGAAAGGACTTTTTTTTAAGGCTGATTTGGCACATTCAGGAAAAGTGCTGAAAGAGGCGTCCTTTTGAAGGGAGATAAAGTGTTGTCAAGTTGCAGGGATTTTGCTTGGTAATACACGTACAAACTGTCACAGCTGATGGTTTGTAGGCTGAGTGGAGAGAGTGAAGGAAATAAATGAGTTTTCATTTTGGAAGGTTCTACAGAGTAGGATCTAAATTATAGAGTGAGGGAATAGTAAAAGGATGGCTGAGGAAAATATATCATCCCAGGATGTTCAAGAATAGGTCATTAGAAGGCTGATAAAAAAAGAAATTCAGAATAAAGTACAGACACCGTGAAACCATTATTGAAAGAAGGTACGAGGAAAGGAAAGTTGGTAGAAGAGAAGGAATTTTGGTCATTGTCTGAGGACATAATAGAGGACCAGGAGAAAAATGTTTTAAGAAACAAAAACACAGGAATCATACGGTGGAAAAGCTGGAGTTTCAAATGACTCACAATTAAGTGTGCATAGCAGAATAAAAGGAAGGCAAGTGAACCCTGCAAAAGGAGAGGGGCAGGCCGCCTAGTGGGGTGGAACAGGATTTGGATGCTGGCACTGATGAGTACATCTCTGATTTAGGATACAATGATGGGTCAGATGAGTTTTCTGGTATTACGAGTCAAGTATAATCAATAAGAAAGAAGTTAAAGATCCTTTGGGGGCAGGCTTTATCCAATCCTTCTAAGATAAGGCTCCCATGTACATCAGAGTGGTGGCCATTGGGTCATGTTGCTGATTAAAATCAAGTACCGGCTAAGGAAGCCACTGGAGAGAAATGAACGAAATCTAATAAAGGCAGAGAGCTCTTGACCAGTTACTGAGGTGAAGGAAACAATGACCCCTAATTTAGACACAGATTTAATAACGTACTTATTTAAGATAGGTCGCAATCCAAGGAAGGGACTATGAAGGTCCTCAAAAAAATGCGAAGATATACACCTTGAGGTTTTGGGCCCTGTTGGCAGACTTTTTGATATGGCGGAGGAATCCTACTTGAATGGCACGGATTTGGATACTAATCTGTTGAGATGCTGATGCCAAAGGGAGATTTGCTTTTTAGGCAATGCCGTCGAGGGCCTCACTGCAGAGAGGCATAAGGCTGTTCTTTTGAGGATTTGTCCAAAGTTAGGATACTTGGCCAAAAAGGAGCAAGGGAAGAGTCAAAAGGGCTTCTATTTGGAGAAGGATTAGTGAAGTCTCTGGGAAAGCATGTTCAAACCATCACAGCCTTAGACAAGGCACATACTTCTATGAGAAAATTATCCGGAGAAGGGAATTCATATGGCAGGGCCGGAAGGCCGGTCGGACTTTTGGCTGTACGTACTACACAGGCCTATATGCGCAGGGGGCAACTATGGTCAAGTTAGAGAAGATTTTAAAGGAAACTCATACTCTGGAAACTTCTACCCTCAAAGGGGGAGAGGTGGAAGGAACAGATAAACCCGAGGGAGATCTCAAGGGTCTCAGGCAGGATCATATTCAGGACAAGGTGAGTATGAATAGTGTTTTTGGTTTTATCCAGAGAAACACGTTAGGGAGGTTAAAGCATTTCCCCGTCTCCTGGGAGACAATAACAACCAGCTCTTCGGTATTGGAAGCAGTAAGGGGTACATTATAGAATTTCAATCAAATCGCTTTCAAAGGAAGGATCCCAGGGAGATGTATTTACAAGAAGAAGTGCATAAAATTGCTGCAGAAAAGATTAATGGAATGTTGGCAAAAGAGGCAATAGTGAAATAACAAAGGATCATATAAGAGAGGATCAGAAAGGAAAGGGTTTGTGAGTACTCTTTTTCTGGTGGAAGAAGAAAACAAAGGATAGAGGCCAGTAATACATTTTAAGAGTTCAATTATTTCGTGGTTTACAGACATTTCAAGAAGGAGGGGATGCATCTCTTGAGAGATATTTTAGTAGACAGAGATTGGATGGTGAAGATAGATTTGAAGGACACTTACTTTTCAGTACCAATTGCACAAGGAAGACAGAGGTATCTGAAATTAAGAGACAATGGGCCGTTATACCAGTTTACTTGCCTTCCTTTTGGCCTTTTGTCAAGATCATGGTGTTTTTAAAGGTGTTAAGACTAGTAATGGGTTATCTCATTGAGCGAGGAGTCAGACTGATAATTTACTTGGACAATATTTTGATTATGAACCAGGATATAGAGGTATTCAATAAAAACAGCCTTATGGTGCAGACCAAGTTGGAAACAATGGGTTTTGTGATAAAGAAGGAAATGTCAATTGGAGAGCCATCACAACGAATTAGGTTTTTAGGTTTTAAAGTAGAGACAGCAAAGGCTCAGTTGCAGTAATCAGAGAGGAAAATTACAGTGATAAAGAGAGAAGCAAAAGGTTTACTGATGAAGGAGGAACTGAGTTTGAGAGAGTTATAGCAAGGGTGATTGGGCTACTGTCATCATCGATTTAGGCAGTATTTCCAAGTCCTCTGAATTACAGGGCCTTGCAACATTTCAAGAAATCAAGTTTGACCGGAGACAAAGCGAGACACAGGAGGAATTGATTCTGCAGGGCTGGAATGGCTGAGAGATCTTCAGTGCTACCCCAGATTTTTTTTGGGAGACAGATGTGAGCAATATAGGTTCGGGGGCCAGATTAGATGTACAGGTGACAAGAGGAAGATGGAGTTTATAGGAAAGGATAGATCATATCAATGAAGACAGAAGAGTTAGCAATTTGCAGTTTTGGGGAACAAGTTCAGGGTTGCACTGTTATATTGAAAACGGACAATATATCTGCTATGACTTGCATGTAAAAGTTGGGAGGCAGCAGATCAAAAAGAGACTTTCAAAATTAGCAAAGGAATTTTGGGAATTTTGCATGGAGCACAATCTAAGCATGAGAGCAAAGTATTTGCATGGAAATATATTTTAGTTTCAGACAGGAATTCTCGACATTTGAAGGAATACATAGATTGGAAGTCTATGCCATGTGAGTTGGAGCCCAGATCAGTGCTGTGGCAGTGGATGCATTCAGCCTCATTTGGAAGGACATGCGGGGTTATGCGTTCCCTCCATTTTCGATTATACAGATAGTTTTGATGCAGGTGAGGAGGCAGAAATGCAAATTGGTGTTAGTGGCACCCTTTTGGTTGATGAAAGCTGGGTGCCCATTAGTGATGCAAATAGCAATAAACAATCCCTATTGATACAGTCTCGCAAAGGGCTTTTACAGGGTATAGACGGTGTGGAGCATCCTCTGCTAGAGTCATGGGTGTGAAGCCTTTTTGTATGGAACATTTCAGGAGATCAGAAAGATGCTCTTTGTTATCAGGATGGGCTTCAGAGTAATTGTATAAGTCATGGGCACCAGGAACAAGGAGAAGAGATAAGAGTGCATTGGACATTTGGGTACGCTGGTGAATGGTAATGGATTTGGATCCTGATAAGGTGGATGAGAGTATGATTGCACATTTTATTAGCCGAACTAGATGGAAAAGGTTTGAATTATAGAACAGTGAATTACTATATGTCCACAATAGCAGCTGGAAGTTCACTTCTAAACAGGTTATCCATGGGAAGAAGTCTGTTAGACTGTAGAGTGATAAAGGGAATGCTTGTAACAAGTATTTGTCAACCAAACTTTTATCATGGAAGATAGAAACTTTACGTTGTATGATTTAATTTACAAATTTTTTGGATGTAAGAACACTGGAGATGACATGTAGATTTTATCAGACGCATGGTTTGTTTGAGATAAGGAAAAGATCTAAGACTTTGACAGAATCAGTCTTTTATCCAAGGTTAAATGAAGATCCAAAGATGTGTGTGATGAGATGCATTAAGGAGTATGAAGGAAGAGTGAGCGAACATGGGACTGCAGGAGTGGATCAATTATTGATATCTTATGTGAAACCATATGGTACAGTGTCTACAGCTACATAAGATGGGTGAAGAGTTCCATGAGGAAAGCAGTAGAGGATCGGAATATATTAAAACACATTTAATATGAGGAGCAATGGCATCAAAAGAGATTCATGCAGGAGTAAACTTGAGGGCAGCGGATTGAACAAATGACCTAGTGTTGCACAATGCTAGCCTACTGTCAGATTCTCAGACGTTAACTGTATGGATAATAGTGATTTTATTAAAGGTAGGGAGGCTAGCAGTATCCCTCCCTCCCACCCGTGGCGGTTAGGTGAATTCAAATATTTAGTGTTTAGATACATTGCTTGTTAAATTCATTGAAATTAAGCATTGTTCAAAGTAAGATTTGAACGTTTAGGCATACATATTTGTAAATATATTTTTAAGTGTGTATTTTGAAATTTCAGTGTCTCAATGAGGTACAGATGAAGAGGATGATGGTCAGGACAAGGCGTATTGGTTAAAGAAGCAGAGTAAATGAAGATGAGAATGGAGTGCTTGGGACTTATATACTATGTGAAGGTTCTATTGTTCTACTACTTCATGTTGTGTTCTACTTGGAGCTTTTAAGCTGCTGCTCAGAAGTAGTAAATAAAAGGTTATGCATAATGCTAGCCTCCATGTCTTTAATAAAAGCACAATTCTGTATCCAGTTAACTTTTGGGAATTGATATTTCCCTCTAACGATGGGGATACTGTCTAACAAAAATCATTTAGTAAAGAAATCCCAAGCTCACACTATGGCTTTAACAAAAAATTGTCTTCTATCTAATGTGATCCCTCTTGTCAAGTTTCTGTTTACAGAAGCCAGTGATCAAACGGGTACAATCTTTTACTGAGTTGAAAGCAATTCTGGATGGAACAAACACTCTTCCACATATTCTTCATTTCCTCCTTCTTCTCTTCCTTTTGCTCCCTGCTTTTCTTGCTCGTCATTCCCAGTGCAGTAGGAACAGCAGGAAGAAAGGAAGTTGATAGACAAAGAGTCTGAGTAATAAATAAGCGGGACCGCAGCCTCCACTTTTTTTCTAATCATAATTTCAACATCCTAGCCCCACTGATTTTCAATAGGGTACATCTCAAATGGGAGATTGAAGAAACAAACAGGGCCTTCTGGAATACTTAAAACTAAATGACCATAATCTGAAGGAGGCAAGGGGTCAGCAAACCAACTCTTATACAACACTGATATTCATTAGAACCGCCCAAACACCCATCAAATTTGTGGAAGAGTTGAAGACTCCCTATTCAAAGAACACAAAATCACAATCAATTTTGTGCAATCCAGCTTCATTTTCGATTTCTCATCAACTTTATGCTCGTCTTGACCATGTGCAGTGCTCTGCCACCTTCTAGCTAGGTTTGTTTTATAGAAATATCATATAAATACATATATATATATATATACATATTCAGTACATACCCACCTAGACACTAACAACAGTCGCCTACCTTGAGGATCTAGGGCCAGATGAAGCAAGCCGTTTGCATGTCGCAAACTGCGAAAATCGCAGTTTGCGCCATGCAAACGGCCTCACGCAATGCTCATTCCCAAATTGCGAGTCGGTACCGACTCGCAATTTGGGAATGCAACTAGGGGTGTTCCTATGGACCACTCCCTACTCTGAAAAAAACAAAAACAAATGGTTTCGGTATTTTTTTCATTTTGCAACTCGTTTTCCTTTAAGACAAACGGGCTGCAAAATGAAGAAAAAAAAATGCTTTATTTAAAAAGCAGTCACAGGCATGGAGGTCTGCTGACTACAGCAGGCCACCATCCCTGTGAGTGCAGGGACTCGCTATGGGGTCACAAAATGCGACCCACCTCATGAATATTGATGAGGTGGGTCTTTGAGACACCGTTCTGCATCCTGAATTGCGACTCGCAATTTGCGACTCGCAATTCTTGAATTTCGTACATCTGGCCCTTAGTTCTAAACAAATTACACAAAAATGTAAAGCTAGCCATGATACTGTTAGTTGGTAGTCATGAGGAGGTTGTAACATTTGATTTACATATTTTCCATCAGGAATCATGATCCTCAAATGTTTACACAACTTCAGGCTATGTCAAAAGCAAGGTGTTTAATAAATTGCATGAAAGAAACAAAAACAGCTCCTGAGTAATTGCAGCATTTATCGGTACCAAGGAGTAGCAATTACTACTCAAAATTTATTGCTTTTAACGCCAGTGGACTGCTTTGCAAATCCTATGATAGTTTGCAATCTCAATACTGATCTAATGAAATTCCACTCTGTTTAACTTGTGTTACTTGTTGTGGTTTGTTGCTTGCAACTAGTGTCAATCACGGTTTGCAGAGATGGATCATTTGGAGTGTGCTAAACAATGCCTTATAAAAGACATATGATAAACTGTAGTTTGGGTAGTTTGGGCCGAAGGAGGTGTGACATAAATTTGACTGATACTATTGGAAGGTACATTGTATGCAATGTCACCTGTGCAATTTCAATCACTTTTGTCAAAGGAGGATGGGGATAATGAAATGGTAACTATTTTCAAAAAGGAGATATACATTGCCTGTTCTCAAAAAATAACATTTTATGTATTTTGCTATATCTTAGCCCGTAATTTGCATAACCACTAAAATGTACACATGCTGGAATATGATTTATAGTCACACTAAAGTAGTCTTTGGACCAATTTAGCTATTTTTATTCCCCATTACTGACAAAGCAGTAACAAGCTGTGTGCCAGTGTAAATAGCTGAAAAACAAACCACTGCAAGGTACTAGTGCAGAACTAGAAGGGCCATGCATCCCCAGGCTCAGAATCAAGACCTGTAAGAAAGAAAAGATCAAGAGAGAAGTCTTTTTTTAGTTAATGCACCAACAGTAAGGATCAACTTTGAATTAAATGACCACTTTGTCCAATGAGCACCTACTTGGGCACCATCAAAAAGGTCTCACACTGGAGGGAAGCTATCCTTTGCTCGCACTGTACAGGATCATGCACCTCTCCTAATAACCCATTTATACACACTAGAACTGCTGTTCCACCACGTAGTCTTCCATTGCTCCCCCCGGCTAGGTTTGCACTCTATGACGTCCTTGAATGCATACAGCATAACAATTCCCTTGCTACTGAATAGTCTGGTGTGGTGCCTGTATTGATTGAGCCCACCTCAGCTTTGTTTATATACATACACATGATAACCATCACTAAACCGATTTAGTAAGCAATGGTTTTATTTGCATGTTCCCATGTTTATTTCAGATGTTTTAGTTTACGTTCCTTAAAATAATTAGGCAGTGAAACTTCAGACATTAATTTTTTGCAGATTCCTTAGCTAAGATGGCTCGTTTCAGTTTAATGCAGGGTATCACTGAATTGGGTAATAGCAACCTTAGAAGAGGGCACGATTAGTTGTGCCCAGCATCACTTAACAACAACCTACTATAATTTTATTAACTCAATTATTCATTTTGAGTTAATGTATGTTGCTTCACTGATTGCTTCAAACAGGTTAATTTAAATTGTAAAATAGCTCAGTGATTAAGGCACTCCCTATTTAGATCTGAGTGTATAGCATGTAGGTCACAGATTCAATATCGACGGAACCCACTCAGCCATTCGTGCTTCAGAGGATGAGACACTGAATACCACAAAGTTTTGTGATGACAAGAGTCGCCTCTGGTGGAAAAACTCAATGACAAAATTCCACAATGTATATGGTGTTTTCGAGGCTGCCTCGGAGTAGCTCACACATTAATTGCCTTTCGAATGGATTGATAATATACAGCTGCCGATCTGTGAAGGCAGCATTTACAACACTGCATTCAGTTCTTTGAGGCGCGAAGCTGTCAGCGCAGGGCCCTGCAGCCTGCACTCTTTTTCAAAAATGTTCTTGTCTATTCCTTATTCCTCAACTATTTCCTTCAATTTTCTATTTCCTCTTTCTCTGGCTTTGTCTTTTTTCCTTTCCGTAATTTATCTCATTCTTTCGGTCTGTTTATCTCCCATTCTTTGCTTCCTCTTATTTGTTTCTTTTTTTTTACTTTCTGCTTATCTTTCACCAATTCATTATTTTTCTACGCCTCGTTCATCTATACTGTCATTTTTGTGCATTTCTCCTTTTTTCCTCTCATCATTTGCCTCGTCTTTTTCCTCCTCCCTTTCTCCCTTTCTCCCTTTCTCTCTGTTTTTCTTTTTTCCTTTCTCTTTTTACCAGGAGCATCTTGTGGCAAGTAGAAGGGACGGGGCGGCGCATGGAGGAGGGGAGCGGAGGGGGTTGGTAATTAAATGTAAATAAAAAATAAAAAAAACACTTACCTTAATACTGGGAGCCTGTGCAGGCTCTCTCAGCCCAACAACTGTCTTGCTGGGCTGGAGAGAGCCTACAGCACATGTGTTAGGCCAGCCCGAGACGGTCAGCCAAACACACATGTGCTCTGAGGGGAGTGCAGTTCTTCTTCCCCTCACTGCTAGTCACCCCCATGACCCCACCCTTTTGCCAAAAAACGATACTAAACATAGTTTATTATTGTTTTTTGGTAAAAGTTTTGCAGCTGTCGCTGCTGGCAGGGCAGGGTGACACTCCTCCGCCCTCATGGAGGAGCCACCCATGCTTTTTACTATATCGTGTTTTCTTTAGGTTTTTTTATTACTTTTTTTCTTCTTTCCTATTTCTTTCTCTCCTTTCGGTCACTCCTTTCTGTTTCTTTCTTTTTGCCCACCTTTCCCAGTCTCCCCTCTTTCTCTTTCTTTCATTCATCTAATTTTTTGCTACTTTCGATCATCACGGTTTAATTTCTTCCTCCTTCTTTGTCTCCTTTACCTTTTGTTTCTCTCTTTCGCTGCTTCTTTATTCTTCTCCTTGCATGCTCTCCTGTACTTTTTTCTCATTCTTTTTGTTTTGTTTCTCTTTCTTCCTAACTTTTTATGAATTGCTCTCTTACTTCCATCTTCCCCTCTCTATATTGGACTGTTTCTCCTCCTCTTGCTCTCTCTCCCAGCATGTTATTTCTTCCTCTTTGCTCTTTCTTCCTCCTCTCCTCTTTTGTCCCCTCATTTTAAACTTTTTTCTTCCTCTCCTTGTATTCTCTCTTACACCTCCCTTTGTTTCTTTTTTTTTCTTCCTCTGTCCTTTCTGCTTTTCCTTTTTCCCTTCTGTTTCTCCTTCATATAGTAGTGACTGGCCTTTAAAATAATCTCTTTGTGCCTTAATATGTGATAATGATTACCCAACAAAAAACCTTACAGGGTTGACTTCAGAAATACATTTGTAGAGACCAACAAAGTATACATGTGCCTTACACAATATATCATGACTTCTGATTTTACTTAAAAGTATCATGGGGGTTATTACAACTTTGGAGGAGGTGTTAATCCGTCCCAAAAGTGACGGTAAAGTGACGGATATACCACCAGCCGTATTACAAGTCCATTATATCCTATGGAACTCGTAATACGGCTGGTGGTATATCCGTCACATTTGGGACGGATTAACACCTCCTCCAAAGTTGTAATAACCCCCCATGTGTCTTAAAATGGGGAAGTCTGATTTGCTTAATATGGATATAATAACCCATATGACTACAGAACAATTACCCAGATAGACTTACTGTTTCGGGGCTTAACTCTCAAAATGAGAGCTGTATCAACCCATGTACTGCATGGCAAAGAGATCCCAAACACAAATAACTTACTTATCTTTCGAGGTGATTTATGAACAAGAGCAAAGGGATAAAACAGATACTTGGGGGCCTTTTGGAATACAGATCCTCTGCTTTTAAATTAGTCTGTAGTACTTAAAATACAGTGTTTAAGTTGTGTGGTCTTTATGTATCCATATTGAATCCATTACTTAGACAGTAGCTCTGGGTGGTTTTCAGTAATCTGAATTAGGGAGACAAAATATTGGGTTGGTCCGATTTAGTGTCATCTCCAGAGTCCTATAGCACATTTAATGGCAGAGTGATAGAATGCTTGAACACAAGGACTTGCAGATTTCCCCATGATAGAAATGGGGTCGCCGACTGGCAGTCAGTTTGCACTCTGTCCAAGCAGGGACCTTCACTCTAGTCTGGGTAAGGGAGTTACAATCATAAGACAATCCATGCTCAACCCCTTGGTAGCTTGGCAGAAGCGGTCTAGCTTATCTCAAAGGAAATGTGTAAAGAATTTGTACAGACACACACACAGTAACACAGTGAAAACGCTACCAAATCAACACAGACCAGTTAAGAACATTAGATAATACTTAGCTAAATCAAACAAGACCAAAACAACAAAAGTCCAACATACACAAGTCAAGATATGAATTTACAAAAGAATAAGGGCAAGATGTATGAAAGGGTTTTACCCATTCTGTGTATATAGGAATATGCTTTGGTACATATGGCCCTAAGAGTCTTACCTCATAGAAAACAATAGAAACGTTGATTATACACAAAGTGCCTGGTTTGCTTAAAAAATAAATCCACACAGGTGAACGTGCATCATAATAGTCAGTGACGCGTCTATTCCTTACTCGCAAGCGAGGCAGTGTGTCATTTCTTCTCTGATTGGGTTGGCGGTGTGTTGTTTTTCTCTTCCACAAGAGAGCGAAGCATCAATTTCTGGATGTGGCACCTCGGATCAGCGCAGGCTTGCGCTGATTTTTGATGCCCAGCAATGATGTGTGAGAAATTTGGTCGCACAGTGTGTCGGAAAATCATGCTGTGTGGGGTTTGTGTCGTTATCAGCAGCCACGAGCTGGAGTTGCATCGTTTCTCCAGCCACAATGCGTCGATCTCCCAAACTCAATGCAGGTAGAGCTTCGATTTTAGCTACGAAGAGGGTGGCGTGTCATTTTTCAGCCGTGTTGCTGGTGGTGTGTCAAAAATTTCCCTGCACGGTGTTCTCTGCATGAATTTCAGTCCTTGTCCTGCCAACTTCACTCTCAAAGGTCCAAGGACTGGATAGGGCACCACTTGGCAGGGCAGGAGTCTCAGCAGAGAGCCCAGGTGCTGGCAGACAAAGTCTTTGATGGCCCGAGACTTCAAAACTGGAGGCAAGCTCAATCCAAGCCCTTGGAGATTCTTCACAAGCAGGAATAAACCAAAAAGGCCAGCGTTTATCCTCTCTCAGGCAAGAGCAACAACTGCTGGCCAACCCAGAAAAGCACAGGCACAGGCAAAGGGGCAGTACTCCTCCTCCAGCTCTTCTTCTTGGCAGAGGTTCCTCTTGATTCCAGAAGTGATCTAAAATCTGGGGTTTTGGGTCCACTACTTATACCCCTTTCTGCATTTGAAGTAGGCAAACTTCAAAGGACGGTATCTGTTGTTCACAAGATCATGCCTTGCCCAGGCCTGGCTCCAGACTCACACCAGGGGTCGGAGACTGCATTGTGTGAGGGCAGGCACAGCCCTTTTGGGTGTATGTGACCACTGTTCCCTCCACTCTACCCCCAGATGGCTTATCAGGATATGCAGGCTACACCCCAAACCTCTTTGTGTCACTGTCTAGAGGGGATTCACAAACAGCCCAACACAGAATGGTTTAAGAAAGAAAATGCCCACTTTCCATATGTAGCATTTTCAAACAGACAATTTAAAAAACAACCTTACTGTTAGAAATGGGGTCTTTGGTTGACAGTCAGGTTACCCCCTGTTCAAGCAAGGACCCTCACTCTAGTTAGAATAAAAGAGAATCACCCTCAGCTAACCCCTGCTTACCCCCTTGGTAGCTTGGCAGAGCAGTAGGCTTAACCTCAGAGTGCTGGGCGTAAAGTATTTGTACCAACACACACAGTAACTTAATGAAAACACTACAAAATGACACAACACCAGTTTAGAAAAATAGGAAATATTTATCTAGACAAAACAAGACCAAAACGACAAAAATCCAACATACACAAGTCAAGTTATGATTTTTTAAAGGTTTAAAATAAAAAGAGTCTTTAGGTAGTTGTAACAACACACTAGCGCTGCTAGCGTGTAAATGTACCTGGTTTGCGTCAAAAATAACCCCGCACGGGCGGTGCGCGTCGAAAATAACCCTGCACGGTTATATGCGTCGAAAACAACTCGGCACGGCGATGCGCGTCGAAAAAGCCAGCCACGCGACGGTCCGAAAGTCCCGCGGCGCAGGTTGCGATCTCTCAGCCTTCGTCAGCGATGCTGCGCGTCGTTTCTCCTGCTCCGGGCGTCGATTCTCCGGTCGCGTTTCCTGCGGCGTCGTTTCTCAGCTGCGGAGCCGGCGTCGCGTCGTTTTCTCAGCCGCGATCGGATTCGCGTCGATCTTTTCCCCGCACGGCGCTCGGTGCGTGTATTTTTGTCCTTAGGCTGCCAGCCTCTCCTTTCAGGGTCCCAGGAACTGGAAGGGCACCACAGAGCAGAGTAGGGGTCTCTCCAGAGACTCCAGGTGCTGGCAGGAAGAAGTCTTTGCTATCCCTGAGACTTCAATAACAGGAGGCAAGCTCTACATCAAGCCCTTGGAGATTTCTTCTTCAAGATGGAAGGCACACAAAGTCCAGTCTTTGCCCTCTTACTCTGGCAGAAGCAGCACTGCAGGAAAGCTCCACAAAGCACAGTCACAGGCAGGGCAGCACTTGTTCCTCAGCGATCAGCTCTTCTCCAGGCAGAGGTTCCTCTTGATTCCAGAAGTGTTTCTAAAGTTTGTAAGTTTGGATGCCCTTCTTATACCCATTTTAGTCTTTGAAGTCACCTTCCTTCACAGGGGACTCACACCTTCTTGTGAAATCCTGCCTTGCCCAGGCAAGGCCTCAGACACACACCAGGGGGCTGGAGACAGCATTGTCAGAGGCAGGCACAGTCCTTTCAGATGAGAGTGACCACTCCACCCCTCCCTCCTAGCAGAGATGGCTAATCAGGAATGCAGATCACACCCCAGCTCCCTTTGTGTCACTGTCTGGTGTGAGGTGAAAAACAACCCAACTGTCAACTGACCCAGACAGGGAATCCACAAACAAGGCAGAGTCACAGAATGGTTTAAGCAAGAAAATGCTCACTTTCTAAAAGTGGCATTTCCAAACTCACAATCTCAAAATCAACTTTACTAAAAGATGCATTTTTAAATTGTGAGTTCAGGGATCCCAAACTCCACCTGTCCATCTCTTCTCTAGGGGAATCTACACTTTAATCATATTTAAAGGTAGCCCCCATATTATCCTATGAGAGAGAGACAGACCTTGCAACAGTGAAAACGAAATTGGCAGTATTTCACTGTCAGGACATATAAACCACATTACTATATGTCCTACCTTATCCATACACTGCACCCTGCCCTTGGGGCTACCTAGGGCATACCTTAGGGGTGCCTTACATGTAAGGAAAGGGAAGGTTTAGGCCTGGCAAGTGGGTACACTTGCCAAGTCGAATTTACAGTGTAAAAATACACATACAGACACTGCAGTGGCAGGTCTGAGACATGATTACAGAGCTACTTATGTGGGTGGCACAACCAGGGCTGCAGGCCCACTAGTAGCATTTGATTTACAGGCCCTGGCACCTCTAGTGCACCTTACTAGGGACTTACTAGTAAATCAAATATGCCAATCATGGATAAACCACTTACATACAATTTAAACAGGAGAGCATATGCACTTTAGCACTGGTTAGCAGTGGTAAAGTGCTCAGAGTTGAAAAGCCAACAGCAACATGTCAGAAAAATATAGGAGGCAGGAGGCAAAAAAGTCTGGGGATGACCCTGCAAAAGCAAAAGTCCAACACGACCCCCTAGCAGCCTAAAGCCAGGGGAGAACAATCAATACCTTGATGTACTTCCCTGATTGGGGCGATAGAACAGGGACCCAGGCCCACAACAGCAGGGGCATGTTCCAGTTCTACGCCTTCCTGACTCCAGTTGGATCCCTCTGTCCATACTCTCAGGGCCCACTAAGCTAACCCATGGGGAACCCTTCTCCACATCTACAGACACCATCTGTGCAACACCTAACTTTACTTTGCTCACAGATGTATTGCAATGGGCAGATAGTACCACCAGGGCCAACACAGTGGTGTTGCCCACTCCACCCCCGGGGTGTGACTCTCGTCCTCCCCCCCCCAGGGGCAACTCTGTCCACCAGGACAGCAAGCCACAGTGGCCCCAGACAACTGTCAGGGATGAGAGCCCGACCTCAGGCCTCTCTAACCACTGTGACTGTGGAGAGTGGGGGGCGGTAGCCCCAGGTGCCTGGCACCCTTTGACCACTCTCTCTTCCACCAGGTCAGGGATGACAACCTGACCCTGGTCCTCCCCTCTGGGGCTCTGTACCCTCCCTGCAGAAGCGGCACCCCCAGAGTCAAAAACTGTCAGGGTGCTTGTAGAAGCAGTCCTGCACAATTCTTCCATCAGTGCAGGGATGTTAACCTGCAACTGATCCTCCAACCTGGGGTCTGTACCTTCAGGTTGGACCAGGGCCAGGGGTGAGGCTTCCCTCCCCCTGCCCTCTCTTCTAGGGTCCTGAACCACCCAACTAGGAGTGACCCCCCCAGAAGACAACATGGTAGGGGCACTGTTAGCAGTAGCCCCTTCCTCCAGGTCAGGGGGGACACCCTTAACCTGGCCTCCCAATCCAGGGTCTGTACCCACAGACTGGATCACTGCCTGGCAAACCAGGACTTCCTGGGGGGCATACCTACCCCCTACCAGGTCAGAGTTTACCCTCTGAACCTGGTCATCCAACCCAGGGTCACCACCCTGCGGTTGAACCACTGCCTGGCACACCAGGACTTCCAGGGGGGCACACTTACCCCCCTCAAGGGACACACTGTCCCGAAGGGCCACACAAGAGTCTGGCTGGCGCAGGTCTCCTGACCTCTGCCCATCTGACAGAGTCTGGATTCCCCCCAGCCCAGAAATGGTCTCACCAAGGTCATTCATGGGGGGCTCTGCTCTCAGAGCTGACCCCTGACCCTCCAGGTTCTCCACTGGGGTCCGCAACCCCCTCTCAACCCTCTGTCTGGACTTCTGCACCCCCTCACTAGGAGTGGCACTGCCAGACACCAGAACTGGTTGGACGCTGGCTACAGCGGCCCCCCCAAGTTCTCCTGACACTGTGGGGTCTCCCTCAACAGATGGCCCTATGGTACAGGCTAGGCTCCCCTCCTGGGGTTCCCGCAGGGAACCCTCCAGGACCTGGGACCGGATCTCGGGCACCTTGGGCCTCAACCCATCCCCATTCCCTCTCCTCTGAGACTGGACATGGGGTCCCTCACCCATCCCACTACACTGGGACCTACCTGGGACACTACAATCCTTCCCTACCTCACCTGGTTGGGAACTACCTAGACCACTCCTCTCAGGAGCACCCCCAAATGCCTCTTCAGACTCTCTGGTACTCACCCAGAAGTCTGCCTCCATTGTAAGCTCCCTGGGGTCAGAGAACTCACACTCCACCTGGTGTTGGCATAGCTCTGGAAAATAAGGACTAGACATATGCTCTCCAGCAATTACATCACTCAGCCCCTCACATGAATTAACCAGAGTACCCTTCACCCAACCATCCAGTGACTCTGCTTTGACAAAGCACCCCACATCACCCTCCTGAGACTGGTGAGACAGTACCTGACTGTCCCTGACACTCAACCCACACTCTTCTGGGATGTCTTCACACTCCATAACCAGGACTTCTACTTGGGGGGAACCCCTCTCCCTGTCACTCTCACCTAGAGTCAGTAGAGTGTCCCTCCCACCAGTAGGAATATGACTCCTCATGCCAGTTCCCCAATCTACCTCAGAGACCCTGTGCATCACTGGAGCTACCTCATACCCCTGAACCTCCTGGCGTGTGTTAACTCCCTCCTTCAAGTAGGGCACCACCTCTCTGGGCATGTGCACTTCTGCAGCATCACTGGATATACAATTGTTGCTGCCACCATTCCAGCTGGACTCAGCCCTCATGACTTCCAGCTCTTTCAATTTAAGCTCGTAAGCATAAATCATTTTTTTAATCTCTAAGTCCCTCCTCCTTTCTGCCAGGGCTAAGGCTCTCTTCTCCTCGGCCCTCTTAAACTCTTCCAGACTCCGGATTCGAGCTAGGAGCCTATCATCTCTTTCTGTTCCCTCCTCAGGGCCACTGCCCTCCTCTTTGGAGTAATCCTCCTCCTCAGAGTAGTTATCCTCCTCAGACTCATTTGGTGGTGTTGCCTGACAACGTTTCAATTCATCCTGAAACAGGGCTGACTCAAGATCCTCCCTTCTGGATTCCTTGTTCACAGCCAGTCCCCTTTCCATGCAGAATGCTTTAAGCTGCCACTTTTTATACATAGATAGGTGCCAGAAATTGACTTCCATTTCTGCAAAGGCTTCACAACCAAAAAACAAAGTCCAAAAATATTATCAATACTTCCAGGAGGACATCAGAGAACAAAAAGCAGAATCACAAGACAAGTAGTATGTGGTCACGTAGTGGTCTGAGATCAAAACAGTAGTGTACACTTAATTACTGTATGTCAAGTACAAATACAAGTCCAAATCCCGACCGCTGGTCACCAATGTTAGAAATGGGGTCTTTGGTTGACAGTCAGGTTACCCCCTGTTCAAGCAAGGACCCTCACTCTAGTTAGAATAAAAGAGAATCACCCTCAGCTAACCCCTGCTTACCCCCTTGGTAGCTTGGCAGAGCAGTAGGCTTAACCTCAGAGTGCTGGGCGTAAAGTATTTGTACCAACACACACAGTAACTTAATGAAAACACTACAAAATGACACAACACCAGTTTAGAAAAATAGGAAATATTTATCTAGACAAAACAAGACCAAAACGACAAAAATCCAACATACACAAGTCAAGTTATGATTTTTTAAAGGTTTAAAATAAAAAGAGTCTTTAGGTAGTTGTAACAACACACTAGCGCTGCTAGCGTGTAAATGTACCTGGTTTGCGTCAAAAATAACCCCGCACGGGCGGTGCGCGTCGAAAATAACCCTGCACGGTTATATGCGTCGAAAACAACTCGGCACGGCGATGCGCGTCGAAAAAGCCAGCCACGCGACGGTCCGAAAGTCCCGCGGCGCAGGTTGCGATCTCTCAGCCTTCGTCAGCGATGCTGCGCGTCGTTTCTCCTGCTCCGGGCGTCGATTCTCCGGTCGCGTTTCCTGCGGCGTCGTTTCTCAGCTGCGGAGCCGGCGTCGCGTCGTTTTCTCAGCCGCGATCGGATTCGCGTCGATCTTTTCCCCGCACGGCGCTCGGTGCGTGTATTTTTGTCCTTAGGCTGCCAGCCTCTCCTTTCAGGGTCCCAGGAACTGGAAGGGCACCACAGAGCAGAGTAGGGGTCTCTCCAGAGACTCCAGGTGCTGGCAGGAAGAAGTCTTTGCTATCCCTGAGACTTCAATAACAGGAGGCAAGCTCTACATCAAGCCCTTGGAGATTTCTTCTTCAAGATGGAAGGCACACAAAGTCCAGTCTTTGCCCTCTTACTCTGGCAGAAGCAGCACTGCAGGAAAGCTCCACAAAGCACAGTCACAGGCAGGGCAGCACTTGTTCCTCAGCGATCAGCTCTTCTCCAGGCAGAGGTTCCTCTTGATTCCAGAAGTGTTTCTAAAGTTTGTAAGTTTGGATGCCCTTCTTATACCCATTTTAGTCTTTGAAGTCACCTTCCTTCACAGGGGACTCACACCTTCTTGTGAAATCCTGCCTTGCCCAGGCAAGGCCTCAGACACACACCAGGGGGCTGGAGACAGCATTGTCAGAGGCAGGCACAGTCCTTTCAGATGAGAGTGACCACTCCACCCCTACCTCCTAGCAGAGATGGCTAATCAGGAATGCAGATCACACCCCAGCTCCCTTTGTGTCACTGTCTGGTGTGAGGTGAAAAACAACCCAACTGTCAACTGACCCAGACAGGGAATCCACAAACAAGGCAGAGTCACAGAATGGTTTAAGCAAGAAAATGCTCACTTTCTAAAAGTGGCATTTCCAAACTCACAATCTCAAAATCAACTTTACTAAAAGATGCATTTTTAAATTGTGAGTTCAGGGATCCCAAACTCCACCTGTCCATCTCTTCTCTAGGGGAATCTACACTTTAATCATATTTAAAGGTAGCCCCCATATTATCCTATGAGAGAGAGACAGACCTTGCAACAGTGAAAACGAAATTGGCAGTATTTCACTGTCAGGACATATAAACCACATTACTATATGTCCTACCTTATCCATACACTGCACCCTGCCCTTGGGGCTACCTAGGGCATACCTTAGGGGTGCCTTACATGTAAGGAAAGGGAAGGTTTAGGCCTGGCAAGTGGGTACACTTGCCAAGTCGAATTTACAGTGTAAAAATACACATACAGACACTGCAGTGGCAGGTCTGAGACATGATTACAGAGCTACTTATGTGGGTGGCACAACCAGGGCTGCAGGCCCACTAGTAGCATTTGATTTACAGGCCCTGGCACCTCTAGTGCACCTTACTAGGGACTTACTAGTAAATCAAATATGCCAATCATGGATAAACCACTTACATACAATTTAAACAGGAGAGCATATGCACTTTAGCACTGGTTAGCAGTGGTAAAGTGCTCAGAGTTGAAAAGCCAACAGCAACATGTCAGAAAAATATAGGAGGCAGGAGGCAAAAAAGTCTGGGGATGACCCTGCAAAAGCAAAAGTCCAACACTTACCAAAAGATGTATTTTACATGGCGAGTTCAGAAACCCCAAACTCCATTTCTCCATCTGCTCTCAAAGGGAAACTGCACATTAAGGATATTTGCAGGCAACCCCCATGTTAACCTATGAAAGAGATAGGCCTTGCACCAGTGAAAACTGAATTTGGCAGTATTTCACTGTTAGAACATGGTAAACATCAATACATGTCCCACCTTTGACATACACTGCACCCTGCCCAAGGGGCTACCTACAGCCTACCTTAGGGGTGCCTTACATGTACAAAAAGGGACGGTTTGGGCCTGGCAAGTGGGTACACTTGCCAGGTTGAATTGGCAGTTTAAAACTGCACACACAGACACTGCAGTGGCAGGTCTGAGCCATGTTTACAGGGCTATTTATGTGGGTGCTGCAGGCTCACTAATAGCATTTGATTTACAGGCCCTTGGCACTTCAAGTGAACTGTACTAGGGCCCTACTAGTAAATCAAATGTACCAATCATGGAAAAGCCAAATCATACATTTTAAACAGGGAGCACTTGCATGTTAACACTGCTCAGCAGTGGGAAAGCGCCCAGAGTGCCAAAAACAGCATAAACAGAGTCTAGCACACAGTCAAAAGATGGGAAGCAGAGGCAAATATACAGGGAGGCCACACCAATCCTAACACCCCAACCTTTTAATGATGTACAGAAATGCAAAAAATAAGAAACTGGACTTCTATTGTTTTTTGTAGAAGGACCATTCCCTTAAATCAAGTCTCTATCTCATAAATCCAGGAGTCTCTTGGAAATGCTGGCAGTAATGAAGTTGTTCTTCTTAAGTCTCTTTCTGTGTTATGCACTGGTGTTTCCAGGATAATACAGTTTCTTCTTCTCATGCTTCTGCATGGTACTGGTAATTAAAGTTAAGCTATGTTTAGTAGCTTAACTTTACTATATTAAGCTGCATCTGTGGTTAGGGATGTACACACTCATTCTCCCTGCACAGCAAAGATGTGCATTTGTTTGCAATCTAGATACACTTCTGTAGAGTTATCAGTGGTAACAAACCCACTAAATGCTTAGACATACTGGAAGACTGCTCCTGGTACCAGCTCACTTTTAGGAAATCATTCACACCTCACACACTGAGAGGTGCTTTGCCTGCTCCCTCATGCCTAGATGTCACACTGACTTTGCACACAATAGTCCTCAGCGTACTCATCTGACCAAACATCTGGGCTAGCACCACAGAATAAAAAAGCTCAAATGATACTAAAGTCGTAGAGAGTGATTATTCAGCAGACTCTTAAGAACAGACCGTGCATCTAACTGAACCAAACCAAAAAGAGGTTTTTGATTGAAGATTGACTTTAGACACTACAGCAAATATAGTATGATGACCGGAAATAATCCCGCGAGTCCAAGAGTGCAATAGAGTAGCAAGCCATCATTTTATATTTGCTAAGAGGAAAAGGGGCATTTACTGGCATTAGATGTAAGAATCGCAAGTGCTGTCAGTTGAGAGAGACCCTTTAGTTGCTCGGATACAAGTAAGTGGAAAGAGGGAAAAGACTGTGGAAGTTAGCAATAACAAACTTAGGCCCTCATTATGACATTGGCGGTAAGTCCCGCTTACAGCTATGCTGACTGCCGCCTACATACCGTCGCCACCGCGGTTTACCGCTACCCATATTATGACACACACATAGAAATCCGTCACTATATAGACACACACACACAAGTCCGCCAGCCCAAAGGTTGGTGATAAACTGGCGGTACCAAAACCCACACCCTTACGCCAACAGAACTACGCCCAAAGTATTATGGCCCATGAATCACTGCGGCGAACATTCACCGCAGTAAGCCATTGGCGGTACATACTGCTGCACTCAAAATACACAAACACATACTAAACAACCACATTGGACAATTCAAACTACACACACCACACCCACACCACTATAAAACACACACACACATTACCTACAATCCTTTACAACTCAAGAAAATTGACAACAGAGAGAGAGACACACCAAGATGACCCACAGAACCAGAGCCACAGAACACCATCACCCATACACCATCCACACACCTTACAGCACACACCCCAACACATCACCCCACACACCCTCACACACACCACACACAATACACCTTTGGTACCACAAAGACATCCCTGGCTCTCAGAGGAGGAGCTAAGGATCATGGTGAAGGAAATCATACTGGTAGAGCCACAGCTATTCTGATCACAGGTGCAGCAGACATCCATTGCCAGGAAGATGGAGCTATGGCGGAGGATTGTGGACAGGGTCAACGCCATGGGACAGCACCCCAGAACAAGGGATGACATCAGGAAGAAGTGGAACGACCTACAGGGGAAGGTGCGTTCCATGGTAGCAAGACACCAGATAGCAGTACAGAGGACTGGCGGTGGACCCCTACCTCCTCCCACACAACTAACAACATGGGAGGAGCAAGTCTTGGCAATCATGCAGGCTGAAGGGCCTGGCAGGAGTAGCAGGAGGACTGGACTCCTGTAAGTCAATTACCTATTACTATCACCCCCCTACCTGCATGCCATCACATCCCCCACCCTCAACCTCACCCTCACTCCCATCACTCCACCACCTCCCACACATCCTACCATCATAACCCACCCCTCCCACAACCAAGTCCTGCATGCAACACCAATGCATGGACACCCATCACAGATCTGCATGGACACCCATCACCAAAGCATGCAAACCTCAGACGATCACCTAACTCACCAAATCACCACTCACACAAGCCTAAGCTGCCAGGGCAATAACAACCATACAGGGCAACACACCCATGTACAGGATGTTACACGCAGAAACAATAGCACTGCATTTACATCCCCATAGGTCCCACACACAATGTCACCGGAGAGGAGGTGCCGGCAACATCCAGTCCCCCCACAGAAGAGGCCCACAGTGATGACAGCAGCTCTGCACACCTGGATCAGGATGACCAACCTGGCACATCAGGGACTTCCGGACAGTCGGTTATCCAGGCACAGTCCCATACCACCACAGAGCCTACCCCCTCAGGAAACGCCAGGACAGCACCCACCCAGTGGGCCCATACATCTCTGTCCCCAGGACACGTCAATCAGCAGTGTGTCCACAACTACAGGGACCCCAGGCAACCTCACAAACACAGGATGATCAAGGACCTGGGGTCAGTGGCAGTGTGCACACAGTTCAGGGGACAGAGGAACAGGACAACAAGGAAGCTGGGAGGACTGCTGTGCGACAGAGGGAGGACAGGCCCAGAGAATCGACTCTCCACAAGGCGCTCACCAACATCCTGGGAGCATACCACCATTCCCAGGAGACGATGGGCCAGATACTGGCCAAGTTGCAGGAGACCCAGTGGCTGCAGGAGGGACAGTACCTGGGGATCAGGGAGGACCTGAGGGACAGCCACACCACCCTGGTCACCATTGCAGGGGTGCTGGTAGACATGGCCAACACCATGAAGGATGCAGTGGCGCACCAATGGGCCTCTGACACTAGCAAAACCGATGAACAGCCTTCCAACTACACTGACGCTAGTGGACAGGAGGCCCCACCACAGGAACAACTGGCCATCAGCACCCCTCCCCCTGCAGAAGGAGAACCTCCACGCAAATGGTCCCTGTGACCAGGCAGAAGCCAGAGACTATTGCCAAGACCCCGCCAGGAAATAAGACTCTCCTGAATGTCACCCTTGTGTCCCACTATGTAACCCTGTCCACCTTGAACTGCCATTGTTCCACTTTCTATGCCCCCTTGGACAGTGCACCTGTGATGCAAATAGACTAGAACTTTATCCTGAACTCTCCTCCACCACCACCCCAGCCAATTGCAATACCCCATCCACGTATTAGCACATAAATAAACACCCTTGTAAAAATGGAGTCTGTCAATTGATTGAACTACTGTATGTATTCATTTAACAAGCTGTAAACATTGCAATTCAACTGTACAGTAATATATACATAGGTATGACCTGTAGTTGGCTGCAGTCAACACACCAGGAGCCAGAGTGGGGCGCAGATATCTGTAAGTAGACATGCCAAAGGGTACAGTAAGTGTCCATAGTAGTGGGAATATCAGCCTGCCAGTGACAATATCCAATATAAAACTGTCAATGGAAGGTAAAGTTACAGTGTCTTACCTGTGTGTCACTGGAAGTACTGTTGTATGATTGCTGTTCTATTGTCCAAATCCTCATCCTCTGCCTCCTCTTCGTCACTGTTCATAGGGTCCACCGCTGCCACACGCTCATCTCCAGCCTCATCCTCCTGCAGAAAAGGCACATGGCATCTCAAGGCAAGGTTATGCAACATACAACATGCCACGATGATCTGGCACACCTTCTTGGGTGAGTAGCACAGGGAACCACCTGTTAGATGGAGGCACCGAAACCTGGCCTTCACGAGGCCAAATGACCTCTCTATTATTATTCTTGTTCGCCCATGTGCCTCATTGTAACGTTCCTCTGCCCTTGTCCTGCGATTCCGCACTGGGGTGAGTAGCCATGAAAGGTTGGGGTAACCAGAGTCACGTGCAAAATCGAGGGATACCTGGTAGCCAACCACTTACCCTTAGGGCCAACCCCATACCCATACACCAACATATACTGGGTGGGAACCAGGGCTCACCTATTAGCCACACCCGGTGCCTCTGGAGTTGAGCCATCACATATAGGATGCTGCTATTCCTCAGGATAAAGGCATCATGCACAGACCCAGGATACTTCGCATTGACATGGGAAATGTACTAGTCCACCAGGTACACTATCTGTACATTCATCAAATGAAAACTCTTTCGATTTCTGAACACCTGTTCATTTCTCCAGGGGGGAGGGGGGCACAAAGGCAATATGTGTACCATCAATTTCCCCTAATGTAAGGGGACCTGAAGTTGCTGCTTTGTATTTTTTATTTATCCTTGGTAGAATAATACGTGTGAATATTGGATCTTTAAAGATCTCATCTGCATGACCGGTCATTCCTTTTAACCTGGGCAGGTATAGGCATGTCCTAGTGGTGGAAGAAATCATCCTCTATAGAGTCTTTGTATAGGGGAACCTGATGATATGCAGCTGTGCTAGCTATAAGTTCCTGGAATGATGTATGTGGCATCATCTGAGGATGGTGGTTTAGTTGGGTAAAAGTCTGGGTCAGTATCTCCCAGGGGTTCAATGTCATAAGTGTCCCTGGGATCTGTACGTGTCTGATCTATGTTATCTCCCCTGTATAAGATTGCGGGGAGGCTTGCTGAGTAACACTGTGAGTGAGGGAGGTAGAGGAGGAGGTGGAGGGGAAGCAGGCAGAGGGGGCTGTATAGGAGTGGTGGCAATGTCCTTCTTCCTTTCTTTTTTTTTTTTTTTTTTTAAAAGATGAAGGCAAATCTATGGCCTCCTCTAATGAAAGCTGGTGCTTTGATGGGGAAGGAGTCAACTTCACTGCCTTTGCCAGAACTTCACCAGTAGAGGGCTGAATGTGTATTTTCTTCTGCTTTGGATCGAGCCTTTCGGTCATAGTATCTAGGATCAGTTCCGGTAATGAAGTGGAAGGATTCAGTGCAAAAGTATATTTTTGTTTGGTCAGTGAAGTGGCCGGAGCCGGGGTGCTGGGAGCCGTGAAGGCAGATGGTCGGATCGGCACAGAGAGTGATCGGCTCAGTACAGCGGCGGGAGATTTCAGCATGGCTTTTTGTGCCGGGCCCAAGGGCGGGGCATCCTTAGCAAATGATCAGTGCCTATCATGGCCTGTCGGCTGTGGTGGCCCAGAAGCCACATTTTCAGTCGGTTTTGAATGTCTTTTGGTGGGTTGGGCAGGTGTATATGTACTCACTGCGCGCTGTCCTGAAGGAAGATCTTGTATCTGCAAGCTGAGCTCGGTTTCTGAGTTTGATTCAGAGTCTGGTATGAAAAAATGCCTCTGCTGTAAAGGCCTCGTACAGTTATTCCTCCGGTTAGACATCATGGTGACCAAAGATGTCTGGTGTCTCCTCCAGGTCTGTGCACTGCATTTCTTTCTGACGTACATGATGATCCCACAGTGTTTTATTTGACTAAAAGAATCAACAGGCATCACAGCTCTTCTAGTCGTGGCTGGGATATGGGCACAGGTTATAAACTTGATGGAGGTCGGTGTGCGGGTATTTCCCGTGGTAGCCGGGGCAGAATGAAAATGGAGTACATTCCATAAGCAGCGTATTTTCGATCGAATCCAATGAGATAAGAAAGAAAGGCCCAAAGGCCGTGAGTGGACGGCGTCGAATTGACGGATGATGATTTTATTCTGCTTTCGAAGGTAGAATGCAAACAAAATCAATACATACGAGTATAAAGAGTTTAACAACAGTATGAATGGAGACCGAAAATGGACACGAACCATAGCACCAAAGAAAACATATGTACCAGATGGTGGAATGAAAACAATCTAACAATGAAGACGATGCCCATGTGCAGTATCACCTATAGGAGGGATCACTTTACCTCATGACACTAGGAGCTTGCACACATCTGGGCCCAAAACTAGATGGCAGGAGTATGCAGAACATGTATATCTACAGCCCACATGCCTTCGAACACTGGATTTAAAAACATAAAATGCAGACTACTGGGGTGTGGGCAACATCCAAAGGAAGAAGATGCAACGATCCAGGAAAAGGGCAGATGGATTGCGCCTTTTTCCTACCATTGTCGACTTTGGTTTCAAATTAAGTTGTTTTGTGAAAGAAAAGCCTGACCTCCTTTAGACATATGAGGACCGATCTGGTAGCCCAACATCCTGTTAATGAGATAGGCAGTGCAGGGTAAGTGGGGCTCTGTTTTATACCCCAGTAACAGTAACTGACACACCAAGCAAGAGAGGAGGAGGGAAAAAATTATGATAAGCTAGGCCAACACAATACTACCTAGGGATGTTTTGATTGCACCAGAGGTAGGAGCCTAGGAAAACAATGAACAGCAAGGCAGTGCCAGAAGTTATCATTTTCAAAGGAAGAACAGTGCAGAGATCAACTAACAATCAGCACCAGGGCATGTACTGATTCAACAAACAAGAGGCTTAAAAAATACACCAGCTGTTACGAAATGGAGACAAATGAGATAGCAAAGTTCTTGGACACCCAGGTCACATAATCACATGTTAGCTGAAGAGCAGTTCAAGATGGGCATCTGGAGCCGACTCACCTTCAATTGTACAAAAGAGTTAGGTAATCATGTCACAGAAACAAATGTATTACACAAAAGTAATGACATTTACAAGCAGGACACAGAGAACACCACCGGCACCACCTTTACACAACAGGAAGATTTTCGAATTGAATTAACATAACTAAATTTAAATAATTTTAAAATAAATTTTAATAATAATATGGGTAAAATATGCATATAGGCTTTTATGTTAATAGTGTGAACATAAATAACAACTTATATCTTATACAAATTTTGACTGAAACATACAGAGGCGTGTGATACCAATGAAAAATTGTAGGATACTATGTAGTTATGTCCTACTCAGTTATGGAGCCAGTAACAAAAGTATTTATTATTGTATAAAAGGAAAGTGAGGACTTCTTTGCCATCAAGCAATACCCACTTCATTCAAAGATGGCTACTGGGATTATGCAACACTTTGCTCTCTGCTCCATCAAACTCGTCAGGATTGAGGTATACATGGATAAGGAGACTGATGGCCAAACTATTAGGAAAGTTGTCCTATTTGTTGACTACTGGGACAGTCGTAGGTAGCTGTGAGATACTAATTAAAACAGAGAATCCCTTATACGAGAGGGCTTTCCAATTGTGCGATGGGTCCCTGGCAAGTCTGAACTGATCTACAAGAGGCACCGGGCACTGACCAAGCGGATCATCATGCTGAAAACAGTGCTATTTTTTTAGTGAAAAAACAGAGTGCCAGTGAGCCACTGTGTAATGAGCCATCAGTAACATCTTTTGTCACTCTTGTTCTGGATGGAAGCGGGTGTGAAAGGAGAAAGGGCCCAACTAGCCCTCAAAATCCCTGCATCCATATTTGATAGAAGATTACACCATGGTTACATTTACTATTTGGGGAGACCAGGCTCATCACAGCATGTTGCTAAACATGGATGTGATTGCATTTTAAAAGGGATAGATGAATATAAATGGAATGCTTGGATTGTTAAATACATTTCGAGTTTCAATTTTTATAAAATAATTGTGAAAAATATGTTTGTCACTCGGGGTGCCCCTCAATTAAATTTATTTTACATAAAAGAAGTGTGGCATTGACAAGTTAAAAGATCACAAAAACGTAGTGGCATCCTGTTTGGAAGACACCTTAAAAAGGTTGCTTTATCAAAGGGCTACACGATTTTACAAGTGTATAAGATATCTTGCGAGAGGCAAGGGTAGCCATCTTACAGTCAATGTCGCAATTAGAGAATGTGGGGCCAGATGCAGGAAACACTTTGCGACTCGCAAACGGCAAAATTTGCCGTTTGCGACTCGCAAATGCGTGTTTCCCATGCAGAAATGCATTTTGCGAGTCGGGACCGACTCGCAAAATGCATTTCCGAATCGCAAATAGGAAGGGGTGTTCCCTTCCTATTTGCGATTCGCAGTGGAATGCAATTCCATTTGCGACCGCATATGCGGTTGCAAATGGAGTCGCAGTTACCATCCACTTGAAGTGGATGGTAACCCACTCGCAAATGGGAAGGGTTCCCCATGGGACCCCTTCCCCTTTGTGAATGGACCCAAAACTATTTTTTCAGGGCAGGTAGTGGTCCAAGGGACCACTACCTGCCCTGAAAAAATACCGAAACTAAAGGTTTCGTTTTTTTTTTTTTAAGTGCAGCTCGTTTTCCTTTAAGGAAAACGGGCTACACTTAAAAAAAAAAAACTGCTTTATTTAAAAGCAGTCACGAACATGGAGGTCTGCTGACTACAGCAGGCCTCCATGTTTGCGAGTGCCTATAGTCGCTATGGGGCCGCAATTTGCGACCCACCTCATTAATATTAATGAGGTGGGTCTTTGCGACCCCATAGCGACTCGCAGACGGTGTCTGAGACACCGTTCTGCATTGCAAATTGCGACTTGCAATTTGCGAGTCGCTCCGACTCGCAAATTGCAAGTCGCAATTTGCAATAATGCTACATCTGGCCCATGGTGATCACAGGAAGATCAAGCATTAGTCAGTGTGTAAACCCATCCAAGTAAAAATACAGACACTGAAGTTATCCTAGAAAGGCATCTTTGAAGATTAAAGGTAACTCAAGTAACAAAAAACACAACATTTTACTTGCACCAAGATCCATAAATATGTGGTAACACGCCCTAATGTATGCCATATCTCATTTTCAACAAAATAATTTGTTACACATTGAAATAGTAACATGATGAAAAATAATGTCTAAATGTGTTAGCATTTACAGACCTATTTGCATCATACTTCAAGTCATATTTTGATTAACGTGTACAATGTGTTGCTATTAGTGAGCTAAGGCTTCATCCCAACATTGCTTTTGCGTTCACCAAATAGTCCTGCCCAGGTGCTGCTGGTCTTGAAAACAATACATCTCACGCATTTTAATGAAGTAATGACCTGAGAGACAGAATAATACAGCAAATGGCGTGACAGCGAGGCATAAAAACTCATCTGGTCTCCCGTGATTTTTAAACCGCACGGTCTTAAAGTGGTGAATGAACGTAGCTGACACCAAGCACCCAGTGGCAGAAAGGTGCTGTACAAAATCCTGCTCTATTTGTTCAAAACAAAGGCGTAATTAATTCAGGACCATTAACACCAATATTAATAATAGGCTTATACTGCATGTTACGCTGGGCGCTCTACTTCAATATTGGTGATGCTTTTTAACTCAAACAGGTGCCATTTTATGCAAGACTGCAAGAACGTGTTAGGTGAGCCACGTTTTAGTAGTAAACAGAATGACAATGAAAACTGTGCGAATGTTTGACACCTGTGTATACGTTTGATGATGGCCCACATCTAATAATTACTCATCTTCATGGTTTAAACAAGTTATTGGGAATTAGTAAACATGTAGGGGAGAAATGCTTTACCAATCATTGCCACAATTCCTCAGCTATGATGCAGATTTCTATGCATAGTTAAAAGAAGGCCTCTACATTTTATGGCCACTACCACGTAAACCATTTCTGTAACACAAAATGGAACTCATGAAAGAGATAACAGCAAATGTTAGTGACAATACAATTACTCCAATGTGGTCACTGCTGGGACCCCAATCTGAGCCAACCTTACCAAATCACAACCTATGTTACCTTATTAGGGCGATTCCTAACTTTAATCAATCATTTCAGTGCTGTAGTCAGATTAGTAAACATGAGTCCTGGACTGTTTTGTGGAAGGTTTAACTATCTCCAAATATTCTAGGACAGGTAGAAGAGTAAATCAGCTATGCGGCATACACAGACCCTATACTGTTGTGGCGGTGAAAAAGAAAGAATGGAACTCAATGCACTGGTCCATGCCTTTCTACCATCCACATTTTGTTGACAAACTTCAATCAATGTACACATAACCAATAAGGTTGGCTCTCAAGAAGAAACAACAGAACTGCATCAAACACAACTTAAGTGGACTCTATTTAAAAAAAAATCGGACTTCACCAATAAATTGCAATTTCTAATAACTATTAGAATCAGTGGAACAATAGCTTTTCTATCGGGCACCTTTTCTGGGTTAGTATTGTTAGTAATGTGATCAGCCCCCACTTTCGAATACCATGAGCCATGCCTTTTACAAGGCTTAAATAGATGTGACTGACAAATATTTAAAAGAGTGACTTTAACCTGTTGAAAGGGTTATTTTAGCAGGCTGCACTGAAGGTTTTACACTGCAGCAGTCAGGCTACACAGAGTAGGGGTCTGAAGGCATGTTTACTCTGCCACTGTGTTAGATCAGTGGTTCCCAACCTTTTGACTTCTGTGGACCCCACAATATCATTACTGGATCCCAGTGACCTCCACTGAATCAATACTGGAATCCGGGGTCTCCCACTGTATTAGATGACACAATAGGGGCTGCAGTACACAAGTGGCATGTAACTTCCAGGCCCTGCATGCACTTGTTACACCATATACTGGGGATTTACAGGCAAGTTAAATATGTCAATCACGTTTAAGACAATTTAACCATTGCACAAGTCCTACTGGTAAGAAAGGGTAAAGTGCATAGAGTTGTAAAGCCCACAAAGATGTAGGGTCCAACAAAATGTGACAAGTTCAAGGTGACCCTGCAGAAAAGGTGGATTTCCTACATGTATCTATGACTAAAGGAAGGTATTTCAGCAGCAGCAACAAACAACCTATATTAGACCACATTCAAGTGCATGTCAGTCCCACCATGTGCCTAGGCTTTAATCAACAGCAAAGATGTCAGTTGTATTTTTCTTGCTTTATTTCTTATATGTTATTTGTGAGCATTTTGTCGGCTTTCCCAATGTGTTGTTTTGTCTTATCGATGTTTGATCCCTCCCCCTACGGTTTTCTTCATGATCTGTGTTAGAAATGGGGTTTTTGGTTGGCAGTCAGGTTACCTCCTGTCCAAGCAAAAGCCCTCACTCTAGTCAGGGTAAGTCACACACTATCCAAGATTATCCTGTGCCCACCCTCTGGTAGCTTGGCACGAGCAGTCAGGCTTAACTTAGAAGGCAATGTGTAAAGTATTTGTGCAATAAATCATACAATACCACCATATAGCACCACAAAAATACACCACACAGTGTTTAGAAAAATATATAATATTTATCAGGATAATTGTAGGTCAAAAAGAATAAAGTTGCAATGGAAAATTGTAGAAATATCACAGGGAAGTGATATAAAGTGTCTTAAGTCTTTAGAATGCAATACAGTGTCTTTCAAGCACAAAGTACCTGGTTTCTGGTAGAAAATCTCCTCAGAGGGCCACAGGAGAAGAGATGCGTGGAAAAAGGGGTGTGTGCGTCGATTTCTCCTCAGCACACACAGACTTGCGTCGGTCTTTTCCACGCGGGGAAGTCGGGCGTCGTTTTCCGGCGCGCAGACAGTCTCTTTTTGTGGATCGCGGGGATTACCAGATGTCCCGGGTCTGTGCGTGGATTCTCCTGCTTGTTTTCCGGCTGCGCGTCGTTCTGCGGGGCTGCGCGTCGAAGTTTCGATCTCACGGTAGGCGTCGCGTCGATTTCTCCTTGGAAGTCGGGCGGCGTTGTCCTTGCGAGGCCGTGCGTCGAAAGTTTGGTCTCACGGCAGGCGTCGCGTCGATTTCTCCTTGGAAGTCGGGCGGCGTTGTCCTTGCGAGGCCGTGCGTCAAAGTTTCGCACTCACGGTGGGCGTCGCGTCGATTTCTCCTGGAAAGTCGAGCGGCTTTGTCCTTGCGAGGTTGTGCGTCGAAGCCTCGATCGTCCCGAGGGCGTCGCGTCGATCAGCGTCGGTGTGCGGCGTTTTTCTCGCCGCGAAACAAGCTGTGCGTCGAAATTTTCGGCGCACGGAGCGTCCAAGTGAAAGGAAGAAGTCTTTTTGGTCCTGAGACTTCAAGGAACAGGAGGCAAGCTCTATCCAAGCCCTTGGAGAGCACTTTCACAGCCAGACAAGAGTTCAGCAAGGCAGCAGGGCAACAGCAAGACAGCAGTCCTTTGTAGAAAGCAGACAGGTGAGTCCTTTGAGCAGCCAGGCAGTTCTTCTTGGCAGGATGTAGTTTCTGGTTCCGGTTTCTTCTCCAGCAAGTGTCTGATGAGGTAGGGCAGAGGCCCTGTTTTATACCCAAATGTGCCTTTGAAGTGGGGGAGACTTCCAAGAGTGGCTAAGAAGTGCACCAGGTCCCCTTTCAGTTCAATCCTGTCTGCCAGGGTCCCAGTAGGGGGTGTGGCAGTCCTTTGTGTGAGGGCAGGCCCTCCACCCTCCCAGCCCAGGAAGACCCATTCAAAATTCAGATGTATGCAAGTGAGGCTGAGTACCCTGTGTTTGGGGTGTGTCTGAGTGAATGCACAAGGAGCTGTCAACTAAACCTAGCCAGACGTGGATTGTAAGGCACAGAAGGATTTAAGTGCAAAGAAATGCTCACTTTCTAAAAGTGGCATTTCTAGAATAGTAATATTAAATCCGACTTCACCAGTCAGTAGGATTTTGTATTACCATTCTGGCCATACTAAATATGACCTCCCTGCTCCTTTCAGATCAGCAGCTGCCACTTCAACAGTGTATGAGGGCAGCCCCAATGTTAGCCTATGAAGGGAGCAGGTCTCCCAGTAGTGCAAAAACGAATTTAGGAGTTTTACACTACCAGGACATATAACTACACAGGTACATGTCCTGTCTTTTACCTACACAGCACCCTGCTCTAGGGGATACCCAGGGCACACATTAAGGGTGACTTATATGCAGAAAAAGGGGAGTTCTAGGCTTGGCAAGTACTTTTAAATGCCAAGTCGAGGTGGCAGTGAAACTGCACACACAGGCCTAGCAATGGTAGGCCTGAGACAAGGAAAAGGGGCTACTTAAGTGGGTGGCACAATCCGTGCTGCAGGTCCACTAGTAGCATTTAATCTATATGCCCTAGGCACCTGGAGTGCACATGACTGGGGACTTATAAGTAGATTAAATAGTTCAATCAGGTATGATCCAAAGTTACCATGTTTACAGAGAGAGAGCATATACACTTTATCACTGGTTAGCAGTGGTAAAGTGCGCAGAGTCTAAAAACCAGCAAAAACAGTATCCAAAAACGAGGAGGGAGGCAGGCAAAAAGTTAGGGGTGACTACCCTAAGGCTGTCAGGTCTAACATGTGTCCCCCCCAGCTGAAAGTGGGGAGAGCTACCCGACCTCCTGGGAGCTCTCATCGCTAAGGCGGAAGTACCTGGAGAGACTATCAGCATTGGCGTGGTCAACCCCTGGGCGATGTTCCACCGTAAAGTCCATCCCCTGTAGGGAAATGGACCACCTCAGAAGTTTTGGATTCTCACCCCTCATCTGCATGAGCCATCTGAGGGGCCTGTGGTCTGTCTGAACTAGGAAGTGAGTCCCAAACAGGTAGGGCCTCAGCTTCTTCAGTGCCCAGACCACAGCAAAAGCTTCTCTTTCAATAGCACTCCACCTCTGTTCCCGTGGTAATAGCCTTCTGCTAATAAAGACTACCGGTTGATCTTGGCCCTCCTCATTTAGCTGTGCTAGGACTGCCCCTATGCCATGCTCTGAAGCGTCTGTCTGCACGATAAATTCCTGGGAGTAGTCAGGGGCCTTGAGCACGGGGGCCGTGCACATGGCTTCCTTTAGGGCGTCAAAGGCTTTCTGACAAGCCTCTGTCCAATTCACCAACCTAGGTTGCTTCTTGGACGTGAGTTGTGTCAAGGGGGACACAATGGTACCATAGCCCTTGACAAACCTGCGGTAGTATCCGGTGAGGCCTAAAAAGGCCCTCACCTCAGTCTGGGTTCGAGGTGGTTGCCAGGCCTTGATAGTTTCGATCTTGGCCTGGAGTGGCTGCACCTTGCCACCACCTACTAGGTGTCCCAAGTACACCACGGAACCCTGCCCAATCTGGCACTTACTAGCCTTGATGGTCAGGCCTGCCTGTTGCAGGGCCTGAAGCACCTCCTTGAGGTGGAGCAGGTGTTCCTCCCAGCTGGAACTGTAGACAGCTATGTCATCCAGGTAGGCTGCACAGAAGGCATCCTTGCCAGCCAGGACCCCCTTAACCAACCGTTGGAAGGTAGCGGGGGCATTTTTCAATCCAAACGGCATCACCCGGAACTGGTAATGGCCGTCAGGGGTGGAAAAGGCGGACCTTTCCTTAGCCCCCTCAGTCAGGGCGATCTGCCAGTACCCTGAAGTAAGATCAAACGTACTCAGGAACTTGGCAGCGCCTAGCCTGTCCACGAGCTCATCAGCTCGGGGGATGGGGTGAGCATCAGTCCGTGTGACTGAGTTGAGACCCCGGTAGTCCACGCAGAACCGGAGTTCTGGCTTCGCGCCTGGGGCAGTAGCCTTGGGGACCAACACCACTGGGCTGGCCCAGGGACTACTGGACTTCTCAATAACCCCTAGCGTCAACATCTTGGAGACCTCCTCCTTGATGCTGGCCTTCACCTTATCTGACAACCTGTAAATTTTGTTTTTCACAGGGAGACTGTCACCGGTGTCAATATCATGAACACAGAGGTGGGTCAGTCCCGGAGTAAGGGAGAAGAGGGGGGAGAACTGCTCCAACAGCTCATAGCAGTCTCCTTTCTGGTTTAGAGTCAGGGAGTCAGACAGAATGACCCCGCTTACGGACCCATCACCTTCTTGGGCAGAGAGGAGGTCAGGGAGAGGTTCACTCTCCTCTTCCATTCCTTCATCTGTGACCAGAAGCATGTTGATCTCCGACCTCTCAAAATGAGCTTTTAGTCGGTTCACGTGGAGCACCCTTAGGGGGTTCCTAGGGGTTTGGAGGTCCACTAGGTAAGTGGCCTCCCCTTTCCGCTCCTTTATTTCAAATGGGCCAGACCAGCGGTCCTGGAGAGCTCTGGGCTCTACTGGCTCCATTACCCACACTTTGTCTCCAGGTTGAAACTCTACCAGAGTGGCCTTCTGGTCATACCATTGTTTCATCACCTCTTGACTGGCCTCCAGGTTACTTTGGGCCTCTTTCCAGAAGCGGGTCATCTGATTGCGGAGGGCCAACATGTAGCTGACCACGTCCTGAGGGGGTGTCTTTGGAGCGTTCTCCAATCCCTCCTTGACAATGCTTAAGGGTCCCCTGACGGGGTACCCATAGAGAAGCTCAAAGGGACTGAACCCTACCCCCCTCTGGGGGACCTCTCTGTAAGCAAAGAGAAGGCATGGTAAGAGGACGTCCCATTTACGCCTCATGGCCTCAGGGAGGCCACCAATCATGCCTTTCAGGGTCTTGTTGAATCTCTCCACAAGCCCATTAGACTGGGGGTGATAGGGTGTGGTTAACTTGTAGGTTACACCACACGCATCCCACAGATGCTTCATGTACGCGGACATGAAGTTAGTGCCTCTGTCAGACACTATCTCCTTGGGGAATCCCACACGGGTAAATATCCCCATCAGGGTTCTGGCTACCACCGATGCAGTTACGGTCCTCAGAGGGATTGCCTCTGGGTACCGGGTGGCATGGTCCACCAAAACCAGGATAAACCTGTTGCCTAAGGCAGTTTTGGGGTCCAAGGGGCCAACAATGTCGACGCCCACCCTTTCAAAGGGGGTGCCAACGACAGGAAGTGGAATCAGGGGGGTTTTAACCCTCTTTCCTGCTTTACCACTAGCCTGGCAGGTAGGACAAGCCCTGCAGAATTTGTCTGAGTGTGTCCTCATTTTGGGCCAGTGAAAGTGGTTGACAAGCCTGTTGAAGGTCTTGTCTTGTCCCAAATGTCCTGCCAGGGGAATGTCGTGAGCCAGACCCAGTAGGAAGGCTCGGTAACATTGGGGGACCACCAGCACACGTGCTGCCCCAAAGACCGGAACCCTAGGCTCACTGTAGAGGAGATCATTCTCCCAATATAGGTGGTGATTGCCAGAGGCGTCACCTGCTGCCTGGTTTAAGGCTTGTTTCCTCAACCCTTCTAGAGTGGGACACTCTTTCTGCGCCTTGCAGAATTCCTCCCTGGTGGGTCCACCCTCAACTTGCCAGCCAGCAAGCTCCGGTAAGTCACCTAGGGTGGCAATGTCTTCCCCAGTTGGCTCGGGAGTCTCCTCCTCAGGAGCCCCGTCAGCCACTGTGGGAACTTCTGGGGCCGGTTTCCCGCGCCCCTCGTCCCTCCTCTTGGCAGCTCCCTGGGCCATCGTTCCAGGCTCCAGATGCCCTTGACTTCCCTCTCGGTCAGCCATGGACCGGGTGGTCATGCAGACCCACTCAGGTAACCCTAACATCTCCAGGTGAGATCTGAGCTCTACTTCTTTCCAAGCAGTATGCTCTAGATCATTGCCTAACAGACAATCTACAGGCATGGCAGGACTCACAGCTACTTTCAGAGTACCAGAGACCCCCCCCACTCAAAGGGAACCCGAGCCACCGGTAGGTGACTCTCGCGGTTGTCAGCGACTATGACCTGGTGGAATGTATTAGGGATTATCTGCTCTGTGGACACCAGCTGACTCTTGATAGTAGTCATACTGGCTCCTGTGTCACGCAGAGCCTCCACCTTCTGCCCATCAATGAGGACCCACTGCCGGTACTTGGAAGTATTTTTAGGCATGTGGACCTTGGACATCATTTCTCCTTCTCCCAGGGACACTAGGGAAATCTCTACCTGCTCCCCAAAGCTAGTGGGGTCCATCTCCCCCCCGAGTGCTACACTAGTCAACCCAGGCGCCTGTCCGGTAGTGGACGGTGCCCTCTTGGGGCACTGTGGATCGCCTTTGTAGTGACCATATTGGTAACACTCCATGCATTTGGGGCTAGATTTTCCTGACCTGTCAAATGTCCCTGGCTTCTTCCCAAATTTGGAAAAGGAAGGGTTGCCACCCCCTCCCTGGGAATTCTTTTGGGGGCCTTTAGAGAGTTCCTTATCTGTAAGTTTATCTCCCCCCTCTTTCTTCTGTTGGGAACCCTGACCACCTTTGTGGGAGTCCCCCCCAGGTACCTTCTTGGACACTCTGGTGCTAACCCAGAGGTCCGCCTCCTCAGCAAGCTTCCTGGGATCAGTCAGCTTACTATCCACTAGGTGCTGGCGCAAATCGGTATAAGTAACATTAAGCATATGCTCTCTCAGGATCAAGTCATATAAACCTTTATAATCTGCTACTTTGTTGCCCCGCACCCATCCATTCAGTGCCTTACTAGAGAAATCAAAGAAATCTACCCATGTTTGTGTGGTTTGTTTGGTGCTGTCCCTGAACCTCTGACGGTATCCCTCAGGGGTCAGCCCAAACTTGGCAAGTAAAGTGGCTTTCTGGAGTGGGTATGTGTTTTGATCCGGTGGGTCCAATGTGAGAAGTGTGTCCCTCCCCAATGGCGGCACATAACCCCACATAGCTACCCCTCATTGCCCTTCAGGAACCTCATGAGCCCTTAGTGCAACTTCATAAGCAGCTAACCATTTATCTATGTCATCTCCCACCACAAAACTGGGCACCACATTTTTGGGTATACGAACCTTCTTTTCTCCAGCAGGTCCTGTCTGTATGCTGCCACCATTATTGCTGGATTCAGACTGTCTTGCCTTGATCTCCAGCTCCTTGAGACTCAGTTCATGAGCCAACAATAGTTTCTTTTCAGCCAACGCTCTTTCAGCTTCCACTTGTTTGGCTGCTCTTTCAGCTTCTGCTTGTTTGGCTGCCCTTTCAGCTTCTGCTTGAATCTGTTTGAATGTTCTTTCAGCTTCAATCTGTTTGGCTGCTCTTTCAGCCTCAGCTTGTTTGGCTTCTCTTTCTGCCCTCCTCTCCTCCTGTTGTGCCTCAATTTTCAGTTTTGCCATTTGCAATTGGAACTCCCTTTCCTCTCTCCTTTCCTCTGCGGTCAGGCTTTGCATGGAGACACTGCTCCCTGGTCTGGAAGGGTGCACAATTGCAGTGGTAACACCATCCATAGATAGTGAAAATCCTTCTGAGGGGCCATTTTCTGGCTCCTCTTCCTCATCATCCTCTAAATGGGCTTCTGCCCAGGCCCTCAGCGCCACTTGAAAGTCCTCCTTTCTGGAGGCCCCTTGGGTGGGTACCCTTAATGCCCTGCAGAATCCTCTTAGTTGTTTGACCGTGTATGTATCCAACTGGACTAGGTCAAAGTCCCCTGTCTGAGACCCAGTCAGAGACATGTTGAGTGAGGATTTAGTTTTTGAAAATTGTCAGGAAAAAAACGGATTTTCAAAAAGAGATAAAAACCAAGTTGACCTTCAACTGTGGGTATGTAGTGAAATACTTAGCTACTGTATGTCACTGCACAAATACAAGTCCTATCCTCACCGCTGATCACCAATGTTAGAAATGGGGTTTTTGGTTGGCAGTCAGGTTACCTCCTGTCCAAGCAAAAGCCCTCACTCTAGTCAGGGTAAGTCACACACTATCCAAGATTATCCTGTGCCCACCCTCTGGTAGCTTGGCACGAGCAGTCAGGCTTAACTTAGAAGGCAATGTGTAAAGTATTTGTGCAATAAATCATACAATACCACCATATAGCACCACAAAAATACACCACACAGTGTTTAGAAAAATATATAATATTTATCAGGATAATTGTAGGTCAAAAAGAATAAAGTTGCAATGGAAAATTGTAGAAATATCACAGGGAAGTGATATAAAGTGTCTTAAGTCTTTAGAATGCAATACAGTGTCTTTCAAGCACAAAGTACCTGGTTTCTGGTAGAAAATCTCCTCAGAGGGCCACAGGAGAAGAGATGCGTGGAAAAAGGGGTGTGTGCGTCGATTTCTCCTCAGCACACACAGACTTGCGTCGGTCTTTTCCACGCGGGGAAGTCGGGCGTCGTTTTCCGGCGCGCAGACAGTCTCTTTTTGTGGATCGCGGGGATTACCAGATGTCCCGGGTCTGTGCGTGGATTCTCCTGCTTGTTTTCCGGCTGCGCGTCGTTCTGCGGGGCTGCGCGTCGAAGTTTCGATCTCACGGTAGGCGTCGCGTCGATTTCTCCTTGGAAGTCGGGCGGCGTTGTCCTTGCGAGGCCGTGCGTCGAAAGTTTGGTCTCACGGCAGGCGTCGCGTCGATTTCTCCTTGGAAGTCGGGCGGCGTTGTCCTTGCGAGGCCGTGCGTCAAAGTTTCGCACTCACGGTGGGCGTCGCGTCGATTTCTCCTGGAAAGTCGAGCGGCTTTGTCCTTGCGAGGTTGTGCGTCGAAGCCTCGATCGTCCCGAGGGCGTCGCGTCGATCAGCGTCGGTGTGCGGCGTTTTTCTCGCCGCGAAACAAGCTGTGCGTCGAAATTTTCGGCGCACGGAGCGTCCAAGTGAAAGGAAGAAGTCTTTTTGGTCCTGAGACTTCAAGGAACAGGAGGCAAGCTCTATCCAAGCCCTTGGAGAGCACTTTCACAGCCAGACAAGAGTTCAGCAAGGCAGCAGGGCAACAGCAAGACAGCAGTCCTTTGTAGAAAGCAGACAGGTGAGTCCTTTGAGCAGCCAGGCAGTTCTTCTTGGCAGGATGTAGTTTCTGGTTCCGGTTTCTTCTCCAGCAAGTGTCTGATGAGGTAGGGCAGAGGCCCTGTTTTATACCCAAATGTGCCTTTGAAGTGGGGGAGACTTCCAAGAGTGGCTAAGAAGTGCACCAGGTCCCCTTTCAGTTCAATCCTGTCTGCCAGGGTCCCAGTAGGGGGTGTGGCAGTCCTTTGTGTGAGGGCAGGCCCTCCACCCTCCCAGCCCAGGAAGACCCATTCAAAATGCAGATGTATGCAAGTGAGGCTGAGTACCCTGTGTTTGGGGTGTGTCTGAGTGAATGCACAAGGAGCTGTCAACTAAACCTAGCCAGACGTGGATTGTAAGGCACAGAAGGATTTAAGTGCAAAGAAATGCTCACTTTCTAAAAGTGGCATTTCTAGAATAGTAATATTAAATCCGACTTCACCAGTCAGTAGGATTTTGTATTACCATTCTGGCCATACTAAATATGACCTCCCTGCTCCTTTCAGATCAGCAGCTGCCACTTCAACAGTGTATGAGGGCAGCCCCAATGTTAGCCTATGAAGGGAGCAGGTCTCCCAGTAGTGCAAAAACGAATTTAGGAGTTTTACACTACCAGGACATATAACTACACAGGTACATGTCCTGTCTTTTACCTACACAGCACCCTGCTCTAGGGGATACCCAGGGCACACATTAAGGGTGACTTATATGCAGAAAAAGGGGAGTTCTAGGCTTGGCAAGTACTTTTAAATGCCAAGTCGAGGTGGCAGTGAAACTGCACACACAGGCCTAGCAATGGTAGGCCTGAGACAAGGAAAAGGGGCTACTTAAGTGGGTGGCACAATCCGTGCTGCAGGTCCACTAGTAGCATTTAATCTATATGCCCTAGGCACCTGGAGTGCACATGACTGGGGACTTATAAGTAGATTAAAAGTTCAATCAGGTATGATCCAAAGTTACCATGTTTACAGAGAGAGAGCATATACACTTTATCACTGGTTAGCAGTGGTAAAGTGCGCAGAGTCTAAAAACCAGCAAAAACAGTATCCAAAAACGAGGAGGGAGGCAGGCAAAAAGTTAGGGGTGACTACCCTAAGGCTGTCAGGTCTAACAATCTGACACTAATACTAGATGTTAATCTTTTGACTGACTGTATTAGGGGCTATTTATTTCTTTATGTATTAACTGTATTATTGTTGGCCTTGTGGATGACATGCATACAACAAGATTCACTTTTTTTAAAAAGCATGCAATGCAATTTCAAGAGAAGTAGAGCTTGAGAAAGCCCTTGGGCTTGGCATGAAGCAAGGGAAGCCAGAGAACTTTCTGTGGATGAGAAGAGGTAGAACTTCAGCTCTCTCTCTTGCCACTGTCCCCCCAAGATTCACAGTAGAGCCTTAGTCATCAGTATAACATTCTCCATTGGTCTTATTGTTTTTATTACAAGAGAGATAAAGATAGGGAACAGAGAAGGGGGACAGAAAGTTTCAAAGGTAATTTAATCTTTGATTGGGATGAGATCAGCTTGTTATGGAGCAAACAAAAAAAAGAAGATTTGGTCATTGATGAAGGGAAAGCAGCTTTGATTCTGGAACAATCTAAATATAGCATTTGGCTAATAAAGAGATAAGAAACAAAATGGATCTTAATAACGTCTGAGCACAGGACCCAATTAGATAATTGTGATGATATATAGAGACAGTAATACTATTTCTCACAAGTACTTTAATTTAATGCAGCAAATCCTGAGTTACTGTTTTTTCTGAGTTGCTCTGGAATGGAATTCAAGCTGACTGACCCCAAAGGTTAAAACAAGGTATCAGGTTCTCAACAAACAACATGGGGTGCGGGTGGGAATCCATAAATTAAAAAGGACATTTCAGAAAGCCCATAAAAATTGAATAAGAAGTGCTTTCCAGAATACTTCAGACAAGAAGAAAGATGATGGAGAAAGAAACTTTTGAAGTCTCCTGTGTGATACCTTTGTGTCTTGCCTACCTGTCACAAACTGGGGCTAGAGATACTATGAATTGGTTAGTTGTGCTTGAGTTAGGGAAGAAGTAGTCCAAACCTGCTTGCACTACGTTCCTTTCTGTGAAGAAGAGGCTGGTCATCAATGACAGAGCGTCTGTCCTGTCTAGACCGTGCCTGCACACAGAGAACCCACTGTGTGACAGCATACTGACAGTTAATGAGAATTATCGGCATGTCATGAACTCTTGCATATGCTATCAAGGCAGCTGTTGTTTAGGATAATCAGGTGTAATTGCCCTTATGGTTCACAGAGTCTCTGCTAAGCAGTTGTGATCAATGGTGCTGCACTCAAGTCCTCGTTACACAGATCACTTGTTTCCCTTTCCAAGATCTGTTGTTTTCTTAGAATTTGCATTAAGGAACACTGTAATACAGAGAAGTACTCAGCAAAGTCATGTTGTTGATGCAAACTCATTTTGTATCTGAACTCTAAGACTTGGATTTGTTACATTATACCAAGTGTTAACCTGGCCAGAACAGGATGAATCTTTCAACTACATTATGATGCACATATATGTACAAATGTCATGCATAATTTCCTCGTGTTCTAAGGCACACACACATAAATCACTATGAAGTAATATCAACAGAATATTCACATTGTTCATTATTTTACAGTCCCACACATGTTAAGTGGAATCGAAGAAGGTGCAGAATTTACAGTTACCAAGCTAATGCAGATGAGCAGTCTATACCTTGCCTTGCCTTCCTCATTTTATGACTGCATATATGGTATTTTAACCTCTGAAGTTGTTGATGCCTGCCTAAAAGACTCACTATTTTCTCAATTTTAGGAATGTGTGTTTGATTTTTCAATTTGCCATAACTATCACTGTAGGAAACAGTTGCCTGCGTGCAGGTTGCAGAATCAGCTACACGGGGTATGTGTGCAAGATCCTTAATAAACCCTCATATCAAAACTATGGTTTTTCACCTTTAACTTAATGCTCTGATTTCCTACAAGCTTACTCCAGTCATTTCAGAGCAGTCACCATATTGTTTGATTGATATGATCTCCATTTCAAGGTTAAAGTTGGGACTGAAGTACCACAGATGGCAGAGACGTTTTACCTCCTTGATGACTAATACACTGAGGATCTTGCTCAAAGTAAGGTGAAAAAGTGGTGTTAGGATACCTTCCTATTGGGCTGAAGAGGTAACTCTCTCTTATATTTGGTATTAGTATATATTAGAAACTTACAGTGTTATTCAAAGATGCTAGGTAAGCATGAAGTAAGGTACAAACATGCAGTAAATTTCAGAGTCCCGGTTTAGTGCAAATTGGATCAATAGTCACCAATTTCTCTAAATATTACCAGGAGGAATTTGTAAGGGAAAGAAAAAATGTAGAAACTGTGTGGTTTTAACAGCCAGTAGGACAAAAATCTCATTTGTAACCCATTCCAACATAGGAAAATATTAATCTTACTCCAAAACTGCCCAGGATTACAAAGGCAATATTTCATAACAGCAGTTCTCCCAGACTATTTTATTAAGAAAATAACATGAGTAGAAGCAGTCACACACCCTGTTCAGTGGTGTTTATAAAGTCTGATCTCTTTATTTAAATGTGGGTATTTTAGGTCAGCCTGTGCAACACCACTTCAATTTCTTCTAATATCTTTAGAATATATTTCTAGGTCTGGGAAAAAAACCTAATTCTGGTGTGAGTATATGGAATGGCCCAAGGTATCCGAGATCCCAAAGAACTGCCATTCAGGTAAAAAACTAAGTGCTGCTTGTAGCCGGTAAGAGAGACATCAAAAAACAAGTGGGAAGAAATGCCTCCAAATATCTCATAGAGGAAAATAATATTACCAAATAAATGTGTTACAGTTTAGAAAGAGGTGGAATACGAAGTGTCTCGTTTCTCGCCCTTTCCCCCTCCTGAGGCTTAAGTCAAAGCTAGCTTTTTTTTGATGCATTTGTTGGTGGTTGGAAACAAATAGTTTCTACTTGCTTTGAGTTTGGTTGCCATTGCTGAACTTGGACTGATAGCCTTGACACTCTTGTGTTGTTAACTTAAGGGTTGCAGATGAACGCTTGGCGTAAAAACTCCAGCATTGCTACACTGAAATCATAGACCTTGTGAACTGAGCCTCTAGTGATGGAGCAGAGCAAGGCCACATTTTGCAGGGGCAAAATAAAGACAATCCACACTCATATACTGTATTGACCAATATTGGCAATAATTGTATTGTAAAGTACATTTCTCAAACTATCAACTGAAACAGTAACGGTTTTGAGAAACAGTTCTGATCAATCAATCAAGGATTTATAGAGTGCACTAATCACCCGTTAGGGTCTAATGGCGCTGGGGGGGGGAGCTACTGGTCGTAGAGCCATGTCTTGGTGTGTTTCCTGAATGTCAAGAGGTCTTGGGTCTGGTGAAGGTGGAGCAGTAGGGAGTTCCAGGTCTTGGCGGCTAGGTGAGAGAAGGATCTTCCTCCGGCGGTGGTGCGGCAAATGGAGGCGAGGGCGAGGCTGGCGGAGCGAAGATTGCAGGTGGGGGTGTGGAAGGTGAGTCTGTCGTTGAGGTAGGCTGGGCCTGTGTCGTGGAGGGCCTTGTGTGCGTGAATGAGGAATTTGAAGGTGATCCTCTTTGATACTGGTAGCCAGTGAAGATCTCTGAGGTGGGGGGAAATGTGGTCACGGCTTGGGATGTCCAGAATGAGGTGGCGGATGCGTTCTGGATTCTTTGCAACTTTGTTAGGAGTTTGGCTGTTATTCCTGCTTATAGGGCATTTCCGTAGTCCAATCGGCTGCTGACCAGGGCGTGGGTGACAGTGTTCCTGGTTTCGAACGAAATCCACTTGAACATTTTGCGGAGCATGCAGAGAGTGTTGTAGCAGGAAGAGGAGAGGGCATTGACCTGCTGAGTCATGCTGAGTGTGGAGTCCAAGATGAAGCCTAGGTTGCGTGCGTGGGTGGTGGGTGAGGGCGCAGTTCCTAGGGAGGTGGGCCACCAGGAGTCATTCCAAGTTGAGGGGTTGGTGCCAAAGATGAGGATTTCTGTCTTGTCTGTGTTTAACTTAAGGTGGCTTGATTCCATCCAGCTGGCGATGGTGTGAAGTCCGTTGTGGAGGTTGTTTTTCGCAGTTGTAGAGTCTTTTGTAAGGGAGAGGATGAGCTGAGTGTCGTCTGCGTAGGAAACTATGTTGATGTGGTGGGTTCGTGCGATGTTGGCGAGGGGGGCCATGTAAACGTTGAAGTGCGTGGGGCTGAGCGAAGATCCTTGGGGAGCGCCACAGATGATTCTGGAGGCTTCTGACAGGAACGGTGGGAGGCGGACTCTCTGGGTTCTGCCTGAGAGAAATGACGAGATCCAGTTGAGAGCCTTGTCGCAGATTCCAGGGTTCTGGAGGCATGTGCGGAGAGTGTGATGATATACCGTGTCGAAAGCTGCAGAGAGGTCCAGGAGGATGAGTGCTGCTGTTTCTCCTTCGTTGAGCATGGTCCTAATGTCGTCTGTGGCAGCAATGAGTGCAGTCTCGGTGCTGTGGTTTCTGCGAAATCCAGATTGGGAGGTGTCGAGTACCTTGCTGTCTTCCAGGAACCGGGATAGTTGGCTGTTTACGATTTTTTCGATGACCTTGGCTGGGAAGGGAAGGAGGGAGATCGGCCGGTAGTTCTTGGGGTCATCTGGGTCTTCCTTTGGTTTCTTCAGCAGGACGTTGATTTCTGCGTGCTTCCATCTTTCTGGGAAGGTGGCTGACTCAAAGGAGCTGTGGATGGTTTTGCAGAGGTGAATGTTGATGCAATAATAAATTACTTCAACAACCAGCATAAATATTCATTAATATGCCCCTCACACATGTGTATACCTGACAGAAACACTGGATGAACAGCAAAAAAACGTGTGGGTCACGTGCAAATCAATGCTATTCAGACACATTGGGGGTGATTCCAACTTTGACGGGTGGCGGAGGCCGCCCGCCAAAGTTCCCCCAACAGAATACCGCCACGCTGTCAGAAGACCGCCGCGGTTATTCTGTGTTTCCCGCTGGGCTGGCGGGCGACCGCCAGGAGGCCGCCCGCCAGCCCAGCGGGAAACCCCTTCCCACGAGGAAGCCGGCTCCGAATGGAGCCGGCGGAGTGGGAAGGGTGCGACGGGTGCAGTTGCACCCATCGCGATTTTCAGTGTCTGCATGGCAGACACTGAAAATCTTTTTGGGGCCCTCTTACGGGGGTCCCTGCAGTGCCCATGCCATTGGCATGGGCACTGCAGGGGCCCCCAGGGGCCCCACGACACCCCTCACCGCCATCCTGTTCCTGGCGGTCAAAACCGCCAGGAACAGGATGGCGGTGAGGGGGTCGGAATCCCCATGGCGGCGCAGCAAGCTGCGCCGCCATGGAGGATTCCTCAGGGCAGCGGAAAACCGGCGGGACACCGCCGGTTTTCCCTTTCTGACCGCGGCCATACCGCCGCGGTCAGAATGCCCTTGGGAGCACCGCCAGCCTGTTGGCGGTGCTCCCGCGGTCGTTGACCCTGGCGGTCAATGACCGCCAGGGTCAGAATGACCCCCATAGTCTGCAAGAGCAAATAGTGTTCTTCCTAAATCCAGTCACATGGGAAATAACACCAGTTTCAAACGTCGTGCTTGGAACTAATGCCCCATGCCAGTGAACATCCCAACAATCACTGAACAGACCACCTGTCAGGATGTCTGTCTTTGTGTGCTAGGACACAAAAGCAGGATATACATCTGTATTATCGAGGTGCTGCCAGTAAAATGAACATGTTTTAATCTATAAAAGAATTGTAGGTAAAATCAGGGTTCATTGAGTTACTGTGCCATAGATTGCATGCCTATCAATTAACTAAACATTTCTTCCTGTAGAAGGTGGATAATACACAAAAACACTATTATCCCTCCTACAACGTTGACCAGTAACCACTGAGGAAAAGACATTGGTAGTCAAATATCACTACAGTGTTCCCACGCATTTATATGGACATAATGGTGGTAATTTAGAGTTTGCCGGATGTGTGGCAACCATGAAAAAAAGAATGGCAGCCGCGCACTCCTCTACCACACGCTCCCTTTACCTTAGTTGGATGTGGGGAAACCACAGGATTTCTGAAGACAGAGCCTCAGCTGCTTCCTGGTTGTAAAACTGACCTGATGGCATGTCTATCACTTGGCTGCCACATTACATTGATTATCACTCCTCCTAATTTAGGGTGCTTTATCCATCACTCATTTCCCTGCCTCAGTCCACCATCAAAGCATGGTAGACCCAGGTAGGGAAAACTTACAATAGCGTCCATGCACAGGGGCAAAAAAGGCCCAGGACAACTGAGCCATTGAGTTTTCTTTTTCAGAACCAAAATCCACTTTGATGATCGGATTCAGATAAAAGAAAACCAATGCTAAGTGGAGCTAAAAAACATGCTGGACAGCCTGGCATAAGTAGTGACATAAATCCATCTTCTATACTGGTGGGTGTATTTTTGGCACAGAGATCCCTGCCATGCAGTCTGTGATTTCTATTTATGGTGGGTGGTCCTCCACCAGATGTAAGGTGGCTTTCAGGCCTTGTGCAAAAATATAAATGGCAGCCACTCTTTTAGAGTACAGAAAACAGATAGAATGTATACTGAAAATAACATCACTCTCAAATACCAGACCTCCTAACTCACATGGTGCCACTATGGGGCTTACGATTAACGCCGCCCCCCACCCGATTTACATGGTCTTCCAGTGAAGAGCCGATATTACACATTACCACAAAGGATGAGTTGAAAACCCATTCCCAGAGCCGGTTTCCAGATCATGTCTCTTGACCGTGCACACCCAATGTTGGTTATGGTGTGTCAATTATATTTTGTATAAGTGGAGAGGTTATGCTGATGGGTCAAACTGCCTTAGCAAGGGCTTGGCACTAAGCCCTACCTTCTCGCACACAGCGACATTTCGTTTTAGACTGAGGCAGGTCTGAAATATCTAGAAAATAATTACAAACTAAAAGGTTGAGAAGTAAAATTAAAAGGAAATTGCCATGCATTCTGATTTACCAATCAGGTGCAGCTGTGCTTATGCTATACCTCACTTTACTAATTAATGTTAGATAAACATAGCGAAGAAAACAACATTGTGTATCATCTGCCAAGGAAACAGATTTAGGCCACAGGCAAAGTGTATGCACAAAATAAACAGGATCCGATATTACAGCAGCGGTGGCTGCGAAAGCAGGCTCTCAGCCAAGTATAGACCCGTCTTTACAGCTAGACTTAGTCGTCAACACACGTTTCTCATCCGACAGATGTTAAGGCAAATATTGAGAAGGAAGGGCGTTCATCTGGGAGCGCTAATGCCTAATGATATTAGAACATGGCCTCCCTTCAAGCGCAAAATGTTCATTTCTGCCATTCACGTTTAAGACTACTGTCGTTGCAAATAAATGCGAAGTGCTACAAACTGTTAAAAGTTATTACCATAAATCCTGTCGTCAAGTGTTGGCCGAGTGCATGTGTTTCACAAGAGGTGAAATTGTCGTTGTATTTCCTAAACTATCCTTTCCCGGATGTAAATAATATATCACGAACTTACTTTTGCTTCCAGTTTTTCAAGTAGGCAGCTGCATGGCTCAGCCTCGGTGCCCCACCCCGCTTTGTCAGCTCTCTAAACGTTCACTGAATTTCTAGACTGAGAAAACAGATTTGCTGGCACAACAAATTCTCTTATGCTCTAGGAAATAACACGGTAACTAATTAAAGTTTAAAATAGTTCAAACATGAAGCATACAGTCAATCAAATCCAGTTTACAGGGTACCCTTCTTTGGTATAAAGATATTTCTCAATTAATCAGGGAGTCCCTGTCTTAAGGAACATGTGAACAAAAGAAGGAGGTGGCCTACAGACCTAAAATAGTCAGTGAATTTTAACTACATATGCAACCTGGGTGTAAGTGTCAAGCTACTGTGGGGTGCTATGGTATATTATGTTAAACAGATTAAGTGCGGAGTCATCGTCTGTGCATTATCGCACTGGTTGGTATGGCGGCACCATTCAAATTAAGCACGAAGATACCAAGTTTTAACACCCTCCTGAACTTAAGGAGGTTAGGCTAGGTGTAAATGTCTATCATTTAGAAGTTCCATAACCAAGCCACTTGCACAGAGAAAGACCTTCTTATCCAGACCTTCCTGGAGATTGAGACAAACAGACACAGGGCATTTATAGGATGAACAACAAGTATCAACTCACTAACCATATATTTGCCAGATAAAAACATGGAAGACGCTGATAAAAAAAAATGTTATGTGTTAAGGATAATAGTCTTTGATTTATTCATTTTTATTAAACCTATCAGCCTTAGGGTGGTCTTCCTCCAAACATTTTGTCTTACTTCTCCATATTTTTGTGCTCTTGATTCTGTTGGCCTTAGGACTCAGTGCACTTTTCCACTGCTACTCAGTGATTAAGTGTGTGTGCTCATTCTTTTAAACATGGTAACACTGGCTTATCCCCAACTGGTATATTTATTTCACTTATAAGTTCCTAGTAAAGTGGTACAGTGTGTACCCAGGGTCTGTAAATTGAATGCTACTAGTGGCAGGGATGTGGAATGTACTAAAATAGCTACTTGTCCATGTGACAAGCTGCTTTATAAATCTACTTATCCTGTAAAAAATCTAGTTGTCCCTTTGGTGCATGTAATACAGCAACATTGATGGCAGCAACCTATCATATAAGAGCTCTGAAAATAGAATGCTGATTATGCTAGGGCTAAATACTGTAGTAAGGCTTGAACACAACCAATTGCCTTATTTTGTCACCTTTCTGCAGATCTGCATGCTGGGGCTGGAAGTGCCGGTAAGCAATAGTTCCAGGGAATAAATGCCCTTTTGAGTCTCTGCAAACCTACTAACTTACATGTATTAAGGGTTTTCGCCAGCTCTTTTATAATCTTTTCCATACTGAGAATGGTTGGAAATGTATTCCTCTCAAGGGCAGAAATAAAACTTCTTCCAGGGTTGGGAAAAAAGTGGTTGTAGTGAAAGTGAACTTGCAAATGCTCAACAGATTTTCGTATGAGCAAATCTACACATGCATATTTGCTAATGCTAAAATACAGTTCACAAATATTTTATATCAGTACAATTTTCTGGTCTACTCGTGTAAATTCTTGTGAATTCACAAAATACATAAATCTGCACTAATGCAAAGACATCTATGCTGGGTGCACTTTTGTGACTTTCTTTAAGAACTGGCCCCTAATTAGGTCTGGTGTTGACCAAGACACTGCTTTTCTTAAAATTCTATCTCTCTTGCACTTTCTAATCTTGTGTTGGCTGGATTCACTCTGCATGATCGTAATCTGCTCTTTCATAAGTAGCATATTGGGGCACAAAGTAGTTTTGATCAGTGCCAGGAACTACTATGGCAATATGTGCTTTGAGAGACAAAAAATATTTTTCTGCCAATGTTTGTTTCAATGATGAGGGCCCAACAGCTCCCACAACAATGAACTTTTACAAAAGCTATGTCAAAACCACACACGCATTGACAAATCTAAAAGACTGACCACCAATGTCAGACCTATTGGCTTTGCCAGAACTTGTTTATTTTCATAATCCCCATAATCTTGTTGAAGTTGGTTACAATGATTTTTCTATTATGACTATGTTTGGTAATACTAACATGCATCAACGCATTTTACTAAATGATGCTTCATAGAAATTATACCCAAAATTTCAAAGTAAGTTAGAAAAACATTTTTTTCCTAGATGCATTTTTGTAAACATTTTATTTTGAACGCAAAGAATCATCAATATTACTTGGAAGTATCTTCAAATATTTACATCTAATCACAAAGCATACTGGGACCATTATACATAGCATCATATAGTTGAACTTACAAACGTGTGTACAATGTTTTTACTGGAACCACTGTCAGTAAAGCAGTCTGGGCTTACAGAATGTATTTAGAGCGATCACCCCGATAATAAAGGTTTTGTATTAATGAACCATAAATGCAAGTTAGAGCACCAGTAACATAAGGACATAAATATTACCCCAACTTCAGACAATCCCCTTCCCTGTGCCATAATGTGGCACTGCAAACTGGCAGCCAAAGAGTTTGTGAACCCGGGTTCTGGGCATGCTTGTCCCAAGGACAAAATAAATAGGAAAACTTGTTATCCTTGACCCAAAACAATATGTCCTCGGTATTGGGCTACAGGCATTCCACACCCCTGTAGGGGGGGCTGGAGCACTTGTGCTACCCACTTAAATAGCCTTCCAAACTTGCCTCTGGCTTGGCACTGCTGCCTGTGTGGGCAGTTTTAAATTGACATTTCGACCTGGCAAAATCAACCTTTTATCAGGTCTGCAACTTCCTTTTTACTACATATACGGTACCCCTAGGGTAAATCCTAACCAGCACATTGGGTAGATTGCAATGCATTTAAAAAGAAGTTTTACATGTCCTAATGGTGGAAATCTCTTAAATTCATTTTCACAGTTGTAAAGACTGCATTCTCCCTTCAGATAACACTGGGGTTAACTTATTACATTTAATAAGAATAACTTCCAATTTGGAACAGGTCAACAGTTCATGTCTGGTGTCCTTGGAATAGTAATGAAAAATCCTCTTTTATCGTAAAGATGGACTATGAATTTTAATTTTGTGAATGACACTTTCAGAAAGTTGACATTTTCCTGCCTTTGCCATTTAGTGCCTACAGCCTGAGTCTGAGCCACATAACTAGGTGTAGTTGGCAGTTGGCCTTTGTGTATTCCTCCCAGACAGCCACACACAATAGAAAGCTTAGGTGTGCCTAAAGGGACCATTACTTGCAGGGTGGGGGATGGGCACAGCCCAACTTCCACTTGAATAGGTTGTGTTCTGTCTTCAGGCAAACGATAGCCTACCCCATTGAGTTAGTCTGGGACCAGAGCAGTGGAGCAAGAAACCTGAGTGCTTCAAAGGAAATCCTCTCAAAGCTTCTTACACTTCAACGGCAGCACCAGGTACAAATATTTGACCTGAGACACCAACTCTTATGTAGATTTCTGGACCTGTGGAAGACTCTGCTAGGACGAATGGCTGCTGTGCTGCAGAAAGGACAGCCACTCTGCTGTCCTGCTATCCTGCTGTGCTACCCTGCTTTTCAGCTGCATTGTGAATTAATTATTTTGGTGACTTAAGTAATTAAAGTGGATAATGGTGACATTTGAGAATATGGAAAGCAAGTGCAAGAATTTCCTTAGGATTTGAAGTTGGTAAAAACACTCTTAGTGCTTGCTTTAAGACGTAGCCCAATAAATATTTCTGACTCAATCACAACTTTAAAAGGGTCCAGTGGGGTGCCATAAAACCCTGTCTTGCTATTTTCTCCATAGATTTTAAGTTTCTATAAATACATATAGACATCACATTCCTGCCATGCAAGATTGGATAGGTCATATTTGGAGTTTTGCCTATTCAGCACAAGTTGGTCATTGCTGACTTACATTTAAATAGAATAGTCTATGAAATGCTCTGACAGTATACGAATATTGAGAAGAAGGGGAGAGAAAATGGATCCAAGTAGGACCTGACAAATCAAAGGGCACCAAAATGGTGTGATTGTCTGAACCACCACAATTTTATAGTGATTGAACTGGAAGAATATTGTCAAAGCTAAAGCTGTTCCCTACATTCCACAACTCACTGCTTGTCTTTCTGCAGTTGATCTATGTTGCCAAAAGTTGTGGATAACTCTGACGGGATGAAAATTGCATCCTTGCCACCATAAGCAGTCTCTGGTCATTTAAAAACTGACTCTATCAACAATTATGTTCCCATTCATGACCTAAACCTCATCTGTTGTGGTTGGACAATGTACCTTGCCTCAGCGAAATTTTGCAGCTGATTTTCACCCACCTTCTCCCTAGTTTTTTTATCTTTTTAAACGTTTGGAGATGAGAATAAATATTGCTGTGAAGGCCTGACATAGAGATGCATTTACAAGAGAAGCACAAATAAGATATTTTCTATTGCACAGAGACAAATTTGCCACATTGTGCAGATCTTTGCTTATCACTGATACAAGAGTTTTCAAGATTTTAGCTTGGCAAGCAACAAGAGTTTTAGCCAGTAAGTTGACAATCCTTAATGAGAATGTTGAATGAGGCATGATTAAGTAGCCAAGTGCAGTTGAATAAGACTAGTATCTCACCAGTATTTGTGTTTGTAAATTACATGAGACAGGAAAACCTGCCTCTTGTTCCATCAGTGTTCCTCTGATATTCTTAATATTCTTGTGACAGTAAGTGACTAAAAATGTGGATATTGAGTGTGAAGGTAACTGAGTGGCTGCAGGAGGGAAAGGTTAGATTCATGAAAAGTAACTATTTTGAAAAAACGTCCCAAGCATCAGACAGGGAGGGCAGTTTTCAATTCCAATATGCCAAATCAGTCTTCTGATAAGATACCCTCATGTCACATTGTTGTGATATAGGGAGTTGAAAAAGCATCCATCATTTGGTCCACTAGTCAACACATCTTTCCTTATAATTGTCTTAAAGTGCCCAGACTACATAATCGCTGCACTTTAGGTCCTTGGGTTGTATACTAAACAAATTCAAAATGTCCTCTCACACCCACAAATGATTTATTGCTCTAAGATGGATATTTTGCTAATACTTCAAAACAGACCAGCTGGCCAAACATCTACATTGAGATTCCAAAATACTCTCAATAACATGCCAACCTACTCACAATTTGGGGTATTTTTGTCCACTACCAATACTCCTCCCTATGGAATTCTCCCTATCTCTCGGGAAAATGTCATTATTGAATAATGGTAAAATTATTGCATACATAAGCCAGATGTGGCACCTTCCCAACCACAGATCAATCGACCACATATTTACCCCAAGTTCATAAAGTGTTACATTTATTCTAGGACACATAAATGGAAACTTAATTGGAGGACATTCCCAAAAACTTCTGAAATTACATGTTGCTGTGGGAATAAAGACCACAGTACAAGAAACCTTCTGCCCACAGAATGCAGAGTGGAAAAGTACAACGTTATGGCAGATGTATTCAAACAGCAGCAAAGAGTGAAGTAAGGATGCTTTCTCAGCTAGGCAATCATCAAATCACATTGCTGGTCAGGTAGTCACCATGGAGGAATTCTCGGCCACTGTATTACTACTTTTAAACCAAAGTAAATACACAAACCAAAGACCACAATTTTGGTGCTTAAGGAATATGACTAATACAGTATCAGTTTAGGCTAAATTTTAATTAATGGAGGACATGTACAAACACTTAGCACTAAAAGTTCATGCTCCAAACACTTGAATGCAGCCACAAAATGTAGGTAGGAAGCAGCCAACCAGTCTTCTAATCTGTTTAACTATATATCTTAATTAAGTCATTGCATTATTAAACAGTTAGTCACATAATGTCCGGACATTTTTTCCTACTGAAGTGATGCAAAGAGCAATATTAATTTAATGGAATCAGTGTAATGTTTATTCCGTTAAAAACTAATTAAATTCTACTGAAACTCCCTGAAGATTAGCAGACCTAAGTTGACCTCCGGAACTTTTCAATATTTTGGAAAGGGCTTTAAGCTAGGCAAAGTCAGACCATTAACCAACTTATCAATGAAGTCCGCGGTGACTGGTCGGTCAGTGAGACCCAGGTGCAAATGGTGAATATTTATGTGCAGTGATTATCAGACATAGCATCATTTGGCCATACTGTGTGATAAACTGTAAAACTGCTACGAGTGGTCTGCTTTTACCACATCATTGACAAGATAAAAATGCATCAAAGGGTGGACAAAATTCCGGCCGCTACAAAAAACAGGTTGGTGATGATGTTACTACACAATATGCCTGATTTTGTCTTGTTTAACTCACAAGGGACAGGCAGCCTAGCTGTAACAGTCATACAGCTCTTTGTTTTAACATCACTACTTTATACCTAACTTACAAGCAACCCCACAGTAAGTTATTCTGCCTTACCCATGGTAGAGATGTTCTTGTTTTAGGAAAGGTTGAGCAGCATAAATATAAAAGTGGCCAACTAAAGGTGCGCCCTATTTAATCTTCACACTGGCATAATAATTAGATATCTTCCAAACCCACACATTAATCCGGTTTTCACACGAAATGGTTATATTCACTGTTGGGAAAGGTCAGTTATCTTAATCTATACGTTTTACACTGTTAATCAAACATTATCCTTATGTCCCCTGCTGAGAGCTATATTGCTTAGTAAAGGCCCTGAGTGAGAGTTGTAAGCCAGATCAATAGAAGAGAGCCGATAATAATGGAGAGGGCATTTAACAACAGGTATTCCCTGAGGCAGACGGGGGCTATGACCTATTAGAACACTTACCCTCAGAGTAGAATGTTCTAAATTAAATACTGAGAAACAGAAAATCCAACATTGCAGTGTTGGACCAAAAGGTCTATCCCAGCCAATATAGGTAGTGAGCCACTTCACCGTCATTGATGGAGCACTCAACAGTCCAATGTTTTAATTATAATTACATAACGCATATAAAACCAATTATTACTTGAAAATAGATTCACATTGCAGGGAAGGCGCAGGAGATGAAGGACCTGTCGCACTGGAAAAACGCAAAACTGCACTGAGTGTGAATGAATGCACTTTTGCAATATGCAATGTAATATTATTAAAATTCCTCTGCTAATGTTTCTGCTATTTAAGGCTCGCCCTTTCATCTATCAAGAATGAGTTCTAGCCACTTACCACTAAGTGGATCCTGTCAGTTGGCGGGGACACACCAGTGAGCAATTAGTCAAATGTGCTTGGAAAATAGACTAGAATTCAAAATCCACTCGACAAAACACCACCAAAATTGGGCCACAATGTATATGTACTAACCAGCATGACCATATGTTTATTTGTTTACATATTTATTTAGGGTGGACACTTTTCTGAATTCAAGTTGAAAATACTGTATTTCAATGCTTTTAAGGAGAATTATATTTACCATTACCTGGGCAGTCATCTTGTTCAGGCCCAAGCAATTTTAAAAGTAATAAAATTGCAAAAAATTAATCCTTCTGATGTGGATTACTTCAAAATGTGAAATATGCATCTACATTGTCATTAGATTTAGGGCCTGGGATCAAAATTACCATAGTTTTCTTGTTCGGGTTGAGAGGTGATTTCATGTGAGGTTTAAGATATCTATGTAGAGAGCTATGGCATAATTCCCTGATGCTTTCCTAATCTGGAACGTTTGCTCTCTTTCATGAGGTTTTTTTGATTCAACTAAGAGCAGATAACCAAACTGTGCCTGAGTTTGTCAGGCACTCTTTCTTCACTGGACAATTCTTCCACATCCATTTGTCCTCTTCACATTTTTATGAATCTTGAATGAAGTTGGTTAAAACAAATGTTCTACTATCACCTGTGCTTCGTATTGTAATTGCTTAGAGTTCTGCAAATAGCCAGATTCCCCACATAGGAAAACCTGAGGGATTTTATGCTTATTATGGATGAAAAAGTAGGCCTGATTATGTCTATGCTGTATGCTTTCTACAAATAGATAGAGGGACTAATTGTGGCATAAAGAGGGATTGCTGTGACTGACTAGACTTGTGGATATTAATGAATCCCTCTAAGAAGATGGATAGATTGAAGATATGACATAATACTCTAAGGATTTGACAGAGTTTGGACGAACTTCACAGGTGTAAAAAAATAGATCCATGCACAATTTGTAGTATATTCAGTTATACATACAATGAAATCATCAAAATACAGACAGAATTAATATATTGCAAATTCTATGAAGTGGTAATCCTTGAAATCTGGCATGGATCACACCCTACTGACACTATCATTAATTGCATTGCTCTGTAGACAGACAGCGGATGAACACTAACTTGTGCTCACACAGTCTGTGCTTAGAAGTTCCAGACATACTTTTCTTCTCTCAGCCTGGTAACAGGCTTACTTGTGTCGTTAGTACAGTGCACGTAAGGGTGTGAAAGCAAGTTTATACAGAAAGCCATGCCTATTGTTAACACGGTACTAATGTACGATTAAATCCTTGTGCGTCACTAAAGGATTCATGTAAGAAATTACCATTTTGATCCAAAATAATCTTCCAATCAACTAAAGGTGCAAATATACATACTTTGTTCTTCCTTTTATTTGTAAAAAAACATCTTGCTAGTGTTATAGCACATCAAACATGCTAAACCGGAAACGCATAATGAACTTACATTTTGTAAAAGCTGTATACAGAGCTAATGGTTGCAGTCAATGGTGTGACCTGGAGAGTAACAGAGGTACCTTTCACCTTCAAAAGCAAACAAGGACTGTAAGCAATTCTCTTAAGCCATGTGTTCGCATCATCCGTAGATCCTGGCTCAAGGTTTCGACGGAGTCGAAAAGGTCAAAATGCTACCCTCCAATGTGCTGTTTCAAAATGAGAACGGGAAACACATTAATGTGTCTGGTGGCAGCCAGCTAGGAGCATAATTCGTGAAAGATGAAAACAACCCACTCAGAAACAACTCCTTGCCCTTCCTGGCTACCGGTGTTTGATGTTTCACTGTTTCAGTGAGGTGAACTCAGAGTGGAAAGGATGGTTCTCTCCATGTTTAAAATGGGATTTTCCCCGAGGGTTTTGCTGTAATCGTTCACAAATCCTCATAGCGTAAAACTATCTAAAACCTCCTTACAGGTCACAAGTGAGAGATTCCCTTGAGGATCCTTTCAAACCACACTCTCCGACACTTGTTCTAAATCTGCCGCCATGCATAGACAACAGGATCGTGAGGTACAGCCTTTCTGCCTTTTACAGGGGAATAGTTATTTAAATTTTACTGAGTTTATGAGACATGGTCGCCACGATGTCATAAAATGTCAACGCAGTAAAAACAATCAAATCGGGCTACCCATTTCTATGCATAATATTACAGCTGCAACCAATCAGCTCTATCCTTTCAAGATCCATTTCAGAACCCTTTAGGTTGAGTTTTACGTGGGCGGACTGGCCAAAAATATACTACCAGCATGCTTATGCTGTTTGGCTGTGTAAAATACTGGCGTTTTCCACGTGGGAATGATCTAACAAAAGAATGAATGGACAGGTGATTAAATGAATGAATGATTTGGTGCAGTGCAGCCCTGTAAACTGAATCTCCTTGAACCTGTCTGTGGAATCCATAATCATCAAGGCAACCAGTTGGAATCTGATCACAGCACACTAGTACTTCAATGTGGAATTTTGACAGTAGAAATAGATTTCCCCTGCCCTGTTGGCTAAAAAGTGTTTGTCTAATGAGCACAATGTGCCACACCTAGGTTGTCAGGGTCACGCCAGATCAGGTGACAGCCTCTAGGCACTTGACCTCATCTGCTTGGCCAGCCCCGCTCTCGGCTACCGTTCGCATTTTATGTAGTTTGCGCTGACGAGTCTTTCTTTGTTCGTACGCTGTTTACTAAATATGTGGCATTGGCAGCACACGTATTCATATTCCTAGATATAGGTTTCTCGGCGGGGATTTTAACGAGCACAGCACGGTGACAGGCACCTCTCCTCGGGGTTGCAGAGACTCAAATCACATGGCCGTTTATTTAAAAACAAACCACAAGCCTAAGGCTGTGGTCTAGACAGCAGAACCATCCACCGAGTATGTCCCACTGTGCAGGATGCCAACACTGACCCCTTCCCGTCCCATGTCACCTGCCTGCTGCCCTTCCAGCCCCGGGTTACCACAGCCCGAGAGCCGCGCACTCCCCTCCTTCTGCGGGCAAGGCAGCGTAGGCACTCACCGGGCTACTGCAGGTGCTGTTGTTCGCTGCGGCGCTGCTCTTCCTCCGGAGCGTCAGGCCGCTTCTCAGAAGGCCGGGCAGTTCCCGCAGCTTGTGCTTCAGCTGCACTTGCTGCTCCCGGGCGCCGCGGCTCCGGGGGCCCGCCTCGCCCCCGCCGCTGCCCGTGGCCATGTCCTTGGAGGCGGCGGCGGAGGCGCATTCAGGCGGGGACAGCGTCCTCCCGCGCCCCAGCACGGTCATTCTTCATCGCTCGCCGTCTGCTCGGTGCCCGGTCCGCACTGAGGGTTTGCGGCGCGGCAGTGCCCGCGAGACGCGCTGCTTGCCCTTGGGTGCCGCGCGCTAGTTCGACAACCCGAGCTGGGCTCGCATCCTGCGCGCACACCGCTCACACATTACACTGTCAGCGCTGCTGGGATCCGAGCCGACTCCTCCCTCGCCCGCTCTGGTTCACACCTTGCTGCTGCTGGGACAAGCTCGCTGCGGAGGCGCAGCAGACGGCGCGCCGGAGAGCCTCTTGGCATCACACTGGCTTCGTGGTGACCACCTGCCCAGACTTGGAGGGGTGACCTTAGTTTTTGAATTAGGAATTCAGAGACTATAACAGCCCCTTGGTGCTGTTCATCTGCCTCGGCGCTCTTTTAGATGCTACCCATTTTTCAAAATGTCAATGAGTATGTATTTTCAAAGGTTTCCTTAACTAGGTGGAGTAGTGGGGGGTGCGAAGTAGGGCTGGTTGGGCCGGGTGCCTTTCCTGTGTATAGTTCAAGGAAGGCCAATGTCCAAAGTAATCGGGCTATGGGTAGTAAGAATAAACATGATAGCTCGGCATATTTAGGTCAACGTCCTTGCTGATTTGCTCTTGAATGCGCAATCTGTAGCACGTTAAATATTGTTGCATTTTGCAGCAACGTTTGTGTTGCAGAATGAGAAGTGCCACTTCTGGAATCACAGTGAAGAAGCTGGTATTGGTCCATTAAACGGCATCCCTTTGAGGATAGTTGTCTGAATCTCTGTCTTTAGAAAAACATAGCTGCACGCTACTTTTGGAGAAGAAGCAGAGACTTTTTAAGGCATGAGCACAGTGGGCAATTGCCCAGACCCCTGCCTTCAACGCCCTCCTTAAAGGTGAATTTCTTCTCTATTAAATCTGTCTATTATATTTCTGCCTCTAAACATTTTCCCACCTCTGCTTACGTGTATGCCTATCTCTCTCTCTCTCTCTCTGCCATCTTAAGTATTTTTGTGGTCTCAGGCAAGACATATTCCATTATTTTGTTTGACCCTGTTAACGTTTAATGTATAGTTCAGTATTGTTTGGCATCATGCCGACTTGAATTAGCAGAAAATTGGTGAAAAAACAAACAAATTTGGTCTATACAGGGGGTCCCAAAATAAGTCTTGTCTGGAGACCCCAAAATCCTTAACATGACCCTGGTACTCTGTGACGGCAAAAAAGTACTAGTTCTCCATAGGTGGAAGAAGGGGCAGTTAAGTACCCTACTCTCTAGCAGTTATAACTACTACTGCTTTACTTCTGGAGGCAGTGAAGTACAGACAGTTTCTGTGCTAAAACGTTAAGTACCATTGCACTACATGTGGATAAAAAGAACTGTAGCTACCTACCTGTGGGGAAACTATTCTACACCTAGAGAGAAAAAATGATATTGCTACTACGTTCTAGGTGAAACTTGGTGTTTTGCCACACGAACTATACCAATGGGTATTGGTATCGTGCGTGTGGCAAACACCAAGTTTATCAGTGCAGTCTCTGTGAACAAAGTAAAGAGTGCTAGCACCGTAATTGTAGAAGTACCAATACAACACATCTGCAGAGGAAATTGAATGCTACTACTCTACGTGATGGGAAAGTACCAGCATCCCACATGCGCAAAACATAAATACCAGAACTTTAGTTGTAGAGAACGAACACCAGTTCTTTGCCTGTGAGCAAAAAGAAGTATCAGGGCTCCATTTTGTGTGTGAGAGGGGGATGGGGAAGTATCCGTACAGTACTTGTGGAGAAAAAAAGGAAGTGTTGGTACTTTACCTGTGACGAAAGGGAAGTAGCTGTTGCTTCCAGCGGATTAAAAATAAGTGAAGTACAAAACAAATATAGTAGATAATAGTTTTTGAATTACAGATCAGTTCATAGTTGAGTGTTGGTATGGAACCGTAAAATTGCGTCAGTGACACCCTTTGACATACAGAATTGGATTAGCCCTTGAACATTCCCAGAGCTCACATCTTGAAAATATATTGACACATTCGGGTCAAAAAAGCAGGTTGTCTTGCTCAGGTGCGTTTCCAGAGCTATCCAATTATTTACATTCCTGCTAAAAAAAAAAGTACCATATAAAGAAGACACTGTGCTATTAAAAAACGAGAGGAAGTTGCTAAAGTCAATTAAGTGACACGAGACCCAGGAAGAGGGAGGGGCTGAGGGCGCCCTTTGGACCTCAGGGATGAGGTAACCTCACACAGGTGCAGGAAATCCCATACGCCGCCTCTCCGTTCTCTCTCTCCGCCCCCCGCCCCCACCTACACACACATACTCACTGGGCCGCAGGCTGCTGGTGCTGTGGTGTCTCTTACAGTTCAAATAAAGTAATTGCACTTCTGCGAACAAGGCACGGTGGAAGAAGGCCTCGTGAAGCCACTGTGTGCGTGTTCTATTGCAGGGTTTTTCACTTTTAGAACGTCCCTGTTAGAAGACATAGTCACTTAGCACTAAATGCATTGTTAAAGATATTGTCCTAATATTTACCAGAGAGTACAATACAGTCGTCCAACTCAGCACCGAGTCCAAGCCAGTGCTTTAAATGAAAATATAGAAGTGCAGGTATTCACTATTAAGATTACATGCTTGCTCCTGAAAAGTGCCGGTACTCTACCCATTACATTTTTTGCATCAGTGCTGAGAATTGCAGGTACTCTCCTTTCCAAATTATAGAAGTGCAGGTACTCCGTACCCGACCGTACCTGCCCATTTAAAGCACTGGTCCAAGCACTGATAAATGGCGATAGATAGATAGATAGATAGATAGATAGATAGATAGATAGATAGATAGATAGATAGATAGATAGATAGATAGATAGATAGATGTTGCTTTGTACTACTTGCCAGTGTTTGATCTGTGCATTGAGAATTATGATTTAATTGTACTTTTGGTATACATTATGAAATTATATTTTAAAAATGCATTATCAAGGCTTACTCTTAGTGTATGGAGGAAGGCAGCTGCCGACTTTGGAACGGGGGCACCAGTATCGAGTCTTGTCGCTGTTCAAAATCCTGTGATTTTGGCAAATCACTATCCTCCCCCCGCCTGAAAAACTGAACGTGACCATGTGTAATGTCACAGGTGGTTATATAAAGATCTCCACAAGTGCTTTAAATGGACCGGTACTGTCCGGTACTGAGTACCGGCAATTTTTGATTTTGAGAGGGAGAGTACCTGCACTTCTCACGAAAAAAGGAATACTTTTAATTTGAGAGTACCGACACTTCTCAGAAACAAGCAGGTACTCTGGAACAAACATAGTACATGCACTTCTATTTTTCCATTTCAAGCACTGATAGTTCCCGATCAGTTCGCGCTGTCTACATCAGCAGAAAAAAAAATGTTCGACGTACCACCGGTGGTTATATGTATGCAATAATGTGCCTGTATTTGGGCGACATCTTTTGTATTAAACTGATCGTTTCTCAAAGATAGTTCTTTAGTGAAACTTGTACAAACCCGAGTGTGAATTATATATACCACAGCTGGATTTTTACCCGTATTTCTGTCAAAAGAGTGAAAGGTTTAAGTTGCTGTGCCAAAGAGAAACCTCGTTAGTCACACCTTCTTTAAGTGTAACAAAACACACATTACGCGGTAGCCACAGAAGTGGCTCGCGAGCCTCAAAGGATTAGCACACTGGACGCGGCTAGAAGCGTGGATGGGAAATTGAGCCGCTTGGGTTCTGTTTTCGCAGCTGCTACTTTATGTCCCGGCCAGGCGCCCTCTCTCTAAAATTACCTTTCGACCTGCTGCCGCAAGGTGACTGCTTTCGGAACATTAATTCTGCATGGAGCTTTGTCCCTCTGAGTATTGACTAGGCGCCTGACAATGCAGAGGTCATTACCTAAACGTGAAAAAAGCTAAAAGAAGCAATTGCGTGAGAGGGCAAGTGAAAATTGGCAAAAAGTTAAGAGACTTTACATGAAGACACTGGTGGGATGATATCTGTTTCCGTCTCCTGCACTTATTTCTATATTCCTATATGAAGATGAAAATATCCAGTAACCATTGTTTAATCTTGTAAATACTGAGATAGTTCCATTGGGAATACTGCTCCCTCGCACATCACAGGCACAAACTGATGCCCGAAATAGTCCTTGTCCTAGTTCTAGCTCTGCTTGATAGCATAACTCGTTTCTTCTGACATTTCTCAGTGCCTACCACTTCGAAACCAGTGCATGCATCTTCTTGTGATGGCCCGTCTGAGCAACATGTTGCTCAAGGTTAAAGCTCTGAGACAGGGCTATGTACAATGTATCCTCTTATAGTTTAGCAGAGCAAGAGGTTATCAACACTTGTGGCTATTGCATGCCTGAGATATCAACGTTTACTTCCCAGCTGCGAACATTTATTATGCATCTTAAATGTCTTCAGTTTAGATGTTCTGAAATGAATATCTCTCTTTGAGTTTTGGGATGTGATTTTCTGCGTTCTTTTATCTTTTCTTCCATTTTTCTCTAATTAAGACTTGTTCTTTTTTTACTTCTCTTCTACCAGAATAGACTCCTCTACCTTCCTACGTTGTCACAATTTTAGAAAACAATGATTGGCTTTAAAATAGTCGCAATGATTTACAAACAGGTTTTAACTCAGAAATATAGAGCACCTTGCAAACTTCAGTAACTGACACCATCATGAGAAGTCTGGCTCATGGACGAGGTGGTGCTTTTAGCAGTACATCAGGAGGTATAATTCTGAGGTGGCTATCTCCCATTTACTCATTATTGCTACCATGGATAGGCTGTCATTCTGATAAGAAACAATAAAGTACATTTCAAAGGCCCAGCAAGGAGTAATATGAGAATAATATCCAACTGAGCATGTCACCACATTTTCCTAGTCTTATCCACTTCCTGACTTTCTTTCTGATCACCACATTACCAACCCAAAAATAACGACTAATAGCCATTGGGGTCAGGGGCGTAGGGTGGGGGAGGATACCAACCAGGCTAGAATTTGGTCCAATTCCCTAATTAAAAGCAAACTTTGAATTTTTATTATTAAAAACAAATGTAATTAGGTTTAGCCTCCAACTCTGCATGTCCGCGATCTCTCCCCCCACACCGTCTGCCTAACTACAGTATACTGAAACTGAAAGCACATGAAGCTGTCTAGAGAGCTAGACAGTGAGGGAGGGAGAGAGGCAGGGGCAAGATGGCTGGGCCCAGCTAACTTATATTTTTATCTGCATACCCACACACAGTTTAATGCATCAGTTTTGTTGCTTGTTTTTCGATTTCTTATTTGAATATGTGAAAGCATTTTGGGACTATCAAAACAAACGTAATACAAAATAATTAGTGTGTGCCTTTAAATTTTCTGTCTTGAATGTCGGGGTCATTTATGGGCTAAGTGGGAGTGGCAGGGCCCATGGAGAAGCACAACTGATATCCTTGCTGCATGCTCTTGGAAAACTGAAAGTACTGGCTGAGCCGGAGAAGCTCAGGTGAGTGAGGCCCTGCTCACTGATTCAGATGAACATTGTCTAAGTAGATGAGCTGCTACCCAGTGTTGCTGCCACAAACAGATCCATACTTCCCTCTAGACTGGCCTGGATCTGCAGAGTTGTATTTTTCTGTGGGATGATATAGAGTTCTTAGCTCACACACTCAGACTATAGCAGCACCTCTTGCACCTGGTGAGTGAGCCACATGAGGGTCTTCATAGGCAAAGACCGAGTGGCTGAGTATGATCTCTGCAGCGCACCACAATCAGAGCTCAGCTATTAATATTGCTGCAGATGCAGAGACACAGGAACACAGGAGAATGAGGGACCTTCTGCATCTCAATTTTGGCAGTATTTTCTAACATAAAGGGCTACAAAGGACTTTTTTCTTTGCTTACATTAGGGCCTTTGGCACCATTGCTGATGCTGGCTCTTGCCGTCAAATCTGCACTAACACTTGCATCATTCAAGATTTCACCTGCACTCACACCACCTTCAGCACTTACACCAGAAACTTCACTAATACCTACACAGGCACAGGCACCAACATCCTCACTCCTACTCTCGTACATGTTCTGCAAAATGCAACAATACCCTCAACTCACACCTCGCTCACATATACACTGGCATTAGTACCAGCAATGTCAGTTGCACATTAATTCATACCTTCACTGACATTTGCACCCATCCGTGCACTCACATTCACATAACACTCCCACCTTTAATCACACTTGAGCTAGTGCTTGCACCAGTAACCTCACTCACAGCTGCACTCATACATGCACTGGCACTAGTACGTGCACTAGGATTGATACTTGCACCAGTATCATAAATGTCAAAAGGGCCGATTTAGGTAGGTGGGAGACTCCAATTTGTGAAGCAAAGATGATTTATTTTAGCTATCTCCTGCCTGAAATTGCGTCTTATTCAATAGACGTCAATAGGGAGAATACATTCCCCCGTTTTATTTTCAGATTCTCAAAATTTTCTCTTCTAAAATGTTGACATGTATGCAGTAAACTCTTTCGAACATTCACTCACACCTGCATTGACTCTTGCACTCACACGTGCACTGCAGCTTGCTGCATTGTGGGTTTCAGAACACATTCTATTGCACACACATCACATGCAATCCAACTAATAGATGCATGGCATCATATTGAAACTGCCCAGGGTGACATGGCTAATAAAGGACCACAGAAATGATACCATGTGAGGGCTCACAACACCCTATAGCATAGCAAGGACAGTATGTGCCGCAGACCTGCCAGGTAAGCAAGAGTGTGAGATTGAAGCTAGCAGAAGACAGTGGACACCACTCAGAAAGTGAGTGCTGCTTGACCCAACACGTCACCTCCCGTGTTTATTTATATATGTTATAAACACATTTGTACAGAATGTAATATACTCTTTATTGCCAGTGTCAATTGTGGCTTTGACTCATGAGAGATTGTACCTCAAATGTGTCATGTTGGCAATCTTCTTTAAAAACAATGGTAATAAATAGCCTATTATATTTTATGAATCTGCAAATATTACTAGGCCTAGCAGCTAGCAGCAGGATTGTCTTGCCTATCAAACATGTGTAAAATGCTCTTTGTAAGACACTAAGCATTGTTTTCACTGGTTAGTTACACAGTACTGTAGTAATAACATGGAATCTGACCTTTGCACTTTAGTAATAAATGTGTGAATGTTCATTTGTTAGTATGCCTGCTCTGGTATGGGACATTTTCTGCAGGATAATCCATAATTGGGGTGTCTGTCCAGTGTCTAGCTGGTAGGGGACACCAAGAGTGTGCAAGGAAAGAAGAACTGGGTCAGAACTAGGGAAGAGGGTCAAACCCTCCTCGTCCATTCATGATCAGTCACAGTAGCAATCAGCGAAGTTACAATAAGCCTTGGAGTGTTTAACATGGCTAAGTTTGTCTGACTGCTCACAAAATTACCTACTCCATAAAATCTGAACTATTATTCAAGTAATCAAAAAAATTCAGATGGACTCTGTGAAAGCCCTAAGGCTTCATTAGAAAATCGGTGGGTTGGATAGTGATCAGTTCATTTGCTGTATTTCAAGTGAGAATTTCCCAGCTGCCTGCTGAGAAACGGTATGATCATGGAAGACTTAATTTGTTGTTTTGGCATGGTTAATTGGTATTAAGAGTAAACAACAGGACATAGACTGAGAATAATTACTGTGTATGGGAGTTCATTATCGAGGGACAGTGGTGGTCCAGATAGCCATTACCTATCAGCAATCCTCTTTTAGTCATAAAAAAATAACAAAATCCTAAACATCGCTGAATAAAAATATTGCGTGCCCATGGCACTCAATTCTGCCATTGAGCCTGTCTCAAATTTGTCATCGAAAGATAGTTAAAGGAGCAAAGGGATTGGGATAATTAAGGGTCAGGTGTACTATTAAACTGGCCACATAAACAGGTTGCAATTTGCGACCAGTGTTTTTCCTACCAGTGTGGAATTATGCAACTTGACCTATGCACTAATTCCAAATTGGAATAAGTCATAATTAGATCTACCTCATTAATTTCATGAGGTAGTTTGCAAATTGTGACTCATTATTATTGGACATAATAATAGAGATGGTTGTCTGCAGGATTCTGCAGGCTACCATGTCTCCAACTGCTTTTTAAATGAAGATTGTTTTTCAAATTCAGTCCTTTTTCCTTAAAGGAAATGGGGATGCATTTTTTTTTTTTTTAAAGTTTTATTTTTTGGAAAAGTTTGTTTGAAAGTGTCAGTGATCCCATGCACCACTGCCTGCTCGCCAACAAATATTTGTTTTTAAATTCCCAAATGGGAAAGAGGTCCCAGTGGGAACCTTTCGTTTTCAAATGAATTAGTACCCCATCTTGGCAGTCAGTAAGCTCTTCCCTAGCTCCTCCCTTGCTGCTTCACTGGTTACTGAATTGTTCACTTTGTTGTTGTGTTATTGTGCTCAACCTTGTTTATCTCATCTTTGTCTAGTCTTGTTCAACTTGTTTATTTGTGTACTACCTTTGTTGATTTCTATTGTTTCTCTGCACGCTCACTTTCCCACCATTTTTCCTGCTGCTTTTTTCCCACCGCATCTCCCTCCCACTCCCTGCACTCGCAGACCCCGACCACTGCCTCCCAGCACTCCTACCTCCTCCCAGGACCTACTTGATGGAGGCCACCTAGACTGCGCCCAGCACCAGGAACCCTGATTCTCCTGCCACATGCCAGTACACGGCAGCTAAGCTCCGAGCCCTTGACCTCAGACTCTGCAACAATTGCTGCAGCACTTCTCCACAATCAACGTTAGGACCCTTTACCTCTTGGCACTGTTTCTTCTCCTGCAACACAGGAGCACTGGCTTGCACAGTGACCACCACTGCGCCTACCATGCCAATCATGACTGCCTCCTGCTCAATGCATGATCACTCTGCAAGCATGCCACAGAGATCTTGGACACCATCACCTCCTTCACCCCCAACATCGTCTTCCTCACTCAGGCCTGGCTCAGCCCTGCATCCACTCCCAACATCGCCTCAGCAACTCCTACAAGATAGTACACTGGAACCGCATCAACAAACATGGAGATGGAATCGCCATCATCCACAAAGAAACCATTCACTGCACCATCTCCACAGGCGACACTACCCTGATCATGGAACACCTCAATTTCCAACTCCAAATCAATGTCAAAACCACCATCAGAGGCACCCTTACCTACAGAATGCAAGGACCATGCCCCAGTTTCTGCGACACCATGCCCATATTCATCACCCTGCTCACCATTGACTTTAAACACTACATGTTCTTCGAAGACTTCAGTTCTCACCTCGAGGACCTCAACAACGCCAACATTGCCAACCTCCTCAAAAGCATGAACAACATTGGCTTTACCCAGCTCATCACCGACCCTACACACTACACAGGACTCACACTCAACCCCATCTTCACAGCCAGCGACAAAGTCAAGTAAAGCCCTGTCACCAAGCTCACCTGGACAGATCACACCATTGTCCACTTTACCATCACAGAATCCCCCAGCACAGCCACCAACTCTCCCAGCACCTAACACCACAGCTGAAACAAAGTAACAGAGAGCCAGTGGACTAAGCCCTCAACACCTTCCACCCTGATACTGAAACCAGCCTAGGACAGCTGTCAAAAACTTCTCCACCTGGATCATCGATTGTGCTGACAGAGCCATCCCCGTCAAGCTCACCAAACTCAAGGAACCCACCAAACAGGTCAGTTGGTACACCAGAGGACTGAAAACAATGAAACACAACTGCAAGCAACAAGAAAGGAAATGGTGCACTAGCAAGGAGCCCACAGACTGAGTTACCTTCAAGTCATCACTCAACTAATACCACCAACTACTGAAAGAGACAAAGAGGAGTGCCCTGGTTGACTTCATTGAATACAGTTCTAACCACAGCAAAGAGCTCTTCAACAGCGTCAGAGAGTTTTTCATACCCCCAGCCACTGAAAACATCATCACTCTTTCTCAGGAACTCTACAATCCTCTGATGGGCTTCTTCCATGACAAGGTCTCCACCATCTTTAAAAACTTAGAACCCCAGCCCACCTCCACCAACACCCTCTGCCTTCTCGCTCCCATGGATGCAACCCTAATGCTATCTCTGATCACCTGCTGACCACCTGGGACCACATCACCCACAGCCATCATGAATTCCGCCAACTCAGGAGCACCCACAGACCCCTGTCCCCACCACATTTTCAACCTCGGGAGCAGGATGATCATCAGCAAGCTCACCGCCATCTTTAACTCATCCATAGCCATGGCCACCTTCCCCAAAGTATGGAAACATGCAGAAGTCAAACCCCTTCTCAGGAAGCCTTCCACTGGCCCCACCAAACTAAAGAACTACCTTCCCATCTCTCTGCTTCCCTTTCCTGCCAAAGTCCTTGAAAAGGTCATCAACTGCCAACTCACAGAACACTTGGAGATCAACAATCTTCTGGACCCCTCCCAATCCGGATTCCACACCAATTACAACACAAAAACTGCCCTGATCGCTCCCACTGATGGAATCAGAACCCAACTTGGCCATGGAGAAATGGCGGCCCGGGTCCTCCTCTTCCTCTTGTCAGCATTCATCGCCTTATCCCACCCTATCCTTATCAGGAGGCTTCAGCACATTGGTATACAAGGATACACCCTCAAATTGATTGCATCCTTCCTCCCCGGAAGGACCAGAAAATCTGCCTAACATCTTTCAACTCAGAACCCAAGAACATCAGCTGTGGCATCTCTCAAGGCTCTTCCCTCAGCCCTACACTGTTCAACATCTACATGTCCCTCTTGGCCAACATCATCAGAATCCACAGAATGAACATCATACCCTAGGCAGATGACTCCTAGCTCACCTACTCACTATCACAATATAGGGCCTGATTCAGATCTTGGAGGTAACGGCCCGCCATCTGTTTTTTGTCTAAAAACCTGTCCGCCGCCATGACAGTCTGCCCACCCTATTTAGATGTTAGCTGGAGCATAGGTGAAAGACCGCTGACGGTCTGCTGTCACCGCTAATAATCTCCACCCCTGTTGACAGCACCATAGGCTATAGCAGCTGGCGGGGGGAGTCCAGCCCCTTTTCCCACCGAACCACTCATAATGTGCATTTCCGCTGATGCAACTGTGGTAGCTAAACCTCCACACCTGAGTTGGCTGATTGGGACATTAAAAGAATGAAACTCACTTTTTTTGTTTCCACATTACATTCCACTATGAACCTGGTCATATAAGCCCTGCTGTTGCTGCTGCTCCTGGACCAAAAAGAAAATCTACCCCATCTTCACTGTTATAACTGTCATCCTTGGAATTGTTGCTGTACATTCGCACTGGGCTCGTACATGGATAAAAACGTTTTGCTAACACCTTAGTAATGATGTGCTATGCATATGCATATGTGTGTAATGTTGTACTCAGAAAATTGTATCATAACAGACATCAAGATATTAGTAGCACCCACTTACACAAAAAGTCACAGCAATCACAAAGAGAAATATGTCCACACAGGTGTGTGCAATAATTTCCCAATAAATATGAACTTATAAACTGAAACAGTATACCTAATAGGAACTACTCAATCCTATAAATATGTAGCAGTTGCACTACAACATGATACAAGTGGGTGTACACAGAATTAATCTTACCTTTAAACTGCAAACATGGCGGAGATGTATGAAGGTTACATGTCCCATTGGTGGGTGCAATGTATGACAAACATGAGATGTAATTTATCTGTAAAGTGCCAGGTTCCCTGTGTAATGCATATGTTCATACCATTGACGCTTCACGTAAAAATAAACACACATGCATTCTCCATTCACAATGGCAGAAACTCATATAACTTTAGTGTAAGTGTCTAGTAACAAGATGACTGCTTGCACCAAAATTATTGTATCCATCACAAGTGTACAACACTAATGTATGCATTAAAAAAATCTAAAATATACAACCTGTGCTTCTGACTGCCACAAATGAGACTAAGTGCATGAAACACATATTAGCAGAAATAGCATTATCAAAAACAATTAGTAACAATCATTAAATAAGGCTTGGACAAAGGTATTCTCAAAATAAAAATGTTTTATAGAAATGAGATAGCTCTCTCATAAAAAAAATGAAATCAAACCGTACAGACAAAAACACAGGCACTAGGTCAGTAGTCCATAGTGTTGGTGCATGTCCACAACATGCCTCCTAATGTCACTGCCAAAATAAATCTCTTCTGGAAGGGGGCATATATAGGTAAGAGAGAAGGTGTCTCAATGATGTTACGAGGGTTCTTGGGTTTGGAAGGGGTAGTTTGGGGTTTGGGAGGGGTGGTTTGGAGTTTGGGAGGGGTGGTTTTGGGTTAGGGAGGGGTGGGTTTTAGAATTGGAAGGGGTGGGTTTGGGAGAGGTGGGTTGGGATTTGGAAGGCGTGGTTTGAGATTTGTAAGGGGTGGGCTGGGATTTGGTAGGGGTGGTTTGGGATGTGGAAAGGTGGGTTGAGGTGTGGAAGGGGTGGAAAGGCTTTTGGGAGGGTGGATTTACAGTTGGAAGGGGTAGTTTGGGATGTGGAAAGGTGTGGGTTGGGATGTGGAAGGGGTAGAAAGACATTTGGGAGGGGTGGTTTGGGATGTGAAAGGGGTCTGGCCTGGGAAAAAAAGAAAGTCTTCCTTAGTAAAATGGTTAGGGTAGTTGGCAGGGAGTTCGGGTTCGGAGATGGGGGAATGGTAGAGTCTGATGTGCATGTATCTATTGAAGGTGTGGGTCCATGTGGTTCTGGTGTATTTGCTGATTGTGTGTGTTGGTGTGTGTGCATGTAAAGGTGTGTGTGTACTCTGGATAGTGCTGAGTAAAGGGACTTTGGATGGGGAAGTGGTGGGAGTTGGAGGCATGAGTTTGGGGTGGATGGGAGGCTGAGGTCAATGAGGAGGCCAGACCCTGGAATGACCACTGTAGGGCAGAAAGGGCACTGTGAATGCCATTCAGGTAAGCCAACATCTTAGTGTTCTGATCACTCAACCCCTGGATGGTATTCAGTAGTGCTGTTTGGCCTACAACGATAGTCTGCAAAAGGTCTACAGCCTCCTGAGTGAGCGCAGCCTGGGACACCAGGACAGGGTAGGAGGTGCCTGCAGCAAAGCTGACACCACCCCTTTTAGGGGGGGCAGCTGAGGCCAACTAGGGGGAAGCAAGAGGGAGGGTGGAGATAGGAACGTGGGTGGCAGGCGATGACTCAGGAGTTACAGTCGCTCCAGGATCTTCCACTATTAGGGGTTGATCTTCATTGGAGGCCTCTGAAGAAGATGTTGAGGTACTGGTGGCCTCTAGGCCAGTCCCCCTCACCCTCCATGCCACGGGGTCCCTCAGTGTCTGTGATGTCCACATCCAAGCCACAGTGGCCAGCTTCCTTCCCACTAATGTGGCCGCTGTCAGCTTTGCATTGCCCAGCTCATGATGAAAACACAGATATAACAGTTTGAGTGTATCTGTGTAAATACAATTAAACATGAACTTTGATCACACAACATTTGCTCAGAGTCTAGAAATTCCCCATTCTAGCTGCTATATCAGGTATGCCTTTGTCTTTTATCCACTTGAAGTTCCCTCATGACAAAGGGCTTCAACAGCAAGAGTAAAGACTTAGGCCTTGAGACATTTTCATCCCACTGCAGTATAGAGCTAAAATATATTCTCAGTTCGAAAAGAGTCATGATGTTGACTTCTCAAGATGGGAAACCAAACTATCTATATGATGTAACTCTCCATCTGCCAATGTCCCTTTAAGTATCACATGTCTCCCCGTTATTGATTTCCCATTTGGACAGTACTAAGGACAGCCAAATGTTGTTTGGTGTACATGTAACTCTCTTACCAATGTGGACACATTCATGTCTGTTGCAATCAATACAGTTTGGCATACAAATTCATGTTGTGTGACACAGACTGTCTTACATGCACATTTGTGAAGGACTAATGCTTCATGACAATCTGCTACTTTCTACATGAACTGACTAGAATTTTGCTGTGAAAACTGGTTTTAAACATGTTTCAGATAAGGGACAATGCAATTGTGCACATGTTTCCATTTCTTTTGGTGCAGATGCTCATTACCAAGTTGTCATAGCACAAACATACCAATGTCAAGTCTGATACATCACCTGTATCATAAATACACATTTTGCCATGTCACCAGTAACAGGGCCCACATTACCTATTCACATTGTGATGGAGCATCACACCTGACCCAATCCACAAATGGGGCAAGTTTGGTCCAACTGTCCTTCATTAAATAGATAAAATGCATGTACCCCTTAGTTCGCATGCAGCCATATGTCTGCTCAGAACAGTACTTGGCTTGTGATGAGGAATGTTGTGGCAACCTTTAGGGCAAAACAGTACACCAAACACAGTATCATACACCATCTGATGAACCTACACCTCATGAAATCCTCATGTGTATTGGATTTGTGTCAACCATCATGTTGATGCCATACAATTTTGCTGGAAACAGGGTCCTAGCTTGGTCAGTGAGATTGGTGGTGGGGGGGGAGTGGGCTTCAGATTTCCCAACAATCAGGCATGCATATCATGCCTTTACATGACAGAGAAGCAGGGTACATTAGAGGGGCTTTAGGGGCATTGGAAATGGAGTAGAAAACTGATTGGTGGGGATATTAGGTGAGAGAAAATACAATATTTGGTAAAATAACCAACGTTTTTCAAAACAGAGAGAGGGGGAGACTGTCCGTTTTTTGTCTGTATTTATGGAAAAATGCCTTGTGAAATCCAACAGACACCTCACTACACCCACCTGAAAGTACCTGTACCAAACTATTTACCAGAAAATACATTTATTAGGGGGAGGGTGTAATACCACAAACACCCCGCTGATGCTACTCCTCTGGCTGGAAAAAAAAAGGGTTAAAAAACAAAAGCTCCTGCAGACAACAACTTACCCCCTTGATGCTGCTGTTGGGCCTTCAACTGCCCATCAAACACTGCATATGCCACAGCAAGGATCAGGGACATTAGAGGGGGTCAGGGTGCGGCTCACCTGCTTGGATCATTGGGAGGACTGGCCAAGCTGGCCTTCCGCTGACTTATGGATCCATCATTAGAGGTCCTCCCATCTCTTCCGGCAATGCAGGCTGTGCCACTTGTGGACCCCCAGGGCCTGCACCTTCTTAGTGATGGCCTTCCATATATATCGCTTTTGATGGACGTTTACCTATATCGTAGACAGAAAAAAAAAAAAGAAAAGAAGTTTTGAGTGATTTATTTTGTCTGAGCTGCTGTGACAACATTTTGTTGCTTCACTCACCAAACAGTAAGTAACTGTTTTTGGAAAACATTTAGAGGTTCCTAGGAAATACTGAGCCCACCAAATTCAAACGGTAGCGTCAACCTCTCCCAAGAAATACGCGCACGTCGCCCCGCCCATACCAGACGAATCAGCGCGGAGCGCAGACGTTTTAAGTAGCCTCTCGAGAGCGGAAGAGGAAGATTCACAAACAGGTACAGAAACTTCGGAAGGACCACCATCTTTGCAATAGCGATACGCCCTATCAATGATAATGGGAGGGCTCGCCAGGTCTCGACTTTCCTCTCCAGCCACGCCAGAGCAGCACCATAGTTAGCCAGCCACAACGCCTCCACATCACAACTCAGCTGTATACCCAAGTACCGCACCGGCCCCTCTGCCCATGCCAAGGGGTATCGGGAATCAAACCGCGATGCCTTGGGGGTCAAAGGCAGAACCACAGATTTAGACAAATTAATAGTAATACCTGAAAAGGTTCCAAAGCGTACAATCTCATCTAATAACGTGTCCAGATTCTGGTCAGGATTCTGTACATATAGTGCAATGTCATCAGCGTACAAAGATATCAAAATAGGACGCTGCCGGAATTGTAATCCTCTATCATTGTATTTCTGCCGAAGCCCAGCCGCCAAAGGCTCCATCGCCACAGCGAAAAGGAGAGGGGACAACGGGCATCCCTGACGTGTGCCTCGCGCAACCGGAAACGGAGCGGACACACTTCCGTTAAGGCGCAGTCTAGCAGTAGGCAATGTATACAACAGTTTAATCCAGCTTAAGAAGCGCGCGCTGAGTCCCACCCGACCCAAAAGAGCGAACATATAATCCCAGGCCAAGGAGTCAAACTCCTTAGCCGCGTCCAGGAAGACAGCCGCTGCATTGTCATCCTCCACCAGTGTACCGGCCACCGCGAAAAAGGTGCGCAAGTTATTACATGTAGACCTTCCCGGAACAAAACCCGACTGATCCGGTAGCACCAACTTGGGGAGGAGAGGCTGCAATCTCGCCGCAATCATTTTTGCTAAGATTTTGTTGTCAATATTAATCATGGAGAGAGGACGATACGAATCGCATCGGTTCGGGTCCTTTCCAGGTTTTAGGATCGTCACTATCAAAGACTCCCGGAGCGAGGCCGGCAGCGACCCAGTCTCCAAGGCTTCCGCATATACCTCCAACAGACGAGGAGCTAAAATATCCACATATTCTTTATAAAACGCTGGAGACAGGCCGTCCACACCAGGGGTCTTCTCTCCAGAAAGACCACGAATGGCCGCAGTCACCTCCTCTACCGAGAACGGCTCGTCTAAATATATCCTATGCGCCTCATCAAACCATACTGGTGTGATGTCCTCAAAAAACACCTGTGCATCAGCCGTGCTAAAGCCCGCCGGAGCCGCATAAAGCCTCGTGTAAAATTCTGTAAACACCTGCATAACTCCACCTGATCCCAACACACTCCCACCCTCATCATCTATGACCTCGGAGACGTAGTCACTGGCCCAAGGCTTGCGAAGCAAAGCTGCTAACGTACGTCCAGCCCTTTCGCCCTCCCCATACTGGCGGGCGCGAGCCTCTCTCCCAAGAAAGCAAATTTCTCTAAGGGAGGCCTTTTCATACAGCGATACCTCACAGCGGATCTCCGCAAGAACATCACTGGACCAGTGGGAAGCCAGCCGCCTCTCTAACTCAGCAAGCCGACCCTCAATTTCAGCCATCACTCGCATCCAAGCCTTAACTATACCGTGTTGTTTCGAAAGGCAGACTCCTCTGATAACAACCTTAAAAATGCCTCCCAAAGAGTGCCTGGGGACCTCACTGACCCCTGATTCTCGGCAAAATACAATCTAATCGCCTCGCGCAGTTCTTCTCGAAAGGCCACATCCCGAAGCACCCCCGGAGGTAGCCGCCACATAACTGACCGACCCAATTCAGTTGGTATCTCCAATTCCAGACATACCGGCGAATGATCTGACAGCGTGCGGGGGAGATGATTAACCGCTCTAGTCCAGACCAACATATCCCTGGTACCCAGCCAGTGATCAATTCAAGACCAGCTACCATGCACATAATTCAAACATGTACCCTCCCTCGCCTCTCTGTGCTGCTGACGCCACAGATCCACCAGCGCGCCATCTCGCATCACAGCCTCCAAGGATTTAGCCGCCGCGACATGCTGCATCCTGGCCAAGCTCTCCCTATCCATCCTGGCATCCAATACTACGTTAAAGTCTCCCCCCCAGAGCACTGCACCCGGCACCAGCGACTCCACCAGGCGCCACAGCTCCAGGAAGAATCCTGGATCATCAACATTCGGCCCATACACAGCAACAAGGCGACAGGCCTTGTCTAGCAGCACACCACTCATCAGTACGTATCTGCCATTTGGATCCACCAAGACCTCTTTCGTGCGCCACTGCAGACCCTTACGAAGTAAGATTGCGACTTCACAGGAGTAACCCGAGTACGTGGAGCAGTGCATCTCACCCACCCACCCAGTTTTCAGTCTGCACACTGTGGACCTCACCAAGTGCGTCTCCTGAAGCATACAAACATCAATTTCATGTCGCTTGACATATGCAGCCACAAGTCGAGCTTTCCTCCTATCGTTAAGCCCTCGTACATTCCAAGTCAAACACCTAACCACAGAAACTTCCTCACCCCTCAGCCCCATCGGTAGTCATCCAGCATTGCACACAAAGGCAAACCGCCACCTGCCAGAAATATAACATAAGATCAAGCAAAACATCCATAGAAAGGAAGAAAAACAAGTCCCCACGAGCATGGGAAATCCCCCCACCCCCCACCCACTCAGGCCCCCCAAACGGACCCAACCAGGAACCCACCCATGTAGGCCCCCAACCCCTCTCCAAGAACAAAAACAGTGAATGTCAGGACTTATCCCAGGGGCTGTAACCAGCCTAGTAGCTCTCCGCCCAGCTAACACCGGGGAAGAGGGGCCCATGGGACAACTACGGGTTACTAAGTAGACGGGATCAGGCAAGGAGCAAACCAGCGCACCCAAGCAGCTCCAGCAATGGGTACTGGGCCGACCAGAGCCAGTTAGTCATTGTCACTCAAGGCGACGTCGTCAGCACCACGACCCCGGTGCCCCGCGGTCTCCCGCACCTTAGGCAACTGCCTAGCAAATTTGGCCGCCTGTTTCAGATCTGTGAAGTAGAGCGTCTTGCCCTCATGAAAGGATATAGTAGGGCAAAACTTACTCCTGCTTGATTCAACAGTCGTTTAACCGGCAGAAAAGCACGCCTCTGAGACTGCACGCCAAGGGTATAGTCTGGGAAAAAATGTATTTCCGAGTTCTTATAGAACAGCGGACGTCTCTCCCTTGCTAAACAGAGTACAGTGTCTCGGTCACAGTAGTTCAGTAGGCGCGCAATAATTGGACGTGGAGGGGTCCCCGGCGGAGGTCGGGCCCCAAGGACCTGTGCGCTCTCTCAACCACTAACATCCGAGAGAGCTCACCAGTAAACAGGTCTGATAGCATTCGCTCTACAAAGTCTTCCATTCGACCCATATCGGTCGCCTCCGGCAACCCCACGATGCAAATGTTATTTTGGCAGGATCTTGCCTCCAAGTCCTCGTTCTTATTGCTTATGACTTCAAGGATTCGCTCCATTCGTGCAATCTGGTCCCTGTCACCCTGGCGTGCGTCCTCTATTTCAGAGGTGCATGACTCTAGGGCCTCAAACCTGGAATCGTGATCATCCACACGGGCCCTGATGCGATCGAGCTGCTCAGTTACATGGTCCAACTTGGCGACAATGCCAGCCAGGCTGGACTTAAGGTCCAAAAACATGGACTTCACCGACACCTCAGAACTATCCCCTCCGTTCATCTCCTCGCAGGGCTGTGAGCCAACAGTAGCGTTCTTTTTTTTCCCCCCCCTCAAAGGTGAGTTTTGCCTGGCGCTGTTCAGCTTTGCCCATTGTTCCACTCTACACCAACACCTCTGACCAGGCCCAAGCAATTAGAACGGACCGAGCGGAAACACCCAATCTAATGTCTCTCTCCAGACAGCGCAGATCCCACTATAGGACCCTGAACCAGCAATAGAGGCCAGCAAACAGCAGGGCCCCAGGGCACCAGCCAGTCCGCGCAGGCTCTCGCAGTCCACACCGCCAAGCAGGATAATCTCCTCGCTTTCGACCACAGCCGACACCACCCTCGACTGGGCAGTGCCACGTGTCTCCAGCAAGCAGCCCGGGGACCTACCCAGGCGCTCCAGGCGGCTCCCCCCCGAAAGCCAAGGAGAGCAACGACAAACCTCCGAGGCCCCCAGGAGAGGCCTCACCTCACCAGCCCGTCTCCGCCCGGGCCTCCTCCTCACCCGGCCGAACTGCCAGATCTCAGATGTACCGTGGGGTCCAGCAGTGCCTCCTCAGTAGCAGCGCTGCAAAATCCAAGTGCGCCGCAGGGCCGCGACTCGATCAAGTCGCCGAGCGGCCCCCTAATTGTATCACCGCACCCGGCCACACTCCTTCGGGAACAGCCACGGGCCTCCTCGTCCGCCCGCCCGGCACCTTGCACGCGCGGACGAGGCCATCAGCAGGCCCGCCTGCGCCACTCCGCATCCGCTCAGGCCACTCCCGCGCTCCCGGGCCACCAGTGACAGCCCAGGGGTTCCTCTAGGGGAGCGCGCTAGGTCCGCACCCGCCAGCACCGCCTAACGGAGTAATAGAACGGAGAAACGGCCCCGGGCCAGGCAGAGCCTCACGCTGTGACGGCCATCTTGCCCGGCGGTCAGGCCACGCCCCGACAACTCCATAACTTTAGAAAATATTCTTGCACTTAACATTTCTCTCATGTTGACATGGGCTGTATATTTTCACTTTTACTACTGGTAAACTGGCTACTGCACACTGGTAGTAAGGGGCCTTCAGTTTGTTTGATGAAATCTGGAATTGTGATACACATGGAGAGATATTTCCGCTTCTCCTTTTAGATGACTTTTCATTTACATGTACAGACATTTCTAAAATTGTCAAACAACATTCTGGGCCTGATTTAGATCCTGGTGGAGGGAATACTCTGTCACAAATGTGACGGACGCCCAGTTTGCTGTATTACAATCTCCATAGGATATTATGGGATCACAATACGGTAGATGGGCTATCTGTCACATTTGTGCCGGATTATTCCCCTCCCGCCAATATCTGATTCATGCCCTCCATCCCCAGCTAAATCATTCAGTTCACTACACTCCAATCACAGCACTTCATCAATGCACAAAAGGGACTAATTAACCAGTTTCTTAGTCACACATTTCCCAGTCAGACATGTGCCTGTTCATCTGAGTTCCCATACAGCTGGCTGTACGGGGAAAGGACTTCCCTGGCAAGGAACTGTAGCTCATCCAAGCTAAAGGCAGGGGCCCTGTCACCTGCTTTGCCCAGTATTGTTGCTCCCAGAGGTGATTACCAGCAGCAAAAAATGAGGAGGTCTTTCTGGCTGCAGTGTTAGGAGGCAAGTGAGCTTTTTCCAACATGCCACGTACAAGTACACAGTGGATGCGATCCCTGACTGAGACGTGTACATTCATTGGCTTTTGTGTGTAGCCATCACACATGTTAGCCTATGGCAGGGTCCGTCATGGACTGTTCCACCTATTACACTGACAACTTCCGCTGACAGTTGTCGTTTAGCCAAAGTCCTGACGCAAAGGTCAGGCAGCTGCCATTTTAGGATGTGAAGCTGTGTATTTTTAAATTGTTAGTGCTTGACCAACACTCAGAATGGAGGCTAGTGTCTATGCAAATGTCAGGTGTGAACAACACTGTTTTTGGCAAAATATGACACATTAAAAAGTGACCTGTTACTGTGTTTGAGATCGATAGTGCAGTGGGGAAAGTACAACCCTCAATGGCTGTATCTAAAAAAAAAACTAAGTGCAAATAATACATGTCAAATGTATTATTTGCACATTATTAAAAAATAGTTTTGAAGTTCAAAAAACTTGATAACAATGTATGTACATGTATGACACAATTACATTCCTAATGTTACAAAGACTTAAGATGTGTGTTGATCATCAAAGTATGAAGTGACCATTGAAGCTGATGTGTTCTTTTTCACACATGCAGACCTTTGAACCCAGGCATGAGTAGGAGATGTTGGCCTCAGGTCTTTAGGCCATTTCCAGACCTTGTCACCATGGAAGAAAGGGATGTAATTAAGAAGTTTCATTAAAATAGGCAAACTATCCTGAAGTTGTGTCACCAGCTGGAGTCTGATCTCCTGCCTCACAAATGGAATGCGACAGCAATAACATCAATAGTGAAACTCATAGCAGTACTTCATTTTGTGGCCACTGGATCTTTTCAGTACTCTGTGGCAGTGTCTGGGGCATGCCCCAACCAACTTTCAGTGGTGTGCTACTGGAAGTCCTTGCTTCAATGATGAGACACACCAACAGCTACATCCATTTCCTATGACAACAGGATTTGGCTATCGTGAAGGGAGAATTTTATGCTTTCGGTGGTCTACACACGTGGTTGGGGCAACAGATGGCATGTATATTGCATTGGTGCCACCACACACAAGGGACCAGGTCTACTGCAATATTAAGAACTTCCATTCCACTAATGTTTAAGTTGTCTGCTTACCGGATATATATATATATATCTTGTGTGTGCGCCTGTATTCTTGGGTCAACATATAATTTATTTGTACCACAGAACCGAACCATACCCTTGCAAATATCACAACTTGGAACAGAGAGGGCCTGGCCTGTTGGTAAGTACAATATGACTTGAGGATCATTTGCTTAAATCCTAGTTTAGGAAGGTGCAATGGCTTGATATGATAATAATCCATTGATATGTTGCTTCCATGTAGGAGACTCAGCATATTCTAACAGACAATGGTTGTTAGCACCGCTGAGGAATCCAACAGCGCCAGGGGAAGTTTGCTTCAATGAGGCCCATGGAAGGAAACGTAGGCCAGTGGAGTGAGCATTTGGGCTCCTTAAGGCCAGATTTAGGTGCCTGGATGAGACAGAGGAGCCTTCCTCTACTCACCCAATAAGGCGTGCCAAATACTGTTGCCTGCTGTATGCACCACAACATCGCCCTGCGATGAAACATCCCAATAATCACAGAAGAGGGAGACAGTGAAGAGCCTTCAGATGAGGATGTTGAAATGTCCAGTGAAGATGACAGCGGTGAAGAAGAAGGAACTATGTCTAGATGTTATTAAAGACTTCT